>NC_092364.1:586-367102 GCF_030848805.1 Temnothorax longispinosus | reverse complement strand
TGTACGACATACACAAATTTCCTGTAGCACAGTACTGACTTAAAAATTATCTGTACATGGGAATGTCACAACGCTTATAACACTCCCTTGAGTGGCAACGATGGCAGCCAGGAAGAAGTATCGTTCTTTAACTGATCATATTTCAATTTGTTTACAATGATGCTAGTCACAATCTTCTCTACGTCGTGCGTTTGCCCATAGTAATCCACGAACAAGCCCTCTGGGTCTACCAAGTATATAATGATCGTGTGATCCACCTAGAAAAAGGAAATGCAGTATCGCAAAATCGATGATTACTAAATCGTTTGTATGATCTTATATGATTATTAAATTGCTTTTAATTTATGATATACTAACAATATAGTCATCATCCTGGTCTTTAGGGCCATTACTATAATAAACTCTGTACACCTTGCATGCTTGTCCAACTTGTTCGATACTGCCAGTGAGACCAATGATCTTATCGGAGAATTCCTTGAGGTACTTGCCGACAACGGTGGGTGTATCTCTGTCTGGATCCACTGATATGAAAATTGGTTGTATCTTCAAATTGTGTTCTTTCTCTGCAAAAGCAGAAATAATGTACTTTATCGGCCCACACATACAAGATACAAGAATTCGGTAGTAAGTAATATTTTTTAATTATTATAATCGATTTAAATCTAACACTTACCAAGAGTGTTTACCACGTTTACCATCTTTTCAATTTCGTCGGGACAAACATCTGGGCAGTGCGTAAATCCAAAGTATATCAACACCCATTGCCCTAAGAAATCATCAGACTTCACTATCTTTCCCTCCGTATTCACCAACTCGAATTTGCCACCAATCTTAGCTTTGCCCAACTGTCGTCTTCTCTCCCGTGCCAAGGTCTTATCTTTTTCCTCTCTAAGGTGATGCAAATATAACACAAAAGCAGTACCGATAATACCGGAAACTGTCAAACTTTTCCATGTAATTGGTGATTTCTTTTTTATTTTTGTCGATTGCTTGGGCAAGCTAGACTGTTGACGTAATGCACTTGATGCATTTATGTATCTAAACTGAATAAACAAAAAATCATTAATTAAACCTAAAGAAAACTTCATAAAAAATTTTTTATATATTGAAATTTACTACTAGAAAAAAAGAATAATTTTAAACAATTTTTAATTATTTAAAAAACACTAAACATAAGATCTACAAGCAATATACTAATTATAAGTTGATGTAATCATATGATCCATAATTTACATATGTCTTTTAATAATGTTGATATTTTCATAGCATTTATAATCTGATTTTCATCAATATTTCAAATAAAGACTATGAAGCTTTCATTTTTAATATAAAAATTAATAAACAAATATATCTGCAAGTTAACAGTATGCAACCAGGGTGTAAAATATTATCGCTGTTTCAGAATATTAACATAGAGTAGATTTTTCACGAAAAATTACCTTTGTAAAGACATTGTAATTCCTATTTAATAACGCAACGGATCTTGATAATAATGTCGACATTGCACTAATCGAAATAAACTTTTTTCAAAGAAGAGGTTATGTCACCGATCACTGCCGGTCACCGCTGGTCACCGCGCTCCGACGTGCTCCGAGACGTACGCAGGTATTCAAAGAACATTATACATGAAAAGAGATGTCGCCATATTCCAGTAGTGTTAATTTTACCATCGATGGTAAACTTATCGGAAATCGAAAATCAATGAATCAATTTTGAGTAAATTTGTGTTTTATTTAATGTTAGTAATTAAAAGTTATGCCGGATAATTATCAGATAAACTCATTAATAATTTTCGTTCGTTTGTAATTTCTTTTTCTACCTATTTTTTCAATCGATTAAAATATTAATTCTCGAAAATTGACAAAGTATCACAAGAAAATTTCATCTAAAAAAATAAATATATATATATTACATCTGTATATACATAATTTATTATCTGTCCCACGTTTGCGAAAATAGTAAACGATAACAGAGAGCGTTCTGAAATATAAAAATAAAGAAACACTGTCTTTCTCAATATACACTTTTCGAGCTATAAAATCAAAATGTTTATTTAATTACAATCATTATTGCTTACATGCATACAATACATTTCTTATGCCTCTCTTTTGTATAATTTTGTATATAATTAAATAATTGAATTAATTTGACTTTCACACTATTGAATTCATTGACGCGCACACGCGCTCATTACTTTATTCCATGATATACAAAAAAAGTCACAATTACAAAAATGTATCAACGTGCGAAGCGTGATGTCTAGGCAACAGATGATGAATTTTTCATAGGTACTGTATATTTACAGATACATATCCCAAGTTATAGAGATATACCCGAAAGGTTCAAAGGATACTGGTGAGAATCGGATATTATTAATGATTGAAATAGCATTCACATACATCGATATATAAGTTTTAACCCGAAGTTTCTTTGCTCTGCTTTTGCTGAATCATTTCTCTAATCTCATTTTCGCTTTCCTTTAAACTCCGCTGCAGGTACGTTTTGTTATTTTCTAGCGTCTTGATCTTCTCGTCGGACATTTTTATTCTAATTTCCAAACCGTCCTTAATGTTACTCATGTTATCTAGGAGGAACATTCGACCGACAGACTCGTACATCCTCGTGTCTCCAGGGAGGCTGGTAATTTCCTTTGTAGTAAGCTCTGCCCGCTGTTTCGTACGCCGCAGCTTCTCAATTTGTATATCAGCCAGTTTTAACTTCTGCTTAGTGTCTACCATCTTCTCATGCAGCTTTGAAAAGGCTTGCTTCAACTCCTCGTCCAATACCTTCGACATCCTCGATTATTACAGTGTCTTCTATGGATAAAACTACTAAATGTCCTGAAAATATTTAAGTAGAAACATCCAGATAAAAGATCAATTTTTAATATATATATTTATATATATCATATATAGACTGACACTTTATATCTTATGTTTATGTTAGTAGTGGTAGGAAATTGCTTTTACTTCAAAACAAATGAAATAAGAAATTGGCCAGAGTTTTGACTCCTTACCTCAAATTCCTTCTGTGGCAACGTCGTGAAATGTATTTTATTGTATAATGTTCCTAACCATATACGTCAACTACTGCCAGAGGTTTCTCTCTGGTAAGACATGAAGTGAGTCACGTTCCGATTATCGAGGCCGGCGAGTATATCGATATATTCGATACATTCAAACTTCGTCCAATCCTAACCTTAATTTACAATCTAACCTAATCTAACATTGAAAGATTATAAATAAATTAAATAAGAGGAAAGGCTTACTGCAGCGAACGTCTCTAAAATTGGAGTAAAGTTTGTAATTGAAATATTGATATTTATTCATCAATTGACAGTTGTTATTTATCTTTTGTAACATTATTATATCGATTAGGCAAGTTGCGACGCGAAGAGGTTAGGAAGAGGTCAGCCGCTGTTTCTTACAACTTACGATAATAAACAATGGCATCATCACCAACAACGTCGCCGTCAAAGTGTCAAACGTCATGGGAGCCACACCGAATCACACATATCAAGCCGTCCTTCGACAGTCACGAAATGACTCTTGCGTGTCGTAAGGATCTGTGGCACAAGTTCATCGTCTTCGACGGCGCCCTGTACAGGCGAACCGATGTTCTGCGCGCCGTTATAACCACCTGCGAACCGGCGCTCCTAGTACCGATTATGTACGCCGTCGAGGACAAGAACAAAAGCACGTTCCTCGCAAAATGTGCTAGCAACGCCATAGAGAACCTTGTGAAGCAGGGACTGTGTATAACGCTGCCCGGCGGCCAGGAGCTGCACATGGACATCGTGTTGGGATACCTCGGCGCGCAGGAGCTGCAAGTGAACACGAACAAGATTATAGCGGCAGCCCTGCACACCAGGTACGAGCCGGTGAAGAAGATATTCAATCTGGACGACTTTGAAAACGAGAAGGCATTGGGCTCGATATTCTGTCCCATTTCTATACCGAAGATCTTCGATCTGGTCCTACGTTGCAGCAAGACAGGTATCAGCAATCGTGATCCCCAACAATTACGACTGCCTGTTCGTGAGTTGAGTCTGAGATACAATAGGCTCACGGCTATCATCCTGTTTGACAAGTTCTTCAATTACCACCTGACCAAATTGGACTTGAGACACAATCAGATCTTGGATGTGGAATATCTACGTTATTTCTGCGAGTTCAAGATAAGCGAACTTTGGTTGGACGGGAATCCACTGTGTACAAAGTATACCAATTCCCAAGACTACATACAGGCTGTGAAGAACGTTTTCCCGCATTTACAGACACTAGACGGAGTCGTCATAGGAATGGAGAAGAAATTTGTGCCAAGCATACAAAGTAATTATCTTAACAATGGAACAAAGATTCCTCTGATCAAGCAATTTATCAAGCATTTTTTCACGTTATACGACCAAGAAGATAGAATAGTTATGAACGGCCTGTATGATAAAAATGCATTCTATTCCATGACATTAGGTAGCATAACGAATCATTTACATAAAGAGATCGTCAAGACATTTTCCACAAACAGAAATTTATTGAAGTTTGTCGATTACGCCAAGTATCACGAATTCCTATTTTGGGGACCTGAAAAGATAATCACTGCCCTTCAACGGCAACCACCGACAATGCACAATTTCAAAACATTTCATATTGATTTGTTATACGAAGAGGAAAATTATATAATCATTTCCGTGCAAGGATTGTTCTCATATCGATTATCAATCTGTCCGCCTATGCTGTTCAACAGAACTTTCATCATTATACGAAAAGAAGACAATGAATATTGCATTGTTAACGATCAATATTACATTGATGGTACACCCGCCAATGTGATTAATGAAGTGAAATTTGATCCAAGACCCGTGCCTAAATTTACTCCAACAGTACTCAGTGTAACAGAAAGGGAACAACTGATTAGATTTTTACGTGAGCTAACTACAATGAATATTGGATATTGCTACAAATATCTCCAAGATGCAGAGTGGGATATAAGAAGTGCAATCACTACATTTACAAAAAATTACACAGTCAATGATGTCCCTCCAGAAGCTTTTCAACGAGACATATAATTATATTAGACTTTGATAATACTTAAAAGAGAATAGTATTGTATAAAAAATACATGTACGTTATTGGTAAAAAAAGAATACACAAAATTTTGTTCTTATTTATATTTAAATAATTAAATTACTAATATTTTATAATATATATAAATGATCCTTTCTTATAGTTTAAACATATTGGAAGGAAAGAGGTAAAAGATCTTCCGCCGTTCTATTTTAATTGTAAAAAAAAGTCTTATGCGTATATTATGCGTAATATTTACAGAACTAATAGACTAACATATTAACAACCTTGCTGTGTATTTAACAGAGCAATAGTCTTAGTGATGTAAGGTATCGTATTGACGCTTGAATTTACCCCTAACTTGAACACCCTCTGCATCAACGGTAAAGCATGTTCTGCAATGTAAGAGAAAGAGAATTTATGAGAGTTTAATAATGAAATTATTATCATACTTAAATATGAAAATATGTAAGTCCGTTTGTTACAGCAATCGTTTTTACCTTGCATGCACAACACGATATCCGGTAGTTTTTCTAAAGCTGACATAAGAACATCCGCTCTGTGACTGTCCAAGCATCTTTGAAACGCGGACAGTATATTCGCTTTCGATGCGGGACGATGTTTCAATGCTCTAGCGAGTAGATTGTGAGCGAGCGTTCGGATGTTGCCCTGTGGCGATACAAGCAGTTCGGCTATGTTGTCCGTTATAGGTTCTAAAACTGAAGGTTTTCGCGACGACACGTGCTCGATCTCTTGAAGTGCACTGAGTACATCTACAGAGGATGGAACAATCATTAAAATCATTTTCTCGTATTATGTCATTAGAATATTTATGATACTAAAGATTAAATGCTTATATAGATGTCGCTTATACAGAAAGACAAACAAATCTCTTTTCTTTGTATTAATTGAATAATTTTATTAATTATAATTAAAATGAGGATTTTTAATAAAGTTACTTCTCATAGACTACGTTTACACGGCGGCTTATAAGCCGAAGTTATAACTGCCGTATACTATCCGATCCAAAACTTTTCTTCTTTTTATCAATATGATTACTTAAATATGAGCCTCTTTCATACTCTAAACATTTGAATTAATCTCTTTTGATATATACATACTAGAAAGTGTAGTTTAAAATCAAAAGAAGCTCTTATTTAAATGATTATTATGATCAAAAGGAGAAACGTTTTGGATCGGATAGTATACGGCAGTTATAACTTCGGCTTATAAGCCGCCGTGTAAACATAGTCATACCTTCACCGTGCAGCTTGGTGAGCGTAGCCAGCAGCGATTGCCAGTGTTGCGGAATAGCGGGTTCCGAGGGATATGGTGTAGGAGTTACAGTGATTAAAATATCATCTACATCTTCTCCTTCCCTTGGTATCGGTATCCCTGATACGAGTGTTCTCAAAGCTGGTACGTTAGAATAATTTACCTGCAACTCACTATATACACACATATAAACTATATAAACATATCACAGGTGTAAATCATTCGCAATGTGCATAAAAATAAAAAATAACTTACTGTAAAACATGTGCGTGTTTCTGAAGATATTTCAGTGCCCGTTGTGGATCATGTGATATGTATGACTGTAATAATGACACAAATCTGTTCAGCAAGGAGACGAGATCTTTTATATGTCCATAATACTGTAAACAAAATCGTATTCATAAACATATTAGAATAGTCTAGTTAAATGTCAAAAGATAAAGTGACAAGAAACAACAAGATGCATTGAGAAAATTTTATGGTAATTAATAAAGATTGTAAGTAATTTAGTGGTTTTTTTCATAATGCAATTTTTAAACTAAATTATTTAACAATCGCGATTTTTCTTTATACGTAACATATTACTGCCTCGAATCTGTCTTTTTTTTTTTTCTTTAAACTTTATCTTAATACTGTGCTCGCGTATCGTTACAAAAAGTGTCATTATAGACAAATCGTGATACCTGAAAACATTGAAAGTAATTTTCCAAAGTATTCTCCAACGCAGTTTCGTGTTGCTCGTTAAACAGATGCGGCTGCAATAGTTCTAATAGACCCATAACTTGCAAGAAAAGGTTTAAATGGTGACCGGATCTAAATTGACCGAAATCAAGATAACATCTTCCCATTAAGGAGGACGCTAACATTGGCAATTGTCGCAGCACCAATATAGGATGCACCGCAGCCATTTTTCTCGCGCAGAGTTCGAATTCCTGAGACTTGGAATTCCAAGACTTTTGTCTCGGAGTCGCTGCCAGAGCCGTCAACAAGGAGTGGCTCATGCAATCGAGCACCGAGCCCGTCCAATCGGTTATCCTCGAACCGTTTACGAACTTGCTCGCTTCGAAGGTGTTGAGGTAGCAAATGACTTTCGGAATCTTCATGTACATATGCAACAGAAACTGATGTGCCATATCCGCTGAGTCTACGCTGAAAGTTAAATACAATCATTTACTCGAATGCATTAAAGCAACAAATGTTAAATCGTGTGTTGCAAAATATATACGATCGCACAATTCGTACTTAGCATTATCCATCATACGTCCCGCTAAATAGTTAACCACATTAGAAATCAGGCCGTCTTCGGTGGATATGCAATGTAACAGTAGATCAAGCCTGATATCCATCCTCGCTAAAGCGGCATTTCTGTTCTGCATTTTACAGATAATAACGGCTTCGGACACTAGGTATGCCACTAGATTAAGTAGCTGTCGTTCTTCCAACAGCAGAATATTCTCAGGAACGTAATGCTTCGGCGTGAACTTGTCCCGGCCTTGCCACAGCTTAGGATTGCATGTCAAGGCCCATAAAAAGTCCAGAACAGCAGTAGGGTCGTATCTACAAACACATTATATCCGCAAATATAAATATAAATATAAATATAATTATAAAAAAGATATGCTGATTAAATCGATTTAGGAAAAAAATTATATTTGTAACAGAGAATATCATGAACAATGAGAAGATTAACAAAACGGAAGAGAAGAGTGTTCATTTCCGTTTTACTCACCCGTCATCACATTTGTCTAACAAGTGCCCGACACATTTATACAAAGTGGTCCAACTTGCTCGGTGCGTCAAGAGCGTTAACAAGTAAGGTCTACAGGAATGCGAGCTCACGACGTTCTTGTCAATGTTAATGTGCACCTTCGTCTTCCCGAATAGCAGCTTCATTTGGAGATTCGGACAAGTGCCGATCAGCTCGGGTTCCACGGAGGCCAGCCAATCGATCAGCAAACCTGTGCGAGGTTTCAATGCGCCTTCGTTACTATCGCTGACCAATAATCTTGCCATAGCCTCGACTAGGACGTCGTTTTTTTGCTGCTTCAGACAGAGATCCAGCAATCTTCGGCCCACACGTTCCAGATTCACAGGATCCGTGCCCTCCAGAATCGAGCCAGGGCTCTCGCCACGGCTCTGCATTAGCATCGACAGCTCCGCGCGTTGCGGTGTTTTCGTCAGCTGCACGTTAGCGAAATCCCGCAGGATCGACAGAACCGGTGCTTTTACGTCGCCTATCAACGATATCAAATTCAGACACATATTACGCGCCAGTTCGATCACGTGCTTCGATGTCAACGGCTTCTTAAGCGGCAAAAGTATCACGCGCATCAACGTGCAAGAATACTGCGGCATATGCACAAGCGAGGCCAGGAACTGCTTGACTTGCATAGAGCTGAGAACGCTACATATGTGCTGTATCGCCAGCACAACCGCGCCGCTCTCCTTTACGCACGATCTCTGCAGATCCTTCGCCAGGGTCTTGTGCAAACGCCGATAAGCATCCATTTTCTGATTAATCGGAATACTCTCGATGAAGATCCGGTTTATCAAGTGGGGCACGTCGGTCTTCACGGAGCATTGTATGACGGACTGCTTTTGCACCGTGGCACTGACTGGCAATGGCTGCTGCAGTCTCCCGATCGACATAACGCTCTCGTCTGGCAATTGCGGTTCGATCAACTGCAATACTTGAACGAACACCAGTCCACCTGTGGCACCCCTTCGGTGTTGCACCTCGACTAGTTGTGCCATGTATGTTTTATCCAAAACCGCTTCACCAACTGAACTTGGATCGATCTGGACACCTGCGTCAAGCGTATGAAGCAACTTACTCATTGACGATACCGGTATCCCAAAACTTTGGATAAAAAGTACCAATTGCTGAGGTTCAAGATCCTTTAAAGCTGCGTCGACTAAACGAGGCACGTTACTTCTGATCATTCGTAACTTGAGCCAATCAGGTATAAGCAACGCTTCCTCGCTAGTGTCCACGAGAAAGGCCTTTGGTGGTTCCGTTAAGGGAAACCATGTTTCCAGCAAACTGTTGAACAACGGATCATCCTCGGACGTATCGTATGTCAATAATATAATCATAGCATGCACCACCAAGATGTGCATAGTGCACTCCTCGCCGTTGCTCCACTGAACTAGAATCTGATCTTGACTTTCAGACCATTGGTAACCTTCTCCCCTAGGCGATCGAGCTTTCTCAAGATAGTTACAGAAGATTGCCATGAAGGAGTGCAATGTTTGTTTGGCTTGCAGATTATCACTTTCCGGTTGAGGCAGAATGGCCGCGATAATGGTGCTACGTTCAACGACCAATTGAGAGATCTCGTTGGCTAAATCAGTCAAGTCGGGCAAATCATCGTCGGCGGTATGCACAGCCAGATACGATATATAAGTATGTACAAGATCCGGACTGTTCTCAACCTGACAAGCGCCACGTAGTGCTGTGGAAACCAGTGAACGTACAGATAAGAAGTGTGGTATCGACGGCAATTTTCGGAGAAGCCAGGTCTCCCTGAAAAAAAAATATATTGTTAAAGTTAAAATATTATTAAAGTATTATTAACAGTTTCTTTTCTCAGTGTACCTTTAAGAACATACTTTTCGTTTTCTCCATCCACGTCCATACTCTCATCCTCAAGGGGTATCGAATCTAGAACCATCTTAAGTCCAGTGATCGCTTGGACGCGACTACCACTCTGCTGACTGCTCAATCTCCTTAAGAAATATTCCAAGACCTCAAAAGCGTGCTGTTGATCTTGATTCGGATCGGTTAGCAGTGTCTGAAGGTGAGCCAACAACTGCTTCTGCCTGGGCTGTTTTTCAACTGTCTGTGGGCTGGTTGACAACAAGTATTCGCAGAGGCACTGCACTGGTAATTGACTCAGAGAACCTTCGCTGTTCTGCACCAGGTCTGCCAACCAGGGCATACTCTGCGATGTGCTCTGTTGTTGTCTCTGAATGATATCCAACAGGAAGTCCGGTTTACGTGATCGACAAAGCAGATGGCCTAGTCTGTGAGACGTATTCAACGACTGTATCTGTTCGAGCACGGCTGGCGGTGGTCTTCTAGCAATTCCCGTCGGTGCCATGGTAATCAACTGCGACAGCAGGAAACTATTTTGTTCGGATAGCTGGATCCTAGTCGACGCTGCGGCCAAATGCGATTCGTACTCCAATATCTCTTGTTTCTCGATAGCTTCAACCTGCAGTTCCTTCGCACGTTCTTGTTCTATGATCTCCGGTAGGGCCATAGTGGGCGGCGGATACGAGAAATGACTGCAAGACGAATGTTTTATTAAAAACACGGAGCTAGTCATATGACCAAAATATTTATAGATGATTTTTAATATTTGTTAAACTCACTTTGTAATACACATTTCCATCAGTGTCCTCAATATAGAGTATTCCCTCCATCCTAGTGCACCAATTGTGGACGGATTATGAGCAGCCAAAATTAATAACATTATCCATCCTTTCCAATAGAGATTAGCTATCGCCAATGTTGGTGGCCTGTATCTACAAAACGAACGTATAATAGTATATATCAGTACATATATCAACTATAAAGATAATATATACGTGCAGACTTACCCAGCAGGTATGTTTATTGTTCCCGGTGGTTGATAAATGCTAAGCTCAAAAATAAGTTTGATTATATCCATTTTGTCGATTTGTAACATCGGGAAACTCTCCGTTGAATTGCCCGCTGCTCGCCGTATCAATTGATCAGCCAAATCCAAAGTTTCCGAATGAGTAATGCCGTTGTCCTATAAATAAAAATAGAATGAGGACCATCTCTAAACAGAATCGCTTTACAAACAATAAGTCTAACTTATTGTTCACTTACCTTCGATAAACCGATATTTAGCAATATCAACAACGTATTTTGCAACAGGGGAACATCGGATACAAGTCGTATGTAGAACACTCTGTCCGACTCTGGTGGCCAATTGTCCAGTTTATAATAATGTTCGGGAGACTCCAAGAGCAAGATCTTGTGCATTGCGTGCAACAGTTCGTTTCGTCCAACGGCGTACATCTGCTGCGCCGAATCCTCTAGCCATAGCACAGTCTCGTCCTGTATCATGGCTACGAGATTTTGAAATTGATGTAGCAGAGCTACGTCTTTTTTATCTGCACGTTGCGATAGTGTCCCCGCTTCTTTTACCTGCGGACTTATCGCCAGAAGCATGCACAGACACAGTAAATCCACTATCGACATAAACATACGATCCTTAAATTCAAATGTCAGCAACTGTTGAGCTATGTCCGGTCGTTGGGACATTAACGTACGAATGAAAGCGATCAGATTGATATCGTGCCGACATACGCGTACAATTTCCCTGAGCAATGCGCGTAATGGCCTCAAGTAATCCTCGCGATTCATCAATAAATCTTTAAAGATCTCCGCGAGCAATTTTGCCGCTTGCTCGGGCAAGGTCTGGAACATTATACCCAGCATAGGCATATTGTTTGGATTGCGCGCATTCGATAATTCATTGTAAATCGTGTGCTTCAATATGGTAGCTAAATTCTCGGGATGCAATCCGATCAATTCTTTGACGCCGTTCAAGTACAGATTGATCACAGCTTTCGTTTTCAATCTCATCTTAACCAGTTGACTTATGACCTCGACGTCTCTTTGAGTATGAGACGTGCAATTGTAACAAATGTAAATGAGCAGTTCCTGCGCGGGTCTCATCAATTTAGGATTGTGCAACCACACCTCTAGTCTCGGGACAACGATGTTTCTAATTTCAACAAAACCACATGCCGAGGAGAGCAGCTTCAAGAAATTTCTCGTTATAGTCTCAACCTGACGTCTGTTTAGTTGCTCCTTTACAGCTTCCAGTACTATCGATTCTATATTCTCCACGCAATGGGCGTACCGTGGGCCTACTGGAAACTCTATTTTCTCTTTATCCCCAGACAACGATGTCGTTGATGTCGCCGGATCCTCATCATCCGCTACAGATGGGCTTGGACAATCCCGCTGCATTAGTACCGGGAATTCTGGCTGTAACACAGACCTGGGTGGATGTCTCGTATTAAAACCCGTTAATATGTTGTCGACAAAGCCCTTGCATTCTTCGTGATCAACCCATACACGCTCTCCAAGAGCATCCTCGACGTACAGCTGTAGAAATAAATTTAAAAAAATCAGTTAAAATATCAAAATTCTACAAGCAATATAAAAGAATGCAAATGAATATTACCTTCACAAATACTTCCGGCCAATTCTTCTTGTCGTGAAAACCTTTCATCAAGAGATTCGCAGCGAGTACAGGAACCAATGGACTCACTTTACTCTTATAGCTATTTTGATTATTTTGATCCCTCCTTAGGAGGGACGATAATGCGTGTAGGATGCAATCATTTGAGAAAATGGATGGGCGGATTTTGGCTAGATACAACAAGCCCATATAAAGTAACGTATCAGGCTTCCATCTCTGATTCTTCAGCGTCTTAATAGCGCCACATATTATCCCGATAACTTTGTCGCCTTCGTCATTGTCATTAGCCTCAAGTGCCATAGGCACAAAGTCTGCAGGATCGGTGTCTATAACTAAAACTTCCCATGCTTCCGCGGTGGAAGAAGGCTGTCGTTGATGAGAGCCGACATGAGCTAACTTAGGTTTCTTCTGCGGAACGTACATAAACGACGATCCAGACGGAGCCTCCTTCTTCCGATCATTACCTACAAAACGGTTTGTGACAATAGATAAACAATAATTTGCAATTGTGAGAGTATCAAAGCGACAAGTTATTTACCAGAGGATGTAGAGCTGCCGCTTGGTTTGGAATGGATAACACCTGGTCGGCTTTTAGAATCAGAATTATCGTTTCGTGAACTCTTTGCTCCCAATACGAAAAAGTCGGAAGGATGCTGAGCAATTTTATTTTTTGCTGCTCTACCAATCCCAGTCTTTCCACGTTCCATGATTATTTTTCTCTGATCTAAAATATAAAAGACCATCTAAATTGTAAAACAGAAAAATCTATAGAAAGTCTACAAGAATATTTAAGACATTTTTATAGATAAATATAATTATAATAAATATAACAATATAAATATAAAATATAACAATGTTGCAGGAGTATCGATTAAAAAATAGTTGGGTAGTGTTTACTGGAAATAGATTGTAAGTTCTAACCTAAAATCTCATCAATGTCTAGAAGAAATTATTTTCACGAAATAAATCCTGCGTAAAGATAGAGAAATTAAATATTTGTCATATGTTTAAATTAACCGACTACAATCCCACACATGTCTACAATTGATCGACAAATCAAGATCCTGCTGCACTGCAGGACCCGCTCTTGCCCGCTCTTCCGCAGCTGTTTCTCATTTCTGTTGATTGCATTGCACCATTTGCACCATGTTACACCTTACACCGTGTCGCACTCGGAGCGATTATCGCGCAGTGTCGGAGTGTCGCGGACACGATTCGATTTATAAAAATGGCCTCGACTCGAATATTACGTATTTGTGGACTTTTGAGAAATTCGCCAAGAAATATTCCATCTATGAGCAATGGTACGAAATATTATCGTTTTATCGTTTACAATGTATCGTATAATTTACAGACAAATATATCTAATCTAAATTAATTTGCCAGCTCAATTTATTTGCTACCGGTCGCTAACACGAGGTTATAATATCTTTTCAGATGCACGTAATTTATTTACTGTCGATTGTTCACATTTTTTAAAGACGCACATCCCTTTAGTATGCGATACAAGGAATAAGACATTTTTCATCAACAGTAAGTAAGGTTTTTTTGGTGGGCGTAATATGTGTATGCTCGTAGAAAAATGAGAGTTGTGGTATTTTGTTTGTATCTCATCTCATTTCGTATCCCTCTTTCGCAGAATCTGGGGACGAATTGTGGAAAGGTGTGACGAGCGTCAGTAATGCAGGGAGGAAAAGAGGCAGAGCTAAAGGCTTACCGAGAAAGAGAGATTTAAACAAGGGTCAGATTATTGGCGTAGGAAAAATTCCGATACAATTTCCCGGTCTCAATACACCTGTATTCAGAGGAAGAGAACTCGTTCAACAGCAAAAGCTGCCTGTGGATCCTGAGAGGGAGGAGAGGCTCGCCAAGCTACGACAAAGCTATAAAACTGGGCCGAGGCGGATGAAATTATCGCCGTTGGAACGTGGTTGGACGAGTGTCCAAATGGGTGGCAGAAAGATTGGACCACCTGATTCTGTTGGAGAAGGTTAGCGTTACTCATCGTTATTCGTTGTAACTGTCCAATGGTCCCGTGGTCAAATTACGAAATTATTTCAACGTAATACTCTTTGTCAACTTTCTTTCTGATATTTTATAATATCCTAGTAACGTCGAGATTACAAACCACGTGTGACGTCTATCTTTCAGATACCTTTGACGGCTTTGAAACTTGGGTATTGGAAAGCAAAATCGTAAATTGTATGACTGGTAATTTAGGACGTAAGAGTAAGATCAGTATGTTTGTCGTAACGGGTAATGGAAATGGTCTGGCTGGATTTGCGCTAGGGAAAGCACCCGCACAAAAAACAGCCATGAAGACAGCTAAGAATAGGGCGGGTCAAAGATTGATGTATATTCCTAGATACAAGGAGCATACTGGTAATATATATGATCATGCTGCGTGTAAAACTTACACGACTTACGTCTCGCTCGTTCCCTCCTTTTAATAATCTTGTTCTGTTTCAGTGTTACATGACTTTTTCACACAGTTTGGAGATACAAAATTGTTTGTAAAGAAAATGCACCAAGGATACGGGCTTGTCTGCCATCGTGCGATAAGAGCGTGTTGCGAGGCAATTGGCATAAAGGATATGCATGCCAAGGTGGAAGGTACCAAGAGTTTGCAGCATATCATAAAGGCTTTCTTTATTGGCTTGTTACAACAGGTATGTATCTAACTTGGGAGTACGCCCAACACTCTCTCCTTTAATTTTAACCTATGTTAAATTGATAGATTTGAAGCAAGCAGATTGGTTTTTCATTTAAAGCATTATAAAGCATTATTATTTAAGTTACAAATAATTTACGATGGATTTCTAGTTTACTTAATCAGATACTTTCGATACGTAAAAATGTGTAGATAATAGACGTTGGTCTTTTACTTTAATGCCAAATCCATAATTTGATACAATTTGATCAAACATTTGTCATTGCGTTATGCCACAAGGTAATCTGAAAATAACATGAGCTACGTTTGCAGAAATCGTATCAACAATTAGCGGACGAAAAACGATTACACTTGGTTGAGTTCAAGTCGGAAAACGGAAATTATCCGGTAGTGATTGCCTCGCCGTCGCAAGTTAGAAAGCCAGAAGAAGTGACGTCCCACGAGATCCTCGATTTTACTCAATATGTTTTTGGCGGCAAAGTAATATTGCAGAAAAAGAAATCTGCACCATTCTATACGAGACTTCCATCTTGGAAAACAAGATTGTTAAAACTGGAACGAACGAGGCACTTTGATGAAACGAGGCTAAAGTTAACGGCAGAATACGGGGCGTTGAATAGTTTTCTCACTGAAAAGTATCCAGAAGCGAAGCTGCGTCCCAAGCGGAAGCCAAGTGAAAACGAAACGGAGGAATAGAGAGCATAGCCGAGTATTATGCTCTATGTATAAATGTTTCTCAATAAAGTTATGATTAGAAAATTACATTTCTACATAATTCAGACTAATTGTTTCGATGGTGTAGCCCCGGCTCTTCTTCTCTTCTTCTTTGATTTGATGACGGATGACCTTCCGATACGGCCAGTCGGGCCAGTACAGAGGTAGCCGGTGGCGTTTCACGCGTGTCGCGTGTATACATACATACATATTTGAAGATTAACAATAGCTCGTGCAAGCTTGGCTGCATTCCGGCAAAACTGATTATCCTATTGGACAAATCGAATGTGTTCCGAAATTCATCGAGTTTCGGTGAATTTCAGAAATTCTCTTTTCTCATCGAGAGTGTGCCAATCTATTTTGTGATAATTTATGACGCCCATAATGGCGCGTATCGGCGTATCAGTTTGTAAATATTTCCCCATTACGCGATTGGAATGGATTTAGATACAGCTTATATTGGTAATTACATCTTACATCTATCCATCTGAGACAATTTCAATAATTCTACGCATACATATATATACATTTTTGTTTATATCTAGAAAATATCGCTCGTACGCCTATATATTACATATGTGTGTGAATATTTTCTTTTGTGAAATATGGTTTAATCAAAGTATGTATATATATATATGTATATTTTGTGTCCAAGAAGATGTAAAAGAAAAGTATAAATACCGAATTAATAATATTTCGTATGTCACCGACGCGACGCGACGCAACGTACAGCAGAGCGGGGAACCGCGTGTTTCAAAATTATAAAAGATAAAAAATTACTTGGAAGTTTACAAGTACAATTTTCAATTGCATTTTCATTAAACTTGTTGGTAGAACCATTGATTCACGATTGGGTGGAGCATCTCCAGCAAATTGTGAAAAAACAGGAGCAGGAGCAGATGGCCAACGCAACCGATTTTGCTATGCCGTTTGTAGGTAGGAAAAGAGCGTATGTGCGCGCGTGCGACAAAGCAAGAGATATTGAATAACGTTCTGCTACATCACAATAATAATTTTAAATTATACAATCAGGAATTCCAGTATCTACTGTGAAAGCTGCCTTCAAGATAGCGGAATACTTGGAGCTAGAGCCGACTGTCAAGTATATGGCCATTCAACTGTACGACAGATTCATGTGTAAACACTTTTGGGAAATTTACAAGACTGAGATTGTGAATACGTCGTCCGAGGCATCGTGGTTGAAAGTTTGCAACAAGAGCTCTAATCAAACCAAGTTAAATTTAATGTCGTGCTTTCAGTTGGCATGCAAAATGGATTCTCATTCCAGTGCTTTAGGAATATCGCAAGTATATTGAAAGATATAATGTGTTTTGTGCGAGGAATATTAAAAAAAGACTTGGAGACTTGGATCACGATAAATGTTAACAGATAACGTTCTGCCGCTTGTCTTTTGCTAGATTCTCAATATTCTACATCTGATTGACAAAGAGTCTGAATATACGCCGAGTATGATTTCCTCTTCGGAACGTAGAGTTATCAAAACGGTAGACTTTAAAATGCCCCTTTACACTCCACTGCAATGCATCGAGATTCTTCTGGCGGCGACAGGTCTCGGGGAAACGCCAGATATGGTTAACGTTTCGATAGATTTGTTGGATTTGGCTTACCTAAAGGTTTGGTCACACGACATTTTTATATTTAAGTAATTTATTTCTTTGCGCACGTTACACGTTATAAATTGTAATACGCGGCGTGCATGTATTATCTCACTCAAACTCATTTGTATTCATTTAATTTCAGCACGATAGATTATATTCGCACCTTCATTTATATTACACGCACAAAGATGTTTTAAACGAGGAACATGTAGCCATAAAGCTAATATCGTTGAAATCGAATATACTTTTCTTAAGCGCAGCAGTAGTATATTGCGCAACGTTCTTTTTGTGCTTGGATACAAATGCCTCGGAAGAGCAAGTTGTCGTAACAAAATTGGCAGAATTATCCAATACAACGGATACTGATATTTTCAACATGGCCAATATGTTGCTCTTAATAGCAACGCAACGCTAACGTGTTATAATGTGTATCATGTAGCAAAATAATTTTCTACCACATGTTATTCATAGAGAGTATTTTGAATTCTTCGCATTTGTTGGCTCTGATTATAATTTGGGATATATGTTTGAGGCACAGGATATAATTTATTAGTAAAATACCGAGCTAATAGATTATAATAACGTTATAATAAAATCTATAAATTATAAAAATACTCTTTTAAGCTTTAAATATTTGAGGTGCACATTAAGGGGTTACATATATATTTGATGAAGTCGTAAAACTAGAACGGTGTTTGTAAAAACGGCGTTTGCGGTACCAGAGATACCCTCCTCTCGTGTTAAACAAAAAACAAAAATTTTCCGTTAAACTGGGTGAAGAAATTTAGTTCTTATCACAGCCAATTTCGAAAAATGGCAGCGATTCGTAGCACAAAATGCGAGTTTTGACTACAAAAATCGATTTTCTTTTATTTATAAAAAAGAACTAAACCCATAGATAAAAAATCCTATGACAAGTACATTATATTATATTGAGAGTATTATATTGAGAGCGTCTCCCCTCCCCCTTTGTACGCGGGTGAGGGAGATGGTGGGGTTGTACACCATACTGTGTAAATATTGGATTGGATTTAAAAAAAATAAATTTATTATACCTTGTATAATACGTCGCATACAATTATATATATTTTTGTTTATTTATTTAGAATGCGTCTGTGTGTGTGTGTGTGTGTGTGTGTAAAATAGATGTGTGAATAATGCAATGTGTATTACTCAAAAATATTTTATCGCATATTATAGATAGCAAATGAAATTTACATGCAATATGAAATTCACGCGATTCGAGTGTTATCAATTTCTTGATAATCGCCAATAATCGCTATTTGAAAAGATATATCTCCGTTACAGCTGTATCCTATTTACAATCGCGTCAGACTAGAAAAGAAAAGAAAAGAAAAGTACGTCATCTGGAAGGGCAACAAAATTCACAAAATTCGTCACTCATCTTTTGCTTCTCTCGTCTCGGGAGATATCTGGCATTTCTATCGATTCCAATCAATCCGTCCGGTTGAATAGTAGAGTTTTAAGAGTTTTCCATCGGCGTACCCCTCCAACTCCAACTATAAAGGCTCTTATCTTGAGTTTTTTGACAAATCTTCTAACACCTTGCTTTTCTTTGCTTGTCTTTTCGTTCAGATCACTGTGTATTAATCTTTCTAATAAACTTGTAGACTGCCCTCATCGATTTCATATTGATGTCGACTTGCGGTCTGCCGGGTCTGCGGTATCAATGGTATCATTGACCTGATAGGATAGGATAGGTTAGGTTAGATTAAGTGAGGTTAAGTTAGACTAGGATATAAAATTTTTTTCTTCTCTCGGTCGCTCTCGTTTCACCTCACCTTTCACCGTGTTTCACCGTGCGCGCGCGTTACGCGCGTGCTCGACGCTCGACATCCATTCATCGCCAGTATCACCACTACTGGCACTACTACGGGTCTCTCGCTCTCTCGCTACTATTTCAATTGATATTTCAGTATCCGTTCTGAAAAGTCGACGGCCCGGACGCTACTCCTCCGCGACCCGCGACCGCGACATCACTCGTCACGGCCACGGCCGCTCTTTATCTAGTTCGGTACTTGGGTTATTACGGGAGATACGTGTACTGCATTCTGCACCAGGCACAAGAGAAATAAAATATTTTTGACATTCTCTAGCGACGACGTCTCCTTCTTCTTGACATCTTTGTTTGTAAGGGGACTTTTCTGTGCCGTATACCGTTAAACCGTGCTAAGACTGTGCGAAATCGTACACGAAATCGAAAAAAGATCGATGAACTGTCATTCCTATTATTCTCAAGAATCCCAAGCGATATCGCGCGCACGCGCGCGCGTGTGTGTGTGTGTGTTACAAGCCACGCGAGAGTCACGTGACTGACGCAACTATTCACGCCATTCACTCATACGCATACGACGGACGGCGACGGGTGGCGACGGGTGACGGGCGACGACCAGTCGGCAGTCGTTTCGAGCTTCGACGTCTTTGACGCCTCCGACTCCGAAGTACGAGGTTCGAGGTCCGAGTTACGAGACTTCCGAGTCGTGGATGGTCGTGGTCGTGGACGTCGTGGTGGAGTAGTGGAGTAGTTTCAACATGGAGAAGAAACAACGTTGCGACTGCTCTCGCGCAAAGTGGTTGTAAACACAGCTCGAATCAGTCGAATCTCGAGTCTCGAGTCATCGGAGTGGAGTCGTCGATTGTATTCTGCAATCCGCTGGATCTGGTTGTTCCACCACGTGAATGGTTTCGACGTGAGAACGTGCAATGGCAAAATCTGTGCTAAGTTCCGACACGCTGCCGAAGGCGGGTCGTGTAAACGAAGGTGAGAGAACTTGAAGGTTTTTCACTGCCCGCTCCCACACGTGGTATGCCCGCTTCTCTCGTGATTCTCTCGTGATTCTCTCGTGAGATCCGTGAGATGTACGAAATTCTCTGTAAGCTTGTTGACTCTCTATCTAAATTCTAAATAACCCTTACGCGCGCACGCTCAGTCTTTCCTTAACTTCATTCTTCTTTTCACGTTTCCATACAAGTATTTCAGTTCAAAGCATTAAAGTTCAAACGTGGGAACCCGACAATCTAAGCGAAAGCGTAAATAACGGAATGACGAGACCCGCGCGAGTTCGCATACGCGGATCTCGTTACTCGTTTCACGATTAGTCATCACATTGGCATTCGTAACGCAAAACGTAATGTGAATTGGTGCGATTTTGCAGTGTGCCGCGAATGGCTGGTGCACGAGGACGGGGCACTGGCCTATCGACTTCAGGATGAAGAAAGTACGTAACAATTTTCGTAAATTTTCCACCTTTCCACCTTGGTGCGGATGTATGTGTGTCGAAGGGAGATTCGTGCAGGGCAGGGTCGTCCTAAGACTGTGTGTGCGTGCGTGTGTGTGCCTGACGATCGGTCGCTCTGGCGGCTCTGGACCCTGGAGGACTGATCGAGTTTTCTTTATTGATCGAACGTATGGAATTCATCTGAAAAACGTGACATTATGCGTGTCACGGAAAAAAAGAAAAGAACGTAAACCTTATTAAAACTCTGTGGTGCAGCTTGAGGTGACTCTGACGAGTTTTGTGCCACGAGGAGAGTATGTATCGAAGGGAGAAAAGGATATAAACGTAAACGTATATACGTGATAAAAAATAGGATAACGTTTCGTGTCCAAGATGTAGAGATTGTAGAGGCTCGAAAGAGGATTTGAATGTTTTGCGCGTACGAGATATCTGTATCTATCGGTATCGGTATGCTATATTAATACCTGTAAGAGACTTATCTTAACGTATAATTTTTTTATTTTTCTTATGATTCGTAGTCAAGGAACATTACACCGGCAACAAAACGCGTAATGCACAGGTGAGAGAAGATTTGCCGCGAGCCAGAGTCGAACAGGAATTGGAAGCACTGAGATATCAAACTTACGTTCAACAACAGTTAGTACGATTTGTATCGTTTAAAGATAGAGATTATTTCGTACGAGATGTCATTGTGCCTTTTAAAAGATCGTTTTCTTTTATTTTTCTTTTCTTTTCTTATATTTACTTAGTTATTTATTTATTTTTTCTTTTGCAAAGGGAAGAAAGAGACGCGCTTGTTGCGAGGCAGATTGCCCTATCTCTGGAGCGAGAGGAGAGACAGAGAGAGCGCGACGTGCAAGAAAGGATGAGATTACAACTGAGATTAGGAGATGAAGCTATGCAGCGAGAGTTTGAGAAACGTATGCAAGAAGAAAAGGATGAGGTAACCATGATATTTTGCGGTTAATGAAACCCTTGAAAGCAAAAAATACGCACGTACGCACGTACGTACGTACGTATATCTTTGTTCATTTGAGAAAAAAAGAGACACGTTGCTAGCGTGAAAATGTAAATGTTAAAAATCGGTTTTTTTTTTAACGACAGGAACTGGCGAAGAAGTTGCAACAAGAAGAAGAAGAAGATCACGACGATCCAGAAGACGAGCGATTAATGTTGGACCAAAAATTGGCGATGGAGGCGCAGGATGCTGAATTGGCGCGAATGCTTCAGGAGAAGGAGCGTACGAAAGCTCGTAAAGCGCGAGAGAGGGCAAGGCAGAAGAAGCTAGAGCGGGAGCGTCTGCAACTGCAACAACAACAACAGCAACAGGCAGATGAACAGAATCTCACGGAACGACCTCAAAGACCAGACAGGCTGGACTTGAAGACTGTGTCGATCAAGAATCGAGGCCGTTATTCTGCCAATTATTCTCAGTATTCGGATCCCGAGGAAATCCAGACGCTAGACACCGTTGACACAATGCGAGAAATGACAAATGTCGCAGCCATTATTGATCCTACTTACCATGTTCATCGAGGTACCTCGAGCAGCTCGAGCAGCACGATAAGCCCCACTTACGTTTTGCCGACGCCACCACAGGAGCTAATGACGGATGAGGTACCGTGTTACATGCCGATTCAAGGCCAACGACGAAATCAGGCTCAATCACCGTCTAACGCGCATGAGGAAAAGCATAAACGGCGAGTTAAAGACGGGTGTAAGCATCAGTAAAAGTTTTGAGGGGGGGTGGAGAGAGAGAGGTATTTTTTATTTAAAAATTCGACTTTTTCTCATTACCATCAAACGATGGCATAAATTAGTAAATATTTATTTCTTAAGTCTGTCTATAGCTATATATATATAAGATCTGACTATGAATAACGGCCTATAAAGAGATGCAATTTTGTTACGTATTGAGCAATATTGATAATACATTTATTTAATATATTTGCATGTACTTTCGCAAAACGTGTGTGTGAATTTCAAGATTTTACGATTATTCATATTAATAGAATATATTGCCATATTACGTGATGATGTAAACCAATGTACTGCCATACATTGCACAAAGTATAATGTGCCTTTTAAGGGCATTTAAAGGAATTTAAGAGCCTTAACTTCAAAAATTAATGAATTACTCATATACATATATACACTATATACATATATATATACACACGAGATTACAATTGCTGATATCCGAAGGGATAGATTGTACCGTCCTCGATTTTCTTGTTACATTTCTTGGTAGCACTGGGGGGGGGGGGTATAAATATTATTTTTAATGTTAACACGCTTCTCAGTGTTCAAATTTTCGACATTTTTAGCATAGAATAAAAGCAAAAAGATATCTTAGACAATAAGAGAACGATTTGTAACATATATTTTTCAACTTGATGCATTTATATGTAACGAGTAAGCAATGACGGTGTACAAATACTTATACACTGCAAGAGTTCATCATAAAATTTCATAATTTGCCCATAGATGGGTCAGATGATACAGTGTGTAATTGAAACGCATGAGCAGATTATGAAAGATTGAAAAATTGTAAAAACTTTTTTCCAACGCATTCTTTATTGTTTAGTTAAGTGAGTACGTTTAAAAGAATCTCTCGTGTTTTCGATACGTTCAAACTTGCTCTTCTAATGCCCGTATCACACTAGCGATTGGTGATTGCGTTTACGTTTGCGTCTACGTCTTTTGACCAATCAGAACGGAAATCGCGAATCGCACGCGCCAGCAGCTACTTTCTGAATGGTCAAGAGACGTAAACGCAAACGTAGACGTAATCGCCAATCGCTAGTGTGATACGGGCATAAAATATAATCATATGTTTCCGCTACACATATTTATCACTGCTACAAGGGTTCTTTATAGCATGCGTGCTTAATTTGATAATAAATCGCGCCTACTTAAAATTCTTTTGTAGTTAGTAAGGTAGAACGTAAAAAATGACAACACTGCCAAAGATAACACTTTAATGTTGCCCTTTAGAAAAAAGTTAATAAAGTTGATAAAGAAAATGTGAACACATATGTACGCATTACGTATGTGTAAAGATCTAGGTCGAACGAGTCTTATGCCCGTGTCACACTAGCGATTGGCAATTGCGTCTACGTTTACGTTTACTTCTCTTCAATCAGAAAGTAGCTGCTGGCGCGTGCGATTCGCGATTTCCGTTCTGATTAGTCAAAATACGTAAACGCAAAGGTAAACGCAATCGTCAATCGCTAGTGATACGGGCATTTTACGTACTGCAATGTTTTCTAAACTATGAAACACGATAAGAGCAAGTTTCTAAAATGTTTAGGTATATTGTCAATTATAATATATCGAAGAGAAGTATTAGAATGCAGAATTGTGTTACGAAGGGTACGGTCGTTACATTTTCCTTCCAGAAAGAAAAGAAAAGGAAAAAAATCTCTTTAATTACTTGTAATTTTTAAATAACACATCTATGAAGCGCTTAGAATTTATTTATTATTAATTCTCTGTCATTATATAAAGGATGTACATGGATTTATTGTATGTACAATGTATTATTTACTAACTTGTATAAGGACTGTGTTCAAAAGAATAAGAATCTCTATTGATAGTTTTTCCAAGCGATATTCCATTAGAATATATGAATTCCTTTTGTAACAATTATGCGTTATTTGTGGTGAGTGGAGTTTTCTCTCGTTTAATACTATCATATATTACCTTTTACATTTATTGTATCAATACAACTATACATGAGTATGTTAATAAATTATTTACAAAGATATGATACATTGCCTTCTTGTCGAAAATATTGTAGAGGGATGTGCTATATTATATGTAAAGTGTTTGTAGCAAAGTATCTTGTGCTACAAAATGAAAATCCAGACGAAATCTTAACGTAAAAAAAGTGACTACTGACAGTAGATATCTTAAAAAAATGTACGTGTAAACGGAATGAATACTATTGTAATGGTCAGAGAGTGCGCGCGCACGCGGGTGTATATGTGCCAAAAGTATTTGATATAGCACATTTTTCAATGATAGTTTATCATTAGAATACATTTTTTACGTGACATTCGTAGCCATATCTCTGTACACTTGTCAACTTGTGCATCGATGTAGAAATAACGCGATACATCTGAGATTGGGTAAAACCCAATAATCTTTTCTATGCAACAAAAACATATATAATGTAATTTGATTCAATTATGCAGGTTTACAAATCTTTGATAAAAACAATCTTTAAAACTTTACAGATTATTCAAGAGAATCTCCTACGTGTTATCGAAAAAAAAAGAAAAAAAAAAAAGAAAAGAAAGTACTTCTCCTAGATAATCTCAACATCATATTAGCTTATATTCCAGATATCTCTGTCGATTATCTCCCACCATGTGACAAAGTCTTAAAATATATTCTAATTAGAAAAAGAAAAAAACTCAATACTTTGTACTATATTTTTACCAGAATAGAATATAGACGCTGTAACTGGTCAATAACTTTTACGTATGTGACGTTTCCTAATATTTCTTTGAATTCGCGCCTAGTATAAGTGTCAAAAACTAATGTTTTGCAAAGGGTGATGAGCCGTACCGTTTTAATTGATAGAAGCACGCGTAATCATCATATTAGCTTATATTGAGAAAGAAAAATGTTGCGGCTACAAAAAAAATATGTGAAATCAATTTACAGGCGTATTGAAAGATTGACAAATCCAAAATGTGGGCGATAGATACGCCAGAACTCCCGGGAAGTTTCCAGTTTTAATCTGTTGTGCTTTTGTATCTTTTAGATACAACGAATCTTTTCCGAAATCGTGATCCAAAGGTATTTATGACTAAACGTCCGTAACGGCCGGATTCGACGATGCCATGAGGTTTCTGGATAGTGAGCCGTTGTTTTCCTTGATGAGAACTCGGTATGAAGGAGCTTATTTTTCTGTGGAAAAAACATAGAGTATAAGCCAACTTGTATATCTTTCTCTCTCTCTCTTTCTCTCTCTCCCTCTCTCTCTCTCTTTCTCTCTCTGGTAGAGATGAAATAAAAATGATTAAAGCTTATGAGAGAACACAGCGATGAGAGAAGAGCGATTGTGTCAAATCAATTAATGAATTACAACCTACGATGTTGGTTTGAAGAAATGTTTTTAGATCTGGTTTGGGGCGGTGAGAACACATAATTCGGGACTTCCCCAATGTCTGTAAATTGAAGACCACGATTTCATCAAACCGTGTTCGATATTTGAATACCTGCTATTCGACAAGCGAATGGAGTTACGTCCCATCGTATTATACTAATCGATCGACAAGTTCTATTTAGTTGTATGTACATTGTGTGCAAAGAGTTGACTAAAAACAGAAATCTATTACGGAAAGGAGAGAGAATTCAAAAGATAATTTACAATGTAATTTCTGAAAGCAACTCTCAAGCGATAAGAGATTCGATGTCGATAAAAAATTCCGTTTGTTACGATATTTATAGAGCGTTTCCTGCGGCGCGGCGTAAGACCATTCACTTGGCGAGAGCGGGTCTATTCTCTCAAATCCGTTTCTCACCTTTCTCATCCAATGGCACGTCGTCCGTCTTCTCCGGTAGTGAAAAGGAAAATAGATGACTGGATTCTTGACTCACGCTGGTCTTGCGCGGTCTACCTCGTCCTCGTCTCGGCTTCACCGTTCCTTCCTTCTTCGTCTCCTTCGTCGTGACTGACGCCGCCCTTCTCTTGGGCGTAGGAGCACTCTGGGCGGCTTCGCTATCCACGACACCATCCTTCTCGTCTCTTTCGAGGTTTGCCATATCCTCACTCATTTCCGCAAACTCTTCCGCTATCGGCGACACCACCGCGCGACTTGTCGCATCAACATTTCTGACCCTCCTCTTCATCTCCGTGCGTATCACATCGGCGCTGGACGCTCTTCTTTCTCTGGCGTTACTTTGCACAGCCTTCTTCCTGGTGGATCTCGTCTCCCTCAACGGCGGACTCAAGATCTCCTCCAATTCCTCCGGTACGGACAGTACCGACGCGCTTCGAGCGCGCGTGCTTGTCGTTAATCTACCGACAATCTTCTCGACATTCCTAGCGGCGGACGTCCCGGTCTCGTCGGGTCCCGGTCGTCTCTCCGACTCCTCCCTCTCCCCCAGAGGCTCGGCGACCTCCGGGATGGTTTCTTTCATGACACTACCGGACCTACGTCGCCGCGAGCCTACGGGCTGCGCCGTCATCTCCTTAGGTACCGAACTGCCGCGTTTACGGTTAGCGATAACTTTAACAGCGCTCGGCTCCTTCGAACGCTGATCCTCATCCCAATCTCTCGTGGACGACCTCAATGACCTGTTGGTCGTTGCGGCATCGGTATCGGACGACACCGAAAACTTTCTCACACGCCGCAAAGACCTCTTGTTCGCGTTCTCGCCTTCTTCGTCGTCGCTCGTGAGCGTCCTCTCAGTCCAATCAGCCGCTCCTACTGGGGCGTCCGCCGATAATTCTTTCTTCGTGAAAGAAGCGAGTCTCGTGCTTCTCCTCACAGGTAGCTGCTCGTCCTTGACGCTCTCGGAGTCGCTGTTTTTCGTCTCGGCTGGCCGCGGCATCTCCATCGTCACGGACGTACATCTGCGACCTCTTCTCGCTGACGCGGACGGTCGCGCGTCCGGCGCGTCAACGTTTTCTGAACCTCGCGGCTCAACACTCTCGTCCATCGTCACCGAGCTCATTAGCACGTCCTTCGCGAGAGAGCTCGCTCTTCGGCCACGTAATTTTCCCAATGGAGAGCTTACCCTCGTCTCTTTCGCCGCCGAACTCGCTCTCCTCGAACGCGACAATTTTCCCAAGTCCGCTTCCTGCAACGAACGATCCGTTGGCAATCTTAGCGTGGCCAGAGTCGTCTCGTGAATCGGTTCTCGCGATCGCGCAAGTTTCCCAGCGTCCGCGCTTTGTAGTCGATGCGAAGATATCTCCAAGGTATTTCGCGATGGAGAGTCCTTAGTCATTGAACTCGCTCTTCGTAGACGTGAGCGGGTGACTTTCTCCGACTCTACTTGCCGCGCCGATGAGGTATCCAACGTATCTTTTGCTGTCGAACCTGCTCTACGTGATCTAGTCATACGCACGGATTCGGAAATGTCTGCCGTCTCTTGAATTTCATTCCTCTCACTTTTCTTTGAGAAACTTTGAGTTTCTCGACCCGACAGCTTCCTCTCCTCGGCCGTCCCCTCGGCCGATACCTCGATCCTACCGCTGTCTACTTTACATAGTTTTATATAGCTCGAAAAAATTTTGTTGGACTCGTCATGGACCGCGACGTCGAGCCCCGGTAAAGTCTCGGCGAGGTCTCTCTTCGGAACGCTTTCTCTCCTATCTGCCTTCCGGTTCTTCTCATCGGATTCACAGTTCTTCTCCACTTGGACTTTATTCCGCATCACATGGGGTTTTTGTAAATTGGAATATCTACCGTTTTCCGCTTTTGGTTCTTGAGTTTCTCCAGGACTACTAGAATCGGACTCGTCGTCTGTAATATTCGACATGTCGTACAATGTACGCTCCGAATGAACAATCGGCATCGAATGCGTCTCCTCTTTGCTGCTATTATCCGCTTCATCATCGAGTACTACCGGGGTCACAGCTCTGCTATTCGCAGAATCGTCGTCGGTCAAATCAACATCACCCATCACCCGCACCGATTCTTGCAACTCCTGCAAGCCGTTAGGTTTCGTCACGCTGCACGTTGCTTCGGCCTCGTATTCTGGATTCCAAGTCTCGTGAAACGAACAAGAAGCAGAAACTTGGCTGTCCAAATGCATCTGCGCGTCTTCCAGAATCGTGGCTAGACTCTCGAACGTCTCCTCGTGCTCGTCATTGTCTCGCTCCTCATCGTTTGGAAATCCAAGTAGCTCCTCCTCGTCAGACTCATCCGAAAAGATCGGACTCGATTCCGCGACCTTCTCAAATTCGTCGAGTGCGGGCATCTCGTAATTTTTTTCTCGTAAACTCGGACTATCTTCCCTCGCGATTCTTCCATTATTGAATCGGCTCTGTCGCATCTTGCTCTCTACGACCTTGTCTAAAGCATCTCTTTGTTCCACTTCTGGAGCGAGATCGCTCCCACCGCAACCAGATCGTTCGACGTACTCGGGTCTGTTGGATTCGCTTAGAACGTTAAAATCTTCCTCTACCTCGTACGCGTTATTCACGTCGTCCACTTCCATCGCTCGCTTGTCACTAACGGACGTTTGAGAAATTATAATCTTCGTTAGTGGAGTAGACGAAATGGCAAATTTATCCCTGCCATCTCTTTCCGTAGACGATCTCCATTGCGACGGACTGATGCGTCCCGATCTCCTTGGGCAGCTAATGTCGACGCTGCTATCGGAGGACAGTACAGTGGTCGAGTAGACGGAGGCCGACAATAACGAGCTACCTCTCCTCGGTGTACCTGAGACAAACGGCTGCTTCGTCATCTCTTCGGTCGACGAGATCGCTGCGGACAAGTTTGCGGACGAGCCACTCGCTTTCTTGGCACAAAATTCCTGTGGCACTTGTACGGACGATTTTAAGGCACTTGTTCTGAGGCTGGGTCGCGGACGGGCGTAGCACGAAATCTTACCGGAGGTACTGCTACCATCACTCAAAACTGCGCTTTCGCAATACGCTGACTTATTCGCGTTTGGACTGAAAAGCGCATCGTTACTCGCTTCTTTCCAGCTTGCTTCGAGGGAAACATCAGTCTCACTTTCGTCCTGTTCCTCTTCCTCCCCTTGTCCTCTTGCCTCCTTCTCCTTCTCTTCCTCTTCCTCTTCCTCATACACTAAAGCTTTCTTGGACTGATTGATGTTAAATCGTATCTGTCTATTGACTTTCCTCTCCCTCTCGGACAATCTATCGGTGGCCTCCTTTGCTTGGAACGTCGCGGTAGGAGACGTCGAGCTTCTTACGAGTTGTCTAATCTTCAAAATCGATTGCGGTGTCTCCGGAACGCGATCCTTGCTCGTGGAAATATTAGGCTTGCGCTTTACCAGAGGCGTCTCGAAAGTCTCCTGAAATCCTAAAACTCCCAATTCTCTCGAAACTCGTTTACTCGGTGAGACATTCCCGTCCGATAGTTTCCGGCGTTTTATGCCTTCCGACATGTCGTCCTCTTCGTCCTCCTTGTAAATCTGATCAACCGTGCGTTTGCCGCGACTTTTACGCAACAGCGTCGGGAACAACACACAGTTCATGTTTACGCCGTAATTGTTGAGTCTCAAGGACGTGCAGGGCGCACTGACAAACGGGATCTGACACTTCTCTCCTCGTACATAGGTCTCTCTGGCCTTCGTGATGGCCGTTTCATATATACTCCGCGACCTGTCGTGGCTCTTGCGATGTGACATCGGTCTGGAATAGCGCGCCTTCAGATCCGCGTCCGAATTTGTCATGGCCGCACGCATGGAGAATTGTTTCGCGACATCGGGCAAGGTCATTTCGTACGCGCCGAGAATACTGCTCGTAGTCGACTGCACGTCTTTGACCAGGTTCGACTGGTACTGCCGGATCGGATAACTTCCGTCAATTACTTCTGTGTAACGGCATCGTTGTAAATAGTACAACAAACGCAAATCTTCCATCTTGTTCTCTTCGAGAAACTTGACCAACACCTCCTCTTCCTCCGAGTCCAGCACTAAATGCAGAATTTCATCGAGCTTATTGTATCTCCTGCACGCTCGGAAGAAGCTGGTTAGCAGTTGTTCGTAGTGGCAGGGTGGCCGACAGTGGAAAGCGGACTGTAGCAGACCGTGCTCCACCGAGAGACTCATGGCCATACCTTGCTCCTCGATAGAGGACAGGGGAGGTTTCCTCACGCGAAGATATACTAGCGCCAGTTTGTGTTGATTATTACGCACCAAGGTGCGCAATATTAGCCGGTGGTGCCAATCCTTGATATCGGAGTCGCAGACTAACTGGCCAGTCATTGTGTCGAGGAATTCCTGATAATTTTCGTGATCGAGCAACCAGAATGCCTGAGTGAGCTTGATGAGGCTGGGGCTCATCATGAACGCGGACGGATATTTGATCAGCTGTTTCACCGCGGGATACAGCCGCTGCAGCAGCATAGCCAGGTCCATCAGGAGATAAATTGTGATCTGATGTCTGCAACTGATCTCCTTTGCTTCCGTCTGATGACAATCGGTTAAATAAGATCGTAGTAAAGATTGCAACGATGGCGGTGGATAGCAGCCACGCGTGACGATGCCACCCTCTCTTTCCCACTGTGCTTTCAATATGGAACACTCGCGCGTTATCAGCTCGTCAATAAACAAGTCTTGCTCGTTTTTGCTATCGCTGTCACTGTTGTTCAAAAATTGTGCTCGTTTCTCTTTATAAAGCATCGAAAGCTTCTCGTAGGGGTAAGGCACTCTTAGCGCTAGGGAGATAGACAGCGCAACCTTCTCCTCTTCTTCTTCTTCTTGTTTTTCTTCTTCCTCGGCCTGCGCCTGCGCCTCCGCCTCTGCCTCTGCCTCTGTTGCCACCGCCGCTTTCTCCTCATTCTTCTCCTCCTCCAAATCGTGCGTCTCGGGCAACAGTCCCACGTCGTAGAACCAAAGGAGTACTTGGAAATACGTAGATACGCGTCTCAACGTCCTTTGTTGCTTCATCAAGTCTACCGCCGCGGACGGCAATTTGCCCACTACATTGGACAAACATTCCAATTGCTGCGAGCAAAACCGCAAGGTTTTCACGTCAGTTTCGCCGATGCTAATGCCTGACTGATCGAATAGAGGAATGCAGAGCCGATCCGCGAGAATTTTTATCGTAGAAGCTCGCTGGACGGCCCACTTGAGGAAAGTGGGATATAAGTAAGAAGCACTACCGTCCGACCACTCCATGGCGCATTTTATCAGAAAAGTGGACCACCGCTGTTCCAAACAGAGCGACAGCAACATCTCTCGTTGCGCATTCTGATCGCTAGCAAACGAGAATTCCGAATTGAACGGCACCAGGCCGACCGAAAGACATCTGTGAAACGTTTCAAACGGTTGTATCAAGACGACTGGACCCGCCGTAGCTATCTCACGTAGCAAGTCGGTCTGAATGCCACGTGTCATCCAGAACGTCAGTTTCGTCGAGTTCAACTCCACCCATTCGAGTGATAAGGAGTTGGGGTAGAAGAGTTCCTCGGGCGAGCTCGGGCCATTGCTGGAGAACTCTTGTAAACTTTGCGGGATATATGTGAAACCTATAACATGACCGTCTCCCTCACCTTTCGCGTCCGTTCGTGTACGATACGTTGCCAATATGCTGTTTGGATTCTGACACTCGCTGATGGTGTGCGGCATTTGCTCTTTGTACCATTGATTCAGATCGAACAGATATACTATGTCGTTAGTGGCGATGAGCAGTAGATTATCCTCGCCTCTTCTAGTGACCGATTCAGTCTGCTCCGGATTGGACTCTCTCTCAACGCTACACAAACCGACGACCTTGTCTCCTTCGTTCAGCTCCGATTCAAACTTCAAGCTGGGATCATCTTCTAGACTGAAGTACAAGTTTATCTCTCTGTCACAGTATTTCCTTTCAAATTGCATGGCGTACATTCGCAATATCGGCGGTGCTTTTGACATGTCGTCCTGAAACACTACCCATAAGTAATAAAAAGGTCTAGGGTCGTCCGTGGGTTCCAACAAAGCCAAATGTGTGATCGTCATGTTCTCGTCGATGGGTGTACTGATCCATCCGATGGAACCATCGTTCTGCCAAATTATTACTCTGCCCAAACAGCCGGAGATTAAACAGCCAATCTTCGTGGAACTAATGATCGCGGTGGTCAAACTCTCGCCAAGCAAAGGAGACGATTCAAAATCTTCTCTGTTGAAGCCAATATGCTTTTCTATACCTGAAAATATATTGAATTTACAAATATTAATTAAAGATTTGTGCGTCACACAGAAATACACGCACGCACACACACACACACACACACACACACACACACACACACACAAGTGCATCTCTCCTATTCATCCTTAACATCCTTTAATAGTATCGATAGACTTTTTGAAACAAATGACTGATACTTGGATAAGTATTAGATTGGCCAATAAGTCCGTGCGGTTTTTTATAAGTAAAATTTATAAGTAAAAAACCGCACGAACTTATATATTGGCCAACCTAATATTTGACAATAATTTATTTGTACTTGTATGTAGCAACTTACGGTTGTTGAGCAAATTATAAGCTGCATGCTTTTCTCGAATGGACTGACGTCTACCGATAATTTGTTTCATCGGTGAAAAGTCTATCTCTGCCGGTGACGTTTCGTCCATAACAACCGACGAATCATGCGTATCCCATACGGTCCTCCGGAGATCAATCATGATATGATGAAGATTACGCAAAGCTACACAGGCCATTCCGTCCATTTCACTTAGCACATTATCGGGTCTCTTATCATTGAATTCCTCCCATTCTGCACCACCCGCCACAACGCATACTTGTTCTATCCCGTACGGCATCTATAAAACGTATGTGTATACGTATACATATAATGCAAAGTACAAAAACCCTTACATATCCCATAATAGCCTTAATAGCGATCCAAAATGAGCACAGTTTAGAATTTAAAGAACCCCCGACAAATACTTACTCGAATAGCTCTCAAGACACGAGACGTAGTACAGTCGAATATACATAACAAACCAGAGGAATCTTTCAGTTTGGTCGCACAATTATCTATTCCAATCAGCAGCAATGGAAATTCTCCAGATTGCGCAGGAAATTGAGAAACGGACGTTACGACCCCACGAAACGTCCAACTGCTAACGCTCTCTCCTGTTTTCGCATTGAAGACTGTCAAGTGGCAACCGTAACTTAGCCACGCGTATGTCGCATTATGCAGAAATCCTCCACGGCAATCGTTAACGTCATGCTCTTGGAGGTTCGTAGACTGACCGTACTCCAAGTTCCTCAACCAGTTTGATACAGGAAATTGAAGTTTCACGATCCTGCGAATCTGCACGAGGGCACAAATAAAAGCGATAAACCCTTCCCCATTCATCTCACATTCATTATTATATTTTATTATATTATATTTTTATATTTTCGGCACAATTTGGCTCAAAGTGCCGAAAATATAAAAATGATGGTTGGAAACTATCGCGATAGGTTATATCGATAATTGGAATATTTTATGTGAATCGTTACCTCGCAATTGGCTTCCTCTAGCTCCTTCATTTCTCAGGCGAGCTACCGAAATATCATCGGTGAAAGTCGCATTTAAAAACCGTTCTTGCGGTTCGCAGATCGAGGTTATGTTGGCGCCAAACCTCACGTCCGTTCTCGACGTTCTCGTGACCGCCCGGGAGAGAGAGAGAAAGAGACACACACACACGTACACACACGTGTAAGAGATAAAATTGCACGTGTAGTGGAAAGTGGCTTATCGGAAGAACTATACCAACTGCTACAGCCCAACACAGTAGCAAAGCAACGATATATGTATATACATATATGCATACATATGCACATTGCACACAAATGTTCCCATAGGCTGCGTTCCAAAATTCACTCTGGGCTGCTCTGGGTAACTAAAATCTATAGTTTATGTCACATACATATACTATAGCATTTTAGTTAACTAAAGTGAATTTTGGAACGCAGCCATGGATGCGCACCAATGCGCACACTCGTTTCGTTTGTAGCAATGGCCAATCGGAGATTTTGTTCCAAATTTTAAAAAGAAATATGGCTGCTGTATCCGCAATGAACTTGCAACGTCCTGGTATTTATAACCTTCAAATTCAAATTTGCCTTCAATTAATGTTTTGTTACACGAAAGTTTGAATCTCTCGATTTGTTGGAGCGGCTCGGAACTCGGAACTCGAAACTATTCGGAAATTCGAAATGGGAAGTAGCGAGATGCATCAATCAGTTGATCGATCATCAATCAGTATATTGTGATCTTCACTTGCTGTTCACGTTGTGTGTGTTGTTCATCGTTCATTATTGCAACAATGGAATGTGTATAAAATCGAACAACTGTCATACTTGAAAGTTCAAGTCACCATATCATACCTCAGCGGATATTATCACGTGGTATACCGTATACAATATTAGACGCTTCGGACAAAGACGAGAGAAAGAGAGAATGTTGTCGACACCAAGAACAAAAGGTGGCCTATTTTTGGCTTCATCCCTCTGCGATGGACTTGAGGACAATAACATAAGGTAGAGGATGATTGTCAGTGTCACAATTGCATCTGTGCCTTGAACTTGTTGAGAGAATATTGAAAAATTATTAATTCGACTTGTAAATGTTTTTTCTATGCAGACAAGTGGCAACGCTTTTGCTAAACAAAGACGCGGATCCTAATGTCTTGATTCCAACTCACGGAGTTACTCCGTTTCATTTAGTTATCGGCAATGATTCGGAGGAATTCGCGGATCAAGTGACTAAGCTGTTCCTACGTCACGGCGGCAATCCCAATGTCAGGTATGAACTCACTAATAAACTATAATAAAATATAATTAAATAACGACCCCTTCTCGTATTTATGCAAACGCAAGTGCGATATATTTTTAGATCAGCAGACGGGATGACTCCGGTTCACGTAGCAGCAGCCTGGGGCAGAATAAACATACTACGGTTACTTTTGGCGAATGGCGGTGATCCGTTGTGCTTGGACAATGACGGACGCAGTCCGTTTCACTACGCCTTCGATGGCAAGTACTTTAAAGCTGTGACGATGCTCGCGAATCACTGTGAGAATATTCAAGACGAGGATGATGAACCAAAGTACAATATAGTACTTGGTAAGGTGTCAGCATGAGAGCACTTAATCCACAGATAATGTTCAATTACTATTTATTATCTTTGCTCTTAATATTGCAGACAAGGTTTTAGTTGCTAATGGAGACGTAATTGCCGAATATGTTGCATCGAGAGATACGGTGATAGATGTAGATAACGTGACGCGGAAGAGTGCACTTACCGATTCTTCCAATTGTCTTCCAAAGCCAGACTCCTCCTCGATGATTGTAGACTTGAGCCGTGTGCCAGATATACGTGCTGTTGTTGAAACTAGATACGAATCGTCAAATAAGATGGATTTAGATGGATGTTCCTTTAGAACTAATCATATGTCGACTGTTCAAATACAGAATAATCTTTTGCAATCTGAATCTAAGAAAGGAATGCCAAATTACCCGTATTATGTTGATCTCGATGTTGACTTTGCGAATCTCCATCTTTCCGATGTCATGCAGAAGGAAAAGTGCCTCGTCAGTCAAATCATTAATCATCTTTCCTCGTCGTTAACAAGTAACTGCAGTATTAATGAGACCTTATACAATTACAAGAGAAACAAACAAGAGGAAAGCAGTACTGCAACAAGCACGTCCGACACGTCTGTCCATCTAAAGGGAGATGCAGATGCACGGTATAAATATAAATATAAATGTTGTCAAAGAAAATCAAAGAATTTCCAATGTAAAATAAACAACAACCTTGAAAAGAAAGATATCTTGAAACTTGGCACCCCGAGTACAAGAAGACAATACTCCAAGTATAACGTACAAAACTCTCCCCAGAGAAAGTGCAAAGATATCTCTGGGAAAATTTCTCAAACGCCAACTCGTATCCTGGATAATTCTATCATTAGCATGTCACCGAACTTTAATACACCTAGTCATAGAGAGAGAAGAAACACTCGTAAAACTTCATCAACACCATCGAATATTTGCAATGATTCTATTGTTAGCAAATCGCCTAATTTTATCCCAGTTTGTATGAGGAAGAGAAATCTAACAAAGACGTCATGCGTGGATTCCCAGAAATTATTCAAGAAATCTCCCAAATACGAAACTCAACTGCAATATTCTGAATTTAATTGGTACAAAAAACGTGTCGCTCAATCAACACCAAGAAGAAAGAAACGATCGATATACAAGTTTCACTCTGGCAGAAAAAGATTGGATCCTTATCGCCATCGGTATGAAAGCGACGTCACTTCTGATGAATTTATTTCGAATAATAGTAATGATATATTAAAGCCAGTTGATTTGAATAAAACAATCTTTTTCGAGACAGCTGAAGATACAACTCGCTATGACATTCTAGATACGAGTACCGCGCGCGAACGTCCGTTATCAAATTTTAAAAAACATTCGAAAATAAAACGACAAAATCAATATAATAACCATTTGGCAATAAAGTTGGATGAAGGAAGATATGACGAGAATGACGTAACAGACAATAACAGTGATGTAAATCTTTTCGACGCAAATAGCAGTTTTTTTAATCAAATTGCGAAAGAGAACGAACCTGTTAACAATTTTAGCAATAATAAGAAATATGTTAAGTATGAAGATAATGAAGTAAACGCAGGATTTATAACAGTCAGAAAAAATATATTTAATATTGACAAAACACTGGAAAAATCAGTGGACATTAATAATACAAAATCTGCATATACAATTGAGTCTGATTCGTTGCGTAAGGAAAACTTTGTAGATTGTGTCGATTGTGATACCAAGAGATTATTAAATGAAGATTTAAATATGAATATAAGCAAGACTTGTAATTTACATGCAAAAAATTGGTACAGTGATAGATTACACGTATCTCCGTTACGTAAATCGCCTGTGGAAAATGATTCACTGCCCGCTACGAATTTACCTACATCTATACCTATACCTGTACGATGTAAGAAACAAATTTATTTACCGGATTCCCAAAAATCATGTTCCTCGACAAGTACCGATTCCAAGAAGACAGGTTTACTGAAAGCAAAAGACTTGGATATGTATAAAGCTGAAGATAACTCGTGAGTATATCTTAAGAACAATATCGTTGAAAGAACAATTACTTGAATGTTGTGAATTGCAGGTCTCTGCTTTCATATATCAGCACTCAAGAATACAAATATGAAGATCCAGAAGAAGGTGTGGTTTTATTAGAACGGCGACTTTGCGTTACACCATTTAGGTGAGTTTAAATTACAATTACAATTTTCGTTTTTACTTAATCTGTAATCTGCATTAAGTTGAATCGTTGAGCCATATCGCACTCGTTTGTTTGTTTGTTTGTTTGTAACAAGGGGAAAATCAAGTTTATCAAGAAGTTAATCTTATCAAACAATTTTTCAGTACTTCCGATAGAAGTGAATGTGATGTCAGAAGTAAAATGGCCATGTCTGGTAAGTTGGAAATACATAATTTTTATGTTATTATTAATTATCTTAAAGGATCATTATATCGATAGCATTGAAAAATAATTTGGCTATTACAGGTGCTGCAAGTACATCCATTTCTCATCCAAGTTTACCAGAAGAAATACTATTTATCGATGACGTTGCTCTTAGACGAGAGCTTAGACAGCTTGGCGATCAACCTGGCCCAATCACTAATACGACTAGGCAGCTTTATCAAAAACGACTTTTGCGTTTAAAAAATATCAAGGATGCTAATCCTGCTTCATTCGTGCCAAATCTGCAGAATGCTCCAAGAAATCAGACCTCAAGGCTAAGCAACGAAATCAGACCTTATTTAGAATTTGGAGATTGGTTAAGTCACCTGGATACTTACAAAAGTCTGGAGAAGCAAGTATTTCAAGAATTTGCATCGCCAGATCCGTCTCGAAGATGGCGCGAAGGCACATCGAAAACATCTTTCACCTACTTGCTATTAGATTCGCGTATAACGCAGGATCTACCAAATCGCAGTGTTCACCTTACACAATCAGAAGTTTGGTCAATTTTTCTTGGTGCTATATTTTACATTGGTAAAGGCAAACGTTCCAGGCCTTTCGCTCATCTCTATGACGCTTTCAAGACATGGGTGGATGGATCGATCAGTACAAATAGAAAAATCAACTGCATTCTCGATGTGTGGAACAGCGATCACGGGGTGATCTGTTTGCATGTTTTTCAAAATATTATCCCAGTAGAGGCTTATACGAGAGAGGCCGCCATGATAGATGCAATAGGAAAGGAACATTTAGGAAACTCCAAAGGTGGAGAGTACTACGGCATTGCGGCAACGTGGAGCATGCAAGAAAAACAGAAATTTGGTAGATACTTATTGTACAAAGCTTTACAAATTTTTATGCAGGAGGGAGAGCGTCAGCTCTTCCCTTACCATTTGTAATGCAACCGAAGCAAGATGGATGTAATATAAAAAATCAGTTTTAAATGTCGCATCAGACTTAATCTATGTAGATATAAATATGATGTATATTAATTTTTTTATGTGCAGATAACACGATGTGACGATCGTAATGTTTCCACCAATTTTATTTAACGAGTTTGTAGGATACATAATGATTGTGTGCAATTTGATAAAATAAATATATATATTTATACGTATGTAAAATATTGTTGAGGCAAAGAATGGACACTGCTCCGCGAGCTGAGAGAATTGCATTACAAAAGTACAAATAGACCATATTAAGATCATGTATGTAACGACTGCAAAACGTACGTCCGTTTAACTTGTAACACAAAAACGTGGAATCATGATATTGTATGTGAGTTCTCGCAAGAAATGGGCACACCAAGTATATATGCAGTTAATTTATACACAGACAGATGTGACAATTATCTTTGTACATTTACATGTTTTGCAAAGTATAACTACATGTGTAAGGAGAATTAAATAAATAGTACTTTTTTTTTGCCAAAAAACCTCAAATCCTTCTCGAATACTATAAATATGGCCTGTCAGGTTCCGTGTCTTTTGCTTTCTTATCTCTGCTCCTAGGATACCACCTGTGCTTGGTGGTGTATGTGATTTTTGCCAACTCTTCCACGATCTGATATGGCTTCTTCTTCCTAAAAACGTCCGCGACGTCTTTGTCTCCGATACACAGTACGGCGGTGTCGGGCTTCTCCTCGGGCAGAGGTAAAGAGCACTCGTATGGAAACGGTTTCTCCGGATGCCAGCAGACAACCATGCGATCGTCTTCCGTAAATATTACCGCTTCCGAAGGTAGAGTACTGTATTTGGCGTGTCTCGCGAAGCGGACGCAAGCTCGTATGGTGCGTAACACAGGATTCATCTGCGGTGAGAAATCATGATTAACAACACTCACTCGTTACATTTTAACTCGTCAACAAATACAATTAATCGCGCAACATAACAATCTTCCATAGTAACATTCTCAGCCGTTTTAAGCAATGGTCAAGTAATTCATCGAACCTCGCGCTGTTTTAGTTTCGTATTTCAATATCTATTTATCTTCATGGATTTTTGCGACGAGGAGATTCCGATTTGAACGCCTGACCTAACCTCCTTGTTCAATCGCTAGAACACGAGTGCCCGAACACAGACACGAACCACGAACCAGGAACCATGTACCGTTTGGCGTTTACCGAGCGAAACGTTTGACCCGTAGTTGAGTTGTATGTATGTACTTTCTCAGGGGGCAGCATCAGGCCATGATTTCCGGTGGCTGCTCTCGTGCCAAATAGGCTATTGTTTCCACTTTCCACTGGTATATATTTTGTATTTTTGTAATAAATAAATAAAAAAAGTGGCCGCTCTCAAGTTTCTCTCTGTTGCCATACAGGCCATACTGCTTACAGCTTACAGCACGGCAGTTACGGCAAGAAAAGCCCACGCAGGAATCCGCATCAACTTTATACGTATATATACATGTGTATGTATGTACATACATACATACATAAATACATATGATCTACCAGGTTCATTTCATGGTGTATGAAGGGATCAAGGTGTGGAGAGTGCGTGCGTGCGTGGCTAACAGTCACAGTAACGACTGTGTGCGAGGTGGTGCGAGGACTGCAAGAGTGCGAGGTGCGAGTGGTGCGACTGATGGCTGATGGCATGGCACTGATGCGAGGAGGAGAGAGCTGAAAGAGTCTGTCGCGCGTCGAGGAGAATCGAGGAGCGTCAGAAGCGTCGAACAGCGTCGAATGGATCCGATTAGCTGTCCTGCGTTTTCTATGTTACCTGCGTAGAGCCTGCTGTACAGGAACGTTATCGGCCAGCGAGAGCGACGGAGGAAAGCATGATAGCGGTGGATCGGCGGATACGGTCGTGCTGAAATACCTGATTCTCGCGCGCTTTAGCAAAGTTGTAAAGATCGGTGGAGTGTAGACTTGTAGAGTGTGGAGAGAGTCATAGAGAAGGATTCCGGAGCGTCGACGTGCCTTCAGAGTCGCACGGCGATGCGAGCACGCCACGATTTCTTCGCGAGCAAACCTGATCGCCTTTCTCGCCTTTCAGCGGTCAACGTCGCGACGTTGCTGAAACCGTAGATCAAGTAGCGCGGATCACTTGGCCATTCTAACCGAGCCTGGAGTGTCGAGTCTGAAATTCCAGAGATCTAACTTTTCTCTCTTTCGCGAAAAAGCGATAACTCCTCTGTGCCTGCAGGAGGTGGTCCTTGATTGCATTACTTTTGGTGAAGGTGCGCAAAATTGAAGCGACAGGATGATGATGGGCGATCAGTTTCGCAGTAAAGTGGAGCAATACTCACCCAAGTCCTCGCCAAGAGGAGCACGGTCTCCAGTTGTATCTCGGCAAGATTCTACGGGAACGCTAAAGACAACCATTTCTCTCGGGAAGAACCCTTCCATTGTCCACAGTGGGCCGTTTTATCTGATGAAGGAACCTCCAGGTAATGAGAGAATCGTAAAAATAGAAAGGGGGAAAAAAAATCAATCTATAAATATATTAAAATCTTTTTCTTCTTTTAACTCGATTCAAAATTGTATATAAATAAATGTACCGCTCTCTTTTAGGGGAAAGCGAACTCACCGGAGCAACAAATTTGATGGCTTATTACGGCCTAGAACACTCCTATAGCAAGTTCAGTGGGAAAAAGCTCAAAGAGCAACTGTCGTCTTTTCTGCCAAACTTGCCTGGTATTATAGACAGACCTGGACACCAAGATAATAGGTAATTTAAGTTGCACAAGAGTGTCGAAACGTCACAAGTTCGTGATTGTACTTGATGTTTTCGTCTTTTTCTTTCTTTTTAAGCTCACTAAGGTCGGTAATTGAGAAACCTCCCATAGGCGGTAAAGAGCTATTGCCTTTAACGAGTGTACAGCTTGCTGGTTTTCGATTGCATCCTGGCCCAGTAAGTATTCTCTTCTTATCTTCTTACATTAAATATATAATATATATTTAATTATTATTAATATATCTATTAATATATTTCTTTCCTAAAATAATCAAGTACGTGTGCAACGTGCTAAGTAGTATACTTAATATAACTTTGCAGCTACCAGAACAATATAGATACATAAATCAAGCCCCTCAGAGAAAACACAAAAATAAGCATAAGAAGCACAAGCACAAGCCTGGGGAGGTGCTCAGTGGACAGGAGACCGCGACGACGGACGTAGGTGGTTCCGATACGCATGAAAAGAAGCATAAGAAACAGAAAAGACACGACGAGGAAAAGGAGGCTAGGAAGAAACGAAAGAAGGAGAAAAAGAGGAAAAAGCAGAAGCACAGCCCCGAGCATACCGGCAGCCTCACCCCGTCTCAGCATTCCACCTCGTGATCTCTAATCTGTCCTTTTCAATTCACGCCAAATTTTTGATTTTACACGCAAAATATACCACAAGTATATATTTATTTGCGCTAGGGCTGTAAATATATGGATAATATGATGTACGGATTAATTATATACGTTTGCGCAAATAGACATGTTGGATTCGAACCTCGTCAACTTGGATGGGTATTTTTTATTGAGATTTGAATCGTATTTGAATTTGTATCAACAGTCGAACAATTCAGGGTAAATTGATTAATCGAATCTCTATTAGCAGATACTCGTATTAACATCCGAATGTCCCGACCATATTTACAGTCCTGAATTACGCGAAATGTAAGTATATGCTTATTTTTTCGTTAGGACGTTAGATGATATACGACAAGGAAGAGAATTCTACGTGCAAATCATGTTCATGTATATATACGTCGCGTTATAAAGTAATAACAATTTTTTTCTTCTTCATTCGAAGGATTGTGTATCAGTCTGCTTTTATTAGAGCCGGTGTAGACTTGTGAAAAGCTTTACACTTAACGAAATTGTTTGCTCAATCTTCCTTATTATTTCGACGTTATTAGACGAACGTCACAATTACATGCGTTAGAGTGGAAAGGTTCTCCTAGCTAAGCGGAGCTAAGTTTCGTCAAATCTTGGCGCCAAAATCAGTAATGTGAAGTCCGCGTTTTATTTTTAAAACAACCCTTGCATATTCGGAAATTGCTTGGTGAAAGGGAAGTGTAAAATATGACCGCGTGTGACATATACATATACATATACATATAATGATCGTGCGCAGGATACGGTTGTCCCGATCGCGCGGTCACTTATGCAGCATCGCATTATAATTTGTAATACGGTTGTATCGTCACTCAAAACTAGGATGTAAATATACGTAACGAATTAACGAAAGACTGTGTAAAGAGAGAATCATCCGATCAGCAGTGTCCACTGCTGTTTTCTGTTAAGTGCTCGTTTGCGAAGTTTATAAGTAAGTGTACATACAATCTACGTGCTTAAGCCCGATACGATGGGTAGCGTAGAGAGAGAGAAGGTATATATCGAAGAGAAGATGCGAATCTAGACGTAATATTTATAAGATTCGAATCTAGATGTAATATTTATAACGCGAAAGGAACAGAGAATTAAAGTGATCGATTTCGCAACACAGCAGTTGAACGCTGGAATCGTCCAAATTTCTCGACTCAATTATCTTTCATTCATTCTCCCTGCAACGACGTAACAAGTGTTCGAACCCGCGTTCGTTATCCGGAGACAGCGAAAATAGAGATACCCGCAGCTTTCAATACCTTCTAGGACATAGGAATCGTCAAAATTATCAGCGGACAGCGGAATTATGTATGTATCTTGACGCAAGAAGCGATCAACATAAAGTTGTCGCGCGCGAATTCAAATGTTCAAATTCACGCGGATACTGAGAAATGTGCTACACCAGCCGTACTTTCGGCACTCATCAGAACTTGGAACCGGGCGAAGCGGAGAGCTAGGTTCCGCCGTTGTCCGTGTTGTCGTCGTCGTCGAAAGTGTCGAAACCACGTGGTCGAACCACGTGGTCGAAACCAAATTCGCGTAGTACGCGTTGCGTTGCGCACAAGGCACAAGGCATAACTTCGCGACTCGTTGACCATCGCTGATCGTCGTTGACGAGTGTTGACAAGGTCACGTTGCGAACAAGGATGCAGTGTAGCGTACTCCGCGGTCTCCGCGGCCTCCGCGCGATGAGTTTCCAGCTGTTGCAGAGACGCCTCTTCAAAAAGTACCACGTGAGGGTTAGATTCGCGCCCAGCCCCACTGGTAACGATCGTCGTACCGAAGAAGAGGTAACCGGGTTATTACGGTTTCCTCTTCTCTGCTCTTAATTTTGTTGCCGAGGCAGTACCGACACTAATTTCTCGGTTCTCTGCCTCGTCCTATATAGAGCGCCGAGTCTTATATTCACTTTGTGCTCGTTTCTCAGGCCACTTGCATTTAGGAGGATTGCGTACCGCGCTGTACAATTATTTGTTCGCACGTAGCAATAACGGCACGTTTATTCTGAGAATAGAGGACACCGATCGGACAAGGACAGTTCCTGGGACAATAGAAAAACTCCGGGATGATTTGCTGTGGGCAGGGATTATACCCGATGAAGATCCTACCAGAGGTGGTCCTGTGGGCCCTTACTTGCAGTCCGCGAGGCTTGAATTATACAAGTATGTAAACAGAATTTGCTATTTCGCAATATATATAGGTATTTTATTTTTGAATAATTGCAAAGTGGCAATCTGTCAGCATCCTGCTAACGCTGTTTCCTGGAAAACTAAAACCTAGAATCCTAAATAATTTCAGTCTAATACTCTAATGGCTGCGTTCAGCCGATACTCCGCTAGCCTAGCAATCGTGAGCAGTCGCTCGTTTTCGCTCGTTTCCTCTCCTTTGACCCAATGGATTAAAAGGAGAGGAAACGAGCGAAAACGAGCGACTGCTCACGATTGCTAGGCTAGCGGAGTATCGGCTGAACGCACCCAATGTATTCAGTCTTTTCTATATAATGTACCTTACAAATCCATTATTCGTTCCAGCGAGCAAGTACTTAAACTCTTGAACGATGGATCCGCTTATTACTGCTTCTGTACGGAAAAAAGGCTGGAATTGTTGAGGAAAGAGGCGATCAAGTGTGGACAAATACCCAAGTACGACAACAGGTGTCGGCATCTTGCTGAGGATAAAATTAAGGAAATGCTCCTGAAGGACTCGACTTATTGTATTAGATTTAAGGTATGTCTCTTTTAAACTTATATAATTTGATCGACACAGATCGACAGATAGAGACTGATGGTTGTAGATTTATTTATAGCAGTTGCTTTTGTTGAATATCTCAGTTGTCGTCCATGCCGGAAGCCTTTCGTGACATAGTTTACGGAGATGTGTTGCATGATATTACCAAGTCTGAAGGAGATCCAGTTATCATAAAATCAGATGGCTATCCTACTTATCATTTTGCAAATGTAGTCGATGATCATTTTATGGAAATATCTCATGTCTTACGGGGTGTTGAATGGCAAGTTTCTACGCCTAAACATATTATGCTTTATAAGTAAGTATATAAGTAGTTTTATTTGAGATAATTAAATCTCGTATAAAATTCTTATAATTAGCTGTATTATAAATTTTATCTATTACAGAGCACTTGGCTGGGATCCTCCCATATATGGACACTTACCTTTAATATTGAACGCAGATGGATCCAAGTTGTCGAAAAGACAAGGTGACATAAAGGTCGAGTCATTTAGGAAACAGGGTATTTTTCCATTAGCGTTGTTGAATTACGTGATAGGGGCTGGTGGTGGTTTCCACGGAGAACGGCAGAGCCAAGATCTTTACAGTTATCAAGAATTAATTAAACAGGTAATTGCTACTGGAGGAAAACAAGTTTCTTCTTATATAAAATGTAAATAGTCCAGTCGCCTGGTTGATTGAGCATTTTTTCGAGGTTGATGGCTTAAATTGATGTTTTTTTTTTTTTTTTATTGAATCGACTTACGAAAAAACTTTACAAATTCTTGTTCTACGACCCAAAAAACAAAAAAACATCATTTTAAGCCATCAACCTTGAAAAAATGCTCAATCGACCTGGCGACTGGACTAAAAACCCTGTGTATAAAACTTGACTTATGCATGTCAGAAAACACATGTATATAAGTCACATATCACATACATTCTATTTTCCATTCCAGTTTGACATCAATAAAATAAAATCGAGTTCTGGCAAACTTATGCCTGAGAAACTATTGGAATTTAACAAATTGGAAATGACAAATTTACTACAAAATGAAAAAAACCATAAATTTTTTATTGAGAGAATTAAAAAATTAGTGTTAGAAGCATTCGCCGAATGGTATGTTTAATTCTATACATACATCTATAAAAGCATTGTTAAAAGTATTCTTACTCATTCAAGAAATTTGTATCATTTCTATTTTAGGAAAAATGATGGAAATTTGCAATTGGATGATAATCACATATTAACTACATTAAAGTGGGCACAGAATAGAATATCGACACTCAATGATCTCGTCAAAGAAGATTTAGCATTTTTATGGATTGTCCCATCTTCTATGCCAAATGTTAAACAAGCTGAATGTTCAGGTATTGATATATCTCTCTTCGCACAAAAAAGGTATCGAGTCCCATTTGTCAAAGCAGTCATTACATGTTATTATTTCAGACGCGATTAAACTATTGAACGCGGAATTGGTTGAAATAGATGCTAGTAATTACAAGACTGATTGGATGGCGCCGTATCTGAAGAATTTTGCCAAGAAGAACGGAGTTCCATTCGCTGCTTTGATGAAAACTCTGAGAAGCATTATGAGCGGCGTAAAGGTAAATATAGCACCCGAATTTACTTTTATTGTGGGAAAAAATATCAATATGTGTAATACATATATAAAATCAATGTTTCATAGGTCGGACCACCTGTTGCTGAAATGATGGAAATTTTGGGAAAAGACAGAACGTTGTTGCGATTACAGCGTTGCGTTTCTTGAGAATTTATATATGTTATTTAATTGTAAATTGAAATTTAATTGTGCTTGTCAAAGGTAAAGGTAAAATACGTTTTTTTCATATATACATACAAAAAATCTGCAAAATGATGTGAATTTTCGTCGGTATATTGGATTAAATTGCTAATATGTTTATTATTAGTTTGTGTGTGCGTGTGCATGTGTGTGGGTGCGCGCGCGCGTGTTTATAAAAAAAAAACATAAGAATGTATACCTCAAATAACATTAAGCAACAAAAATATTAATAATTTTATAATATTACCATTTGTCACATTTTTTACAACTTTTGAATAGCTTATTAAGAAAATAATGTAGAAACTCGGAACTATAGAACTTTGAGATTTAACTTTATTATAGAATAGTGATTTTTTTATACACATCGTGAATAATTTGTAATATTTATACACTTAAGTACAAAAAGATTAATACATGTAGAAATAATGCGTAATTATCTTGACGAAAATAGATGTATAACAGATTGAACACGTTTTTATTCTTAATAGCTTTTTCGATACAATGCGAGACTTTCCTTGTACATACAACACAGGATTTATAACACATGCATATTCAAATGCTTGGAAAGCACATTTGATATTAGCATTGTAGTTTTTAAAACAAAATCTGAAAATTTCATAGAAAAAAACATGTTTTATAGCAATAATTAAATTCTTTGATGAAGAATGAAAATGGAGAAATTGTAGATAAGAATGGTGGACCAAGATTAGATGTCTATTTTGATTACAATAAAACAGATTACTAAATTGGTATTTATTAATGTTGCTACATTAATATACTTATAAATCCTGTTATTGTATCAATTTCAAAATATTGCTTGATAAATTACCAATTGATATGCCTGGTATCATAACGATTCTGAATTGTTCGGACGAAATATTATCTTTCCTCGAAAGTTTGGCTTTATTGTGTAAAATCATTATGAAACCAATTTTAATACAAATATAAGTCTGTGCTTGCGTAAGGCCTGTGTTGCTACAAATAAATATTTTTTCCTTAATCTCCAAAATAGTATCTGTACATAAAAATAATACTAAATGAGTAAATGAATACAAGATTCTTTATACCTTTTAATACTCAGTTAAAAAGACAGTAAAATTGAGTATTACTTAATGAAATGTAAATCCTAAGTTGTCTCCAGAGTGCAATTCCAGAATAGTGTAATCAAATATAAGTTATAATCAAAATTGAAACTATATAAACAAAGGTGGTTGACACAGACTGATTTATATCTTCATGTATACACATTTAAGCTTATATACAAATCTTAATGTTAAAAAACTTGACATATTTTCATCTTAAGACATAAGAAAATCTTATGATTAAAATAAATCTTGTATATTGCCAAAATATTCGGATAAATAATATTTTAATATCGTAGAGACGATAACTTCTCTTGCATTATAGATTAGTTTTTATCACAGTAGCTTTAGATTTATGTTGTAATTTACTTATAGTCCTACTCTGTGAACCGGAGATTTCCTATGTCTTCTGGATGTATAATATATCCATCAATCTATATACTATTTTCAATTTAAAACTATTATAAAATGTATCTATCAATTGTTTAAATCTTTAAATGTATTAAGTATGTATGATTTTAGAAAGTTTTATTAAAAACAAATTAGTCGAAAAAGCTGCAAAACAGGAATATTCATATTTACCTGGTGAATTTTTCCAACGGAAAAAAATAAAAAATTGTAATAACAAAATAGTTTAGAATTTTTCAATCTCTCTCACGAATTGTTTTGATCAACAAATATATATTTAAAACAGTTTTAAAAGTTTTCAGATTATTCACTACAAACAAACGCAAACATTCTCTAAAGCAATGAATTTTAAAATCTAATTCCATATGTAGAATGTATATATAATACCACTGCTTTTATACATATATTTCGAAGATTATTTAAGAGCCAGTGATAACCCTAAAACAGGAACGTCTAAAATTAACGCACAACTAAAGTATAATAAAGAAAGAAAAGATACATTGTATATCTTCGCACGTCTGCTCGTCCATTTAGAATTACATAATAATAGCATATTTAAATCAACGGATCAAGCGGTCACGCAAAATTTATCACAGATAAAATGCTCCCGCGAACGCATACATAAAAAAAAGTATAGGATACGTCCCAAGTGAAAGAAATGTTTAGAAAAGGTACAGGTGCAAGTAGGTTCCTAGAAAACTCTACGAATACCTACTATTCTTTTCAAACTCCTTCGGACTCATCTTTGTGTGGATCCGATTACATATACATTATTAATAATATAGTAAAACGGCATATCCCTAGGAACAGTAGTTGAATACGATTAAATATGTTTGCTTGTATATCAATACACACACACACACACACACACACACGCACACCTTTCCAACATTTCATCGTAAATTGTGAGGTACGTTTGTCATTTGTTTTATTTTAATAAGTATATAAAACAACGTGTACACACTCTGGAAAGGAATATGTGTATATTATAATAATACGATCCTTATTATTATACACGTGTGGGTTACGCACAATAATACGAGATTGTCAATTCTGTATACGTTAGTAATCTTACTGCAGAAATATCTGAGGAATACACATGAGATATAACAGTGACAGAACTATCGCTATATACATATATATAAAAAGGGAGAGAGCAGAAGACTTAAAGTTATAAAAATTGACAGGGTATTAAATAAATATAAAGATTACGGTTTAAAGTGTTAGTTTTAAGAAGGCATAATCATTTATCTAACTTATTATTTTCTTTCCTTCTCTAGAAAAATTGATTTAGTTTTTAGATATTCAATAAATTATTTCCAAGAGAGAAATAATAAAATTACATATAAAAAAAGTTAATTAATATTACTTGAACGTTATAATTCTGAATGATTTTTAATTCTTCCTCAAAGATGCATTACATTGTATAAATTAAAAGTTATCAAATATAATATTATTCTACGTAATACTGTATTACATTATTGCAATAATGTTATCTATTGAGGTGCAACGTTTTGTCGCATGATTGTAATGACATAGTTTTCATAAAGTTACATAAGACAAAAACACACACCTGTAGATATTGCAGTCACGAATTATATAATTTCGTATTTCTAAATTAAAAATGAAAAGAGGATAATATGCAATGTGATTAATGCATGTAACATTCATGTATATGTAACATATAGACTTTACGTCCGTTTTCCTTGTCTGTATGTAAGATTTAGTGACTCCTAGCATATAGGCACTTTTGTCCTTTCAGATATAATACATCGAAATGTAAAGACATTTTTTTTCTGTTGCGCAAATGAGCTGTTAAATTAAGTTCGTTAGTGTCTTGTATTAAAAGACATTGTATAAAAGACAAAAATAAGTAAATCGTCATAATGCATTAACATTAGAACATTAGAACCTGTGGTAATCTACATCGCTTAAATAAAGAGTTTACATTCTTCTGTTACGATAAGAATAGCATTCTCTGTATAATTATATAGTAATCGTAGTTTGATTAGACTTCGTTTTAAGTTTCATTAGCTAATATCATCGCTTGTATGTTGATTCATATTATTATTTGTTTTATCGTATAAGACTAATTGTAAGTGTCTAAGTGTCACTACAATATGTTCATCTATTTGTAACTGTGAGAACTACGTACTACGTATTACGGAATGTAATACTAAAAGTGTAATACAAATACGTTTTCATATCGAGATTTTTTAATTATCACATAATATCGAAGTAAGGACATACGAACAAACAACTGTCAGAAAGTGGGAAAATTGCACTGCAACTTGTTCGATTGTGAATATGATTATAGCAATAATATTTGATTTTTACGCTGATAGAAAATTAGCAGCGAGCGACTCTATCTAAATAATTGTACTGTTACACGACCAATAATCGATTATTGGAGAATGTTACAGATAATACAGATTATAAAAATAGATAAATTTATAACTCAACACAGATAAGATAGTGAAGACTAGTTTTATTAAGGAAGCAGGGTAAGAAGCTCACAAAACAAGGAACCCAACCTGCGAATCCGTAGGAAGAAGAAAAATATTCTTATTATATACACAATAACTCTTTTGCCAACTTTTTAGAACTACTATAGCATACATTTTGCATTTCTAGCTCTTCTCAATTATCGCTTTTTATTGCCATAAGGAGATATATGTAAATTCACTTTCATATACATCTTGGCCCAAGCATTGCTTTTCGAACTAATCATTAACAAACAACCGAATTAAACAACCGAGAAAGCCAAAAATCTGCGTGTATAATTACAGGATTATACAGTCCTGTCATCACATATTATCTATATTATCTATAAGTAGCTCGAAAGTCGAAAGAAGTAATAGAAGACGTAATAAGAGACGTAATAACAGTAAGAAGAAGTAATAGTAGACGAAACAAATTGACCGAAATTGACAAGTTAAAGAATACAGATATAATATAAATTGATTTTCGTGAAAGACATAAGAAACGCTTTCCCAAGTATGCGGTACTCGCGAGTTTAAAATATTCGTGCCGCGTGTAAGACTCATCAATTTCAAACGGTAGGAATACACGCAGCAGTTGCTAAATATACCCGAGACATTGTAAGTTATCTTAATAATAGTCAGTGATATAAAAAGTTTGCTATTTTACAAGGAATATCTACTCCGTACGTGTGTGCAGTTTATACGAGACTTTCGTCTTCGTCATGGATTCTATAACGTCTCGGTAAGAGAATTAAGTAAAATACATCCCCTTGGGGGATGATGCGTCTCATATTTTGTACTTTGTACACGCACGCACGTACACACAACACACACATACACACAAAAGTGTCTAGATATATAAATAGAATTGCCCTGTAAATTTGTCGCTGCATAACAAATTCAGCTTTTGCTTCTTGTTAGTTCTAGTATGTGTAGAATAGATATTTGGCACAGGCAAAGTGGTTTCCTACCATACAGTAACAGTCAGCTTAGAAGGATACTTTCTTTCCACAGTAATATTTACCGTAATGAACATTACCCTTTCGTCTAATACCCACGATGTCACTTGGGTCGGGAGAATTGTGGTTAACATAATTAACGTTTTAGGGCAAGAATATAATATGTCTATCCATCTATCTATCCTCGGATAGACTTATTTTGTGTGTTATGAAAGTTCTCTTTGTCAAGTATTCGATTCTAAGCTATCTTCTTCCGTCCTGTCGACTTATAATAGCGCATTTGGAATAAAACTTCAGAAACACGGACTCTCTTTCGCTACTGCCAGCTACCTACCTACGCGATCGTATTCCTCGCTTCGGAGATGCAGAATTTTTTTGTTTCTACGTGAACGCGACTCACAATCAGTGACGTGTCTCAATGACTCAATTGTTGAGGTCATTGATGGCCTGTAAAATGCGTTTAACATGCCCCACCTTGGTGATGCCCAGCTCCTTTAGATCTCGACGGGCTAGGGTCAATAGCTCTCTACCGCGTATATCGTGAGACACAAATTTCTCAGCGTATTCTCCCAGCTGTAGATTCTCTAGCCAGGTGCACACCTCCTGCACGCCCCACGTCGTGACCTGATCTCGTGCCGGATGACCCGCGCCGCCCGAGTTGCCAGCGAAGCGACGGAACTTTAACCAGAACAACCCTCGATGACGATTTTTTTTATCTCCCTGCAGATCCAGAGTTCGAGATGTCGGTTAGTACACGGTTAGTCAGATTAGTAGTAAAGCGGTATGCAGGGTATGCTATTTTATACGGCATACGTTAGAGACATCATGCTAATCATATGCAGGTGGAGATTTGCACTCGGGATTACGTGATAACGAATTCGTTCAGGCATACTAAGGTAGCTCTCTCGAATGGCCTATGGTCGTTTGCGATAGTGTGATTCAAAGTCGCGCAAGTACCGCAGATATAGACAGACACTTTCGGTATATACATTAATGAGACAATATATATAAGATATTCCATTATATATTTATTGCTCTGTACTTTATAGCAAGATTTGTATACATTCGCTAAAAGATACATCTCTCATGAAACTCATATAAAATCACGAAAGTTCCCCTCTCGTTGTTACAGCGCTAATTAAACAGTGCAGCAAACTCTCGCGAAATCATGAGAAACAGCGGAGGCGCGATAACAAAAGCAAAAGTATCATAGCTATTAGCTTGCGTATAATTCAAGTGCATATACTCGGATGTGTTGCGTTATGTGTTGCTAATATAACTCAAGATAGGTAGCTAAGCGTCGCTAAATATCGCACAATATACGTTACGTCTCATTGTAAACTATAATAGATAATAGAACCGCAAGCGAGAATAAACAAATAAAAGCTAGGCAATCCCATCTCTCTCAGCAGATGTGATACATACATGCACGCACGCACATACACACGTGTACAAAAAATAACCAGCATCATATTTCGCTACACTGTAAAACTAAGTCTCCAAATGCTAATTCTATTTCTCTAATGGCACATAAGCATTAATACTTAAAAGCATATTACCAGCACTGGGATTGAGCACTCAATCAATCCGAAACAAAGCATAGGATAATTTATTAATTATCATTTGAAAACGACATTTACGCATAATGAATTTGTAAACTTCTCTCAAAAGAGATTGTAAAATTTTGTGTATAACATATATAAAGAGAGGTGCTTTCATAATATTACGTATCTTCATGTTACCCAACTAGCCAGCTAGTTCTCTCTCAAAACTTATTTACAAGAACAACGCTCTTAATAATCATCTCTCTTTTAGAATATACTGGCAAGATGGAATATCGAATACGAATCAGATGGAATAGATAATGGAAGACTTTATCGTTAATTTTATCGTCTCAATTCGGTTCGTTCGATTTTAATAACCTTGTGAAAAATTATTATCTACGTACTATAAGTAGAATAAATAGAAAAATTAATTGTACCTCCCTAAATCTCTCCATATAAAACTAATTGTTTAATTAAATTACATTTGCGAACAAATAGTTGAATATCTATAAAACAAACTTTTTTTTATACTTTAAGTATTAAATTTAGTTAATATTTGCTATTCCGTCAATTAAATATATATATAGTAAATATCACAAAATGTATGTATAAATTTTATCACGATGCAAGATACATGACAAAATACGTAACGATAGTTTAATTTCATAACTTGTATCTTGAAATAATTGACTTAAAACAGCAGAGTGCATTAAGAAAGCATAAGAAAGAACTATACCTGATCGTCCATGGGAATATTTTGCAAGTAAACCAGTCCTGTGCCTCCTTCGTCAAAGGTACACTTTCGTAATTCCTGTTCCATACTAGCTAGAGATAAGGACAACTTGTTTTCTAAATCCTCTCGTAATTTCTGCATTAGAGAGAGGAATAACTGTTGGTTTAATTCAATTCGTTATTGATATCTTACAGTAACAACATTTCATATGCTCACCAAATTATGGGCTTTATCTCGCAGTAACTCACAAGATTCCTCATACAATTGCCGCGCGCTTGATACCAACTCGGTCACCATGGGTCTCAGGCTTATCTATTAACAAATAGAAAAACTAAGAAAGTAAGTAGACGATAGTCGTAGTAGATTTCTAATATTCCCTGATTAAAACTCACCCCTTGCAAGATTTTACCGTCCGGATGTACTTGCTCAAGCGCATTTGCTGTTCGCGAGGCTACTTGGTACAGATCTGGTTCCAGACTTGGATGTGATATAATTAGCAGTTTTACCCACTTGACCAAGGTCGTTACGGCCTCAATGAAATTGAATAGAATGTTGAGTTCCTCATCGCTCAACTGAGGAGGTTTACTACATATTTGCAACTGTGCCTGAGACTGCGATTGCGATGCATTGCTTATAGTGGAAGTGGATTGAGTTACGGCGCTTAACGTGCTGCGCTGCTTCTCCTCCCATGCTCTTAATGAGGTTTCGAGTGCCTAAGATACAAAATATTTTCTCGGTTATATAGATAAATCAAAGCTACGTTTCCCCACTAAGGAACTATGACAGATACTTACCCTATTTCTGTAAAGCATTTGCATGCGATTCTTGTGTATAATCCTTATAATACCAGGTGGTTGAATCCAAGCCTCACCATCGACCTGTATAGGAACACCCTCTTCTCCCAAGATATTAATCTGGACCGTCTGACATTGGGCTATCCTGTGATGCTGCAAATTGATGAGCCGCGAAGCAGCCATTTGAACAGATCCGAAAACTGCCACTACTTCCAATATGCGATCGTCGAACGACGGTGCTAAGAATAGATCCCCTTCCTTCGTACCTCCCCAGAAGTTTGTACCGCCCATGAAACTGCCATTGGAGAACAAACGTTTGCGTTAGATCATTAAAAATTGTATATAGATATACATATTTATTGTCACAGGTACCTCGGTATATTTAATACAACGATCCCTTGCAGAGAAGGTAACGGTATCCTTTGACCATCGCACTCCAGCTGAACTCTCTGCTCAAGATTTTTGTAAGTCTTCTGTATCCACTGTTTAGATCCCAAGACACCGTACCACATGTAGTTCTTGGCGCGCGATCGACATTTCTCAGGGTGCTCCTCTCTCTTATTGTGGAAGTCGAGACTGATCTTTGCGTCTATGCCGATACCGAAGTAATTGTTCATGACGCATCGTTCGAAGTAACCTTCCCTGTGATACAGAGAAAAAATGTTCGTGAAATGTGTACGCATGTCAAATTATATATATATATATATATATATATATATATATATAAAATAACGTGTAAATTACATCAATGTTTCATCTGGATCCATTAAAGGCGATACCGCTGCACACAGAGCATCCGCATTTGCCAGCAATGCTTGACTGATGAGACCAGCTCCGCCACTTACATCTATACATTTACAGGAGACACATAAATATTCATATAATATGGGAAAGATTACATTGCATTTCAACATTGCATTTTTGGCTTACTTGGCCACATAGGCAATCGAACCAAAGGATTTATAATAGGAAGTTTTTTCACATCCTCCGTCTTATCCACAGATTTCGCTCTTTCGTGGCGCAAGCTCATGCTCGAGCCACCTAGACGAGCGGTAGTTGCAGCCAACGACACAACTTCCGATGCCTTCAACAAACTGCCACTGCTTATACGCCGTGTAGCTTGCGGAGAGAAGCCAGAGTCGGGTAGCTCCACGCTTACTACATTGTGAGAAACATCATTAAGATCTAAGAAGAATATGTAATTGCCGTGTAATAATAATTCAGTTGATCAAACTTACGCCTTTCCATACTGTTGCCGCTACTGTATTGCTTGTCATGAGGATCTAATTTATTATCTAAATTAAGCTTGTGATGACTCTCAATTGACAACGATGGGCTTGGTGGATCAACGAAAACACTGATCTGTGGCGGAAAATTTATGGAACATTTCTCATTGGTCTGCGTGACGGGAAAGCATACCGGTACTACGTTCGTCTCTACAGATTGCGTCGACTTAATCCCTGAGACACGTACACACGTTGTCAAACCGTCCGTTTTATATTTACTCAGCATTGCCTGATAATAGAAAACGCATTAATTTCACACATTTAACGTAAATCTAAAAACCAAAATACTCATTTACCTCTTTATCCGTCTTCATATTTTTTGTGCCCTTCTTGAACGATTGTCTTCCGATGTCGTTACCTTCGCTGAATTGAGCTAAACCGCAATATCTATGCGACTGTTCGATCTCTAAGCCTTCTCTGACAGAATCATACTTTTCACCCATTATCGCGCTGATCACATCTTGTCCGAGGGAGCTTAAATCCTCCAAACCGCTTTCCGAACGTTGAGTTTCGCTGGAAAGCATATCGGAATTATCCGGCGAGTCAATGTGTCCGATCTCCGAGCTTTCCGATCTTTTCGTGGAGTCGAATATATCGCTGTCTATATGCCCTGAAAAGTGTGAGAGAAATTATCTAATAATTAGATATGAATTACATACAAAGTAACGCTTCTACAATGCTTGTCACATTGGTGAGTACTCGCTTACCAATTTCGCTCTCGCTATTTCGCACGGTGTAACTCCTGGAATCAAAAGTTTCGGAAACCATGCTATCTGTACTGACGATACTGTTAGTACAGCTACCTCGGGGTCCCAATTTGGCTATCGCGGGTTTTTGCACGTGTTCCGGAGAAATGTTTCTAGAATGAAGCGAATCCGTGTCAGGAGAGACGATAGTATCTTGCATGGTCTCATCGTCTGATGGTGTACTTGTATCTAAAACGTCCTTTGTCACGGTTATAGGACCGTCGGAAGAAACTTCTATTTGCGTCGGTTCGGACGATAGGAAATTATTTTCGTTAGTAGTTGCCTGAGCTTCTTGTTGATTACCGGCAGTTTGTGCCGCGGCCAGGTCAAAACTGAGAACTCTAAAATTATATCGAGATTCGTGTAACTTTAAGGATCCAAGTATTCATAATACGTTATCAAGTTCATGTTAAAAGTTACCCCTGTGGTATGTTTTCGCTGTTTCGTCTACTGTCGGCGAAACCGTCGGGTGCAGGAAGAGTGAGTAATTCTTCAGGTTGCGAGTCTCTCCTTAAATCCGGCATTGGGCTCAAAGATGCCACGTTAGGAGTAGGACTTGGGCAAGGTGAAATCTCTATGCTGCTACCGGATTCTACAGTCGGTATTAAACTTGCGTTGTCGGTTTGATCTGTTTGCGATAAACCAGGGATATCTAATTGTTGCTTTTTGCCTAAATTATACATAATAGTATGGTTTCAGGAACCATAAGAATATATGCAAACCACTGCTTTACCGTTGTAGATATAAAAAACTTACTTGTCACAATATTTATTGAAGAATCATCGGATATTATGGTGATATTTGGCATTTTACCGCCTTGCTTCTCGATCGAAGGATTGTTCTGCTCGTCAACAGCCGTTTCCGTGTGTTCCACTAACCTCCTGATAGCTCTTTTCAAGCTGTTTGCTCTATAAATATCATAAAAAAAATATATATATATATATATATCTTTTTACCATTTCGTAGTACAACGTTATAAGTATAATATGCTATACCTAGACATCACAACATCTCTCTCCATGTAACATCTTCTTCTTTTAACTTTTTTTAAATTTGTCATTTCCTTCTCTGGCTTTTCTAAAGCACCTTTTTCCTGGATACTACTAAAAGTTTCAGTTTTTAGAGTGCCAATGTCAGTTTCTTCTGTGTCGTCGGATAAATAGCTTTCCTCTTTCGATAATGTTTGCAACAAGAGGTCAAGTTTTTGTTGAAGTATTGTGCATTTTTCTCCCAATTGTTGGTCCCCTGTGTTTAGACTGGCTTCCAGTATATGTGTTGCAAATTCTTTTACTGTTTCACATAAAACTCTGTGGGAGGAAATCTCTGTTTAAATGTCAAAATTTAAAGCTTATGCAATTCCATGCACACATTCCATGCACGTCCCCTCCCCCCCTTCTCACATACACACGTACACATACACGATTATACCACTCACTTGGCACTAGATATAACTACGTTCTCCTGATCAGATTGCAAAATGTTCGTTATATGAGCAAGAACGTTGTCTTCATACTGATGAGCTATGCTCGATTTTATAGCCGGGTCGGGCTGAGTCACTTTGTGACATGGCAGAGATATGCTGCGTTCGAATGTCATAATACTCCATCGATCCAGCATCTTCGTGCTCGCTTTTTCATACTTCTCCAGTAGCTGAGGTAAATGTGTGTCATCGTCGCACGACGATCCCCAGCCTAACACGCGCGCCAAGTCATTTCCAGTCCCTAAAGGTAATACCCCAACCTGACATTGTTTCTGCAAATTTGAAAAATATAAATATACCTCTCTCCGTTCCATGCAGTGCATTAATAGTATATGTTAATGAAAGCTATAGATTAGATAGACAGATCGATCATGCACATGTACACTTACCGCCTGCAAAAAAAGTTAACGAAGCTTCGCGTATATAAAGAAGCCTAAAGCACACACACCGGTTTCATCTGAAATAAAATCATAAAAGAGACACGCCATGCAGTTTATAATCGGAAACTTGAAAAAATTAATACCATTGGCTGCAATATAATAGATCTGAGCATAAAAGCCGAAGCACAGACTTTTGCATAACGCATAATGCATAAGCATAAGAAAATTGATTGGTTCAGACACATGTGCATAAGGAAATAGACCAATCCTTTTTTTTATGCTTATGCGTTATGAAAAAGTTTGTGCTTCAGCTTTTAGTATGGCCCAAACATAATACATTAGTATATAAGAAGGTGTGTGTGTGTGTGTGTGTGTGTGAGCGTGAGCGAGCGTATGTGCACTCGCGCGTATCGATACGTCTAAAGAGTGAACAGAGAAAAAAAGTTTTATTTTCCAAGTTATAATAAATTAAAGAAAATATCTGGAATACCCGCTTTGATTAATCTCCCTTTCCAAGACGATCAAATAAGATGAGCAAAAGTTTAAATATACATCATTTCCTTCAAAATACCTTCAAAAAATCATCTGACTTATTAGAAGAATATAACTTACTTGATATTGCACACAACAAGAAGTAATTTGTAAAGTAAATCCAATCCAAGTTTTGCACCTTTCTCGAAAAATTATAATTCAGAAGAGTTAATCAAACTGTAGCAAATTACAAATCTCAATTTCAAGGATTAAGTTCTTAATATTGGGAGGATGAAATTCGAATTCGATTTAGTCATGTTATCTCTTGTCCAAATATACTATGCTAATAATTCTGGCAATGTTTCGAAAATATGGAAAGACACACACATCTCAATTCTCGTTTAATCTAAATGTTTTGGAAGGAAAGATAGATTTGTATAAATATTTTATTTCAAGTGACACTTTATTATAATGTTTAGTAATTACTGATAATGTTTAATAATTAGTGATACTTTATTAATAATGTTTAATAATAACTATGTATGCATTAACGTAAATTCACACTGCATTTACTCCCCGAAATATTGACATAATTGAAGATCATACTATATTGGCTGGTATTCATAGTCAACTTTTACATTTAAGATATACTTAAAAAAAATGCATATTAAAACAATGCTCCTCTATTCTCTATAAATGTATGTCGCATTTAGACCAATAATTATAATTTATATTCATGCATTATATAACGTAAAAAAATATCATCAAGCTAAGTTGCTATGCGCAGAAAGAAATACGTTTAAACAATGCAGTTCTGGCAGAGCGTAATTAGATTCGAGAAGAAATGACAGTCACTAAGAAATCATGCTGAAAGAGATAAAGTTGTCAAATTAAAACACACGTTTATACCCACGTGCATTCCAAGCCGATCGATTTCTGAGAGCACCCATCCTACAGATCCATCTCCACTACACACCAAAATCCGAAACGGATCAAAGTGTCGAAACAGTCTTAATCTGTACAAGAAATATGACTCGTATACTCGATGCGTTTATACATATATGCACCTTGCTACACGTACGATAACGAATTATAGATTTATGATCGATCAGCATATGTGTAAAGATTTCCTTACCCTGGACCTGGTCCTCCATTTATAAGGTCGAACACTTGTGCGGGATTCAGTAATTGTTTAAATCTTCTAAGAAACTTAATACCTTGATTGTCACCAGATTTACTGTTTACAAATACTAAAAGTGGACTGCATCCCGTAGGTCTAACTGCTTCCCAAGCTTCGTCGCTACCTGATAACAATCGAACCACACGTACCGCTATTATAAAAGTTTTATATTTAAATATACATGTAAATTGTCCATACATGAAACGCGTGCGTGCGTGCGTGATATAATTTATCATTTGCAATACAAATAGACAGTGCACGTACCTATACTGTGCAAAGCTGTAGGAGGCACTACACTGAGTTTAGCTGGTCCTAACGGACACCTGACACCTATGGCAGGCCTACACGCTGTGTGCACAGTTGCTTTGCACCATAAACATCGCCAATCTTGAAGCCTATAAATAATATATCGATTTTGACGAAATGAAGCTTAATTAACTTAAATAAATCAATTGCTTATGTAAAAATATCGTGGGATGTAACTACCTAAGTACAGAGCCACACGTCTTTTCACAGACAAAGCATTTTGAGGACACTGGCAAATTTCCCTCCATCCACTGATGTGGCATCGTGATGTTCTATAAACATAGATTAAGCAAGACATGAAATTAAATGAATGTATAAAAAATTGTGCATTCTTAATACATTTGTCGTACAGATGAATCGATTGTAAGGTAAGTTATTAAAAGATATGCGTCCGATTGGAATTATACTTTTATTGATTCTTAATATACTCAAAAATATATTTTTAATAAAATAACATATATGCATACCCCATCTTGGTCCTCAATGATATCTTTTCCGATAGATGCTAAAGTGGTCCACTTGCAATTATTTATTGCTTTTGCGCTACATCTCTTGTGCACCTTGTATTTACAAGCTTCGCAACTTAAACCGTGGGAAGTAACACCTGTAACGATATGGCATCGTAAATTTAATTTTGCCCTACCACTTTAACCAGCTGAACTGTAAGTTTGTTTGCGAGATTAAAAAAAGAAGTTGCTTACCATGTAGGGCATCTCTGCAGACATTGCAATACGTAGGTCTGGCGTGACTAGTCGCATACCACTGATGATTACCTTCCAGCAACTCGGCAGTTCCAGGATCACCCTGAGGACGCGTCTCCGTCGCTGTTCTCAGGGTGTTGAACCACTCCTCCATATCTCTGTTTTCACCACAGAGAACCAAAGACCGAAGCGGAGTTATCACCTAATACACAAGAGACATCACATTGCTACATTACTAATCTTCACATACGTATATAAAATATGCGTAAAAAATATGTTATATAAGAAGAAATATAATAATGACGTTTTAATGACGTTCCTGTTCTATTTCGTAATTTGGAATAGGGTAATAGTGACAATAGTTAATGAAGTCTGCCAACTCACGCTCTGAGAAACATTGTGTATTGAAATTGATTTAAAGAAAACTATTTTTGTATAAGCGAAGGAAAACTCTGGCCTCAGATAGAAAATTCACGATAGACTCGACTGACTCGAGTACTTGTCACGTATTCCTTCACCGGTAGAGCATTCTCAGCGCAAGATTATGACTTGAACGGTGCTCCAGAAAACTGCGGAGTGCGGATCAGATGGCAGCATCCCGTAGCTTGTCCGTTTTGTTTTGCATTGCATCTCGCAAACGAGAGGACTAGAGCTGGGAACTAGAACGAACTGATCAGAACATTCAGAACTGATCAACTGATCTAGCTAGATATAGGAACGAACTTGACCTCGACTCGCTCTCGCGACGCTCATTGCAGCTTGCAGCCTTGCAGCTCGTTGCTGATATCGCTGGTAAGCTGGTTGCTATTCGGTTTCGTTGCCTATAAACAATCGATAATGGCATTGTAGCACGAAGACAGGAAGCGATTATTAACCCGGCGAGACTCGGGCAAGCTAATTAGAGAGCTGTCTCGCCGTCGCGCTCACCCTCGGTGCTCGGACCCTCGCTCTCGCATTTCTTCCTTCCGCGTGTAAAGGTTAACCCTTGCGGTTGTTGTACCTTGAATCGGGAACGGGCCCTCCGTTGCTTCGACATCGGACATCTGAACCGCGACCGCGACCGCGATCACCGCGATTCGCGGCCCAACGACGGCAACGACGCGACCGCATCCGCGCGCGCCGCGAGCACCGTTTACCGTTCCGGCAAGCGCTGCCTCACGACCTGGCCGCGGCGGCGGCGGCGACGGCACGGCATGTCACGAGTCCGGAGTCACGATTGTCACGCGCGACCAGTAGTCGACCACCGACCTCACCGACGACCAACGATGGTGGTGACTGTGGCGAGACACGTCCGGACTCCGGGCGGGCTTGCTGGCTTGACGCTCGCCGCAACGGTAACCGTAACCGTGACGCTATGAGCTACTTCCGCGAGACGTCCTTCGTCCTTCGCCCTTCACCCTTCGCGCCGCTCCTCTGACGGCTCTGACTCTGACAAGAGCGGCAAGTGGCCGCCCTATTTCCCATAGCGCGTTTCGTATCGTTTATAAATATCAATAAGTATCCCACGCGCGTGCATTGTTCGGTCGCTAGTTTATTCATTCTTTCTTCCCAGTAATCCCAGTATTCCCAGTCCCCCAGTATTCCTTTCGCGGCCTCTGCCTCTGCTCGTCGCGCCGCTCCGCGCCGCGTGTCACACATACACGATACACGCGCGACGCGCGACACCACGTGCGGTGCGCGGTGCGCCATTGTGTTCGACGCCGACGCGCGACGCGCGCTTTCACGCTACGTCGCGCTACCTGCTGGCCTGCTGCCAAGTGCCAGTGCCAGTGCTGCCTCGAGTCACGTGGGGTCACGAGGCGAAAAAACGCGCGCGGCGAGGCTGTCAATAAATCAGCTTGGCTGCGCCGCGAGGCGTTATCGCGCGCTTATCCGCCACGAATGGCGCGAAGCCCGAATAATGCCTTCCAGCTGGTCCCGGCCCTCCCCGCTCCCGCAGTCCAGCCACCCCGCGGCTCGTGGCGTCGTGCCCGTCGTGGACAGCAGTCGTATGTGTTGTAGGTTGTAGTTATTGACAGGTAGACACTAGACAGGGTGTCGCGGAGCTTCGCGCGCTATCTCCTTGGACGAGGGTCGCCCACGCGCGGCGGCACAACGCACATTTCTCATCAATTTAAAAAAAAGACATGTTACGTACGGCTTTATTCCTATTTCCTCTCTCTAACAATGAGACCATGCATGAACGTATACGTAACATATGCATATACGTATGCGTATCACGATCGCGTGGTCGCGATAACGCGATATTGCCCTCCGAGTCCGAAATTGCTTTGCGCAGCTTTCGCTCGCTGTTCGCTCTCGTCGATTCCACCAAGATCTTTATTTTTCATACTTAAATATCTTTAATAAGGGAAGATTATTTCAGGAAACGAGAGGTGCGGGGGGGGGCCCCGGTGAGGGTACTCGTCTTTCTCATTTCAATCTCAAGAGGACGCAGGACGCAGGACGCGGGACGCAGATATATAATATTTACGTTGCGTCGGTATTTCATCTCGTTCAATTTATACAGGAACTAGGGAGTAGGGAGATATCCCTTTCCACGTGGCACGTGGCGATCTAACGAAAGAACAAGTTACGGAAAAGTGGACGATACTTGCCCGATGGACGCGGAATGCCGAATGCCTCTTTAGCTCATTGTCAGAGGCAGAGCACTGATCTCGTAAACCAGGGATCGTAAGTTCAATTCTCACAGGGGCACGTCTTTTTGTTCGCCAAAAAGAATTACCAACTTCCGAGCGCGTCAATCCTATTGCTATTGTCATTTAGTAACGGTTCTCGAATCAGTAAGTTATCAAGCACTGTACTATGTTGTCGATAAGATCTCTAGCTCACGTCCGATTTCTCGTAAAAACGTAATTATTCGCGTGAGGTGTATTTTACACCCCAACGTTATATCTCTTATATAATTTTCATTATATTCTCTTTGATGATTTACAAAGAAATAAAGGTTGATGGTATCCTGTATACACATCTTCTAAATCTAGATAACGATATGTGTTAACGAAAAAGTTGTTTATTGTGAAGCACGTTGGGCAGCATTCGATCGATAAAAATGTTTCACTCGGCTAACTTGGTGGATTTCTGAGGCTGAGGTGTGTATCTTACACCTCACGCGAGTAACGTAGAGTTGAGTGCTCACAGTCACGTAAAGGTTACGACAAAGTTTCGACGTATCTCCCCCCCCCCTCTCTCTCTCTCAATAATAAAAAATAAAGCCTATATATACAATATACGACGGCGCGGTATGGACGTGCGAACCCATCCAGCTATTATTCCGACCGACTTGAATCTTTCAGCGGCCGAATCGCGAAAAGAATTCAGCGACGGTAAATCAAACTCGTCCCTCGGGTTTTGAGAATCTATTATGGAGTCGATTATTGGAGGGGTGGTAATGGTGGTATCGGGGTAAATCGGCGCGGCGCGGAGAAAGGAGAGAATTATTGACGACGCGGAGGCGGACTCATCTTCCTTGCCGCCGCGCTGGCCGGCTGGCCGGTATTTGATTTATTGTCGGGGCCACTTTTCCAGCCCCGAGGGTGGCGGCGTAGGTGTTGGATGGACGCATCATCGGAGCGGAACCGAGCCTGTTCGCGCGACGTGCGACGTGTTGAATGCTAGGTAAGTTCCGAAGGCCTCGTGTCGGTCGGTCAGGTGTCGCGCGTCTGCCTTTTGTGTCGCATCCATTCTCGTCCCGTGCTTTCACGCCGCGAGTCGCGATATCGAAATTCGAACGCGACCGGTCTTTGTGCGGCCGTCGCGCGACCACTCCCAACCACCCCCAACCACTCCCGAGGCCGATCTATTTATCGCGCGTTGAAAAAAACTCGCGTTTTCTTCGTCTCGCGTGTCCATGATGTCCTCGAAAGATCAATAATATCAATACGATACGTGCGACATTATACATTGCGATATACAATAATATACAAGAGTCAATACAAAAGTATGAGATTTCTGTTTATTAAACGTTTTTTGAAGAGATAACCTTTATAATACAAGAGTCGTTACGTATTACGGTCTCCTAATTTTTTTTTCTTTTTAATCTGGCGTCATAAAAAATTTTGCGTTGTACTGAATTGTTACTTGAAGTCTTTAGCTGCATTATGTTGAATGTGGTCATCAGTTACGTTAGTGTGTCACACGAACAGTTCAAACTGATGTGTGTGTGTGTGTGTATTTTAGATACGCGTAATAGACAAGGACCATTTCTGAAATACGAATAGATTTCAATACTCACTTCTTCCACGGTAAGAAATTCAACCACTTGCACCGCCCTTGTCTGTTACGCACATGACTGAAACATACACCAGTTCAAACTGCTCGTGTGACATACTTGACATACTCACGTAAATGATGACAACACCACTCAACACAACGCAACTATATAGAGACTCCAAGTAATAACTCATTGAAACGCAAAATTTTCTATGGCGTCAAATTCGAAAGAAAACTATTAGGAGGCATTACTTTCGTACCGAGACCCTCGTTATATCTACATTATATTGTATACTGTATACCGACCGTAAAATGCTGTATTATCGTCGCGTTCTCGCGCTTCGCGAAATTCAATGCGGTCCATGCCAAGTAACATGCCCGATGAATCCACTCTCCGTAACCGAGTTTAATTGGCTTCAATCCGAATGCAATTGTGTAGATTCCGAGCCGCTTGGTCGCCAGCGACGGTATTGTTTGGAATAACTCAGCGCGCGGCACGACGCGAGGGAGACTGCGCGTTTCCACGATAAACGGATAATTTCCCGGGACGGGAAATTATTTTCCTGTCGAGCGCTCGTAAAACACGCGTGACGATGATTATCGCTCGCAGGACGCAGCGTAATCGCGCCACGTACCGTGTATCCCGGCCATATAGAGATCGCGGTCGCCCGGAGTGGGTGAGGAACTGAGGAATGACAGAGGGAAGGCATAACGACCGCGGCCGCGCGGGGCATAACGGCGCGGAGGAGGTAATGGACTTTCCTTGTTGGCGCGAATATTCATCCCTAGTCCAAGGACGAACGTCGAGCTTACCGAATCGCGGGAAGGGAAAAAGGCCTCCTTCATCCTTTGCGTCCCGTTCAATTAATCATCGTCGCCGGATAACTCGACCGATTAATCATCGCGCGATACCGCGTGACTGATTATCCCCGTGTCTGTCGAGTCTCCTCTACGCAATTCTACATCCCCTTCGGGGTCTCTGGAATTGGCCGGCGCGGGCGCGACGCGTGAAAACGGACCCGATAGAGACCCTGTATAATAAGAGACTGGCCTGGCCATAAGGCCAGTTTTGTCAAAATCGTATGAGAGAGAAGGATATATATTCATATCGCTTTCGCTTTCTCGTTCTGTCTTATATCTCTTTCTCTTTCTGTTCTCTTGCTTTTGACAAAACTGGCGGACCAATCGAAAACTGGTTGTCTTATAACCAGTCTCTTATTATAGGATCTCTTATAAGACCTAGACCTGAGACGCGCGATGCGCGGCCTGTTACGAGTTACGAGCTGGATGCTGGATCGGCAGATCGTTACGGAGCAGCAGCGCAGCATGCTCACGTTTCTGCCAACTCGAGGAGAGAAATTGCGAGTTTTCTCGACTTTGAGAAAATTAATTTCCTCGAGCACTTGAAAAGCGTGTCGGACCGAGAGATCTCGATCTATTAGCAGTTTTATCGTTATTAATTGTATCGCTCCCACGGGCTTGGATGCCCGAGATATTTAGGCACGCACTCTCTCTTTCAACTAGGTCAGACACGACGCGGGGACGCTCTACTTAATTCATTTAGAACGCGCGGCTCTCTCGAACGCGAAAGCTCGCGGCAACACCTGGATATATATGTATATATATGTATATACGTGGACCGAGAAACTCGCTATAGCTATATTATCGCTCGATGTTGCGTCTCCAGCGTCTCTTGTGTTAATAAAAATATGGCAATTTCTAAAACCGCGCGAGCCGTAACGCGCGTAATGAATTCACCAACGATGAATGATTAATATACGTTCCTCTCGCGTTGCCACATAACAATACTGCAGGGAACTACTGTCAGGAATATAATCCCTAACTTGGATGTGTATAGAGTGTTATAAGTATTGATCGTGAAAGCCTTTAGACAACGATTTTTACCGCGTTAAGCGTTAAGCCGATCTAACGATAAATTGTACGTATTATATTATAATAAGATATTATACGTCAAACAAATCGATGGCGCGATGACGCCAATAAAAAGTGTCGCAAAACTACGACTTTTCGCGTAAATTCTGTCTTTTCATTAACGACGTCGAGATGTATTTGCATTCAAACGAGATGATAATTAAAAAGAAAGAGAGGATGGATGAATCTTATCGTTTAGCTTGAATACTCAAGGTACTTTTTATCGATATTTTACAAGTATTAGATGAGCGAAGGTAAGAAGAAAAGTGAGAGCGACCTAAAAGTCGAGCAAAAGCCATCACTTCTCGGTTCCTTCCTTCCACCTGCGTCATTCCCCGTATTGCGCGACAAAAAATAAGCTATACGTTCTCGTGATGGTCCCCCGTCTTTCTCAACCCCCTATGTATTACTGTGCCATACATATTTTATGAACAAACGTAGCCTATGGCATAAGCCGAGAGAAAGAGGGAGAGGGGGACACCACGTCACGCAATTCCGGCGCGTGCGGGCGACGAGAAAACGAGGCCGACCGCTCTGAAAGCTCTGAATTCTCAATATTGTGTACTGGATATGTTGCCTGCTTGTGCGCCGCTCGCGACCGCCGCCGTGACCTTCTGACCTGGAAATCCATTCCATCCTGACGCGAGCTGCCGAATCCGCGGGGCCGTAGAAGCGGTGGAAGGATCGATCATCCCTTAAATTACCGAGTGTCTTCGGCCGTGTGTTACGACATTAAACGAAGATGTCAGCATCTCGTTTATCAATCCAGGGCTACTGTCAGATCCCTAGCGATGATATAGATGGATCCCCAGATCCGGAGATCGATAGACACATCTGACGGGTGTCTAAATTTCGCTTCGTTGAACACATATAGAACAGAGATAAATCGGAATTGCAGTCGCTTCTGGCAGATTTTCCCCATGTTTTTTCTTCTGTTGTATCTACAACTACAATACGCTTCGTATGATTGTACGTCGAAATTAACGTACCTCAGCCCAAAGATATTTCCAGCAGCTTTTACAATTAGTAAGAGATATAAAATGGAGAAGCTCTTTTACCCCCTCGGGTGAAAAGCGACGTTCTAATACTTATCATAAAAAGGGTCAGATATTCTTAGGTCACAGACTCGATTTCAGGTGTTTGCCTCTCGATTATTCCGCGGCGTCATGGGTTAATGCAAAAACGCTTATAAGCTTCCTCATGTTATCATCCCTATGAAAGCCCAATAAGAGTTTCGTTCATCTTACAATAGTAAAACAATGGTATTACTCTTTAACACAGAATTATACGATTGTCTGACTGAAAAAAGCATTACTTCTATTCGTTACGTTGCAACGATCAGAAATATCAATAGCAACTTATTCTGTGTTTTCTGCGGATATATTTTCACACAATAGAAATACTTTCATACGAAGAGGGCACGAAAAATATTATAACGAAATAAAATGTCAACGTTTTTTACAAAGACGCCAATGCTCAGATCCAATAAACTCAAAGACAAGGATGATTTGGCGCTTCTGAGAGAGAGAGAGAGAGAGAGAGAGAGGGAGTGTGTGTGTGTAAATAACAAATAAAAATCGTATTTTCATTGCGTCCTTGCGGAGTTTCGGATGAAGCAAAGGCAAACGCCAAAATTGATCGAATGTATAAGCCGGCACGTTAGTGATTTAATGCGAAAGCAAATATTAGATTGTAAGAAATAAGTCGAATGAGAAAAGGAGAACGTCGCATCCACTTATGAGCGTGTCACGTGCTGTCCAGTGGCAGTGATCTTTATCAGAATATTATCCCCCTTGACCCACGGGTGTAATCTAACGTGTCGTGGTACGAATTTATCATGGGATCGTAAGCCGAGCTCTGTGTCCTCCCCCCTCTCTCTCTCTCTCTCTCTCTTTGCCCGTTCTCCACCGCCCTAAAACCACGCACTTTAATTAGCAGCGCACCAACCGCATCGACCATCCCCGGCCCCATTTATGTCGCGACTCATTACATTATTCTACATACGCCTCCGTCTATTTTTAGTAGCACGTAGCGCGTGCAATAAGCACCGCTGGCTGGATCTAAGCACGGTCTTCTGCATAATGGAACGCGCATATTTTGCCCGGGAGGATACGCGGCACGTGAAAGGTCCTTCCGCTCGCACGCGGATGTGGTCACGGCACATAGACGCTTGGCTCCGCATCATTACAGCTAAATATACATCGAGCAAATGGAGCAACAATGTATATATCACGTCGAACGTATATATTGTATAACGTATACATATATAATATACGTTACTGCTACCTCGTCTGTTTTTCTTTTGTTTTTTCATTTTATTTTTTAATTTTTTTATAACGCACAACTGCCTCTCACGCGCGGAACCTTTACGAACGCAAACATTTTCCTCGTTTACCCAATAATTCTAATGCAAAAATAGAGCAAAACTGCATGCACTTTTCGCTTTGGGTACGTGCTCTTCAAAAGCGCAACGTGTAGCTTTTACAGCTTTAAGAAGAGACGTAAAACGGTCGTAGGTAATTACAATTACCGTCTTTTTAATGGACGAACGGTGTCGTGCGCGAAAACCCTGACGCGGCTGAAAGAGGAGAGACCAAGTGGCCGCTTATTCGCCGAGCACGTTGCAGCTGCATAACTGCGACAATCGCGGTATTAAAATTAATTAAGCCCTGATTCGTGCTGATTATACAGCGTTGCCCGGCGCGCTTAGCGAATGACACTGAATTACAATACGGCAAATTGTTCCGCGACCGCGACCGGCGTGGTGCGGCGCACGCGAAATATAGCGCGCTCCAGTTAATCGCTCCAGTTAATCCCCTTATTCGATAAATTCGATTACGGCACGGGGTGGCTCGGCGCGGGGTACCTCAGCTATTCGAGACATTTCGAGGGCGGATGAAATATGAAAATTTCACGTCGCGTCGCCAGTTGTGCCTTGCTTCTACGCCGAATCTCACCCATTTACAATGGACACTTGACCTTTGCATCGCGCCACGAGTTTCCGATCCCTGTCTCCGCGCCCTGCCGAATGTGGGTCGTGGCTAAATTACGGTCCACGACGCATTTAACCAATATCGAGATGAAACCCTGGAATGCGTTTATTTTATTCCGGCCGTTAAGAGTTCGTTTGTGTTACTTTCTCGAAATATAATATACGTGCGAGTGGCGCGGTTGTATAGGTTGTATTACAGTATAAAATAAATAAATTTAATTTTATCAAATTAATCTCGTAATAAATTCCACAGTCTTTATCAACACGTTATACGCGATAAAACATTCCCTCGGATAACCGCCGCTCCATTTCCATGATTCGCAATGCGCGGATTTTATACGTTGATATATATGGACGTATGAAACGTGGAAATAAAATAAAAGAAAGAGAAGGAAGAGCTCCTAAATTATTAGCGAGATAAAATCCTATAAAATTTTTAGAAGAGAATAACGCGTTGGGAAAATATCGCGGGTTATCCGAGATGATAATAATTTTTGTCGTTAAGTAAAGCTGAGCGTTATAGAGAAATATTTATCGAGACTGATATTTGAGACCGAATAAGGTTGTCCGAATAGGGTGGATCGTCGCGTTGAAATGTGCGGGACGGCATGAATATATGTTCTCGGAACAGAGAAAAAAAGACGAGATAGGGGCGAGGCGCGAAGTTATATCGAGGCCCTTTTTATACTACGCGTATACATTTCTATATACATATGTAGGTCTATACGCGTTCGTGCGTGGATTTCGCGTTACCGTCGTATGTGTAAAAACGTGATATCGTCGGGGTGGTGCCGGTGGCCGTCACCGAATAAAACATCCGGAAAATTGATCGACCCATCATTAAACTATGTTATACGCTCTACTACTACTACTACTACTACTATTACTATTTTCACCTGTTTGCGATCAATAAATATGTTTCGCACGTTCACGATCATTAAGAAGCGTTTATTCCTTAATCCTTTCGTAAATCAATTTTTAACGATTGGCATTACATCCAGGAAGAGTACGTAGACGCGACGTCATTAATTAATCTACGTCGACCGGCGGCGTCCAATTAACTTGACTGTCCATGAAAAAAGAAAGTAGTGACAAAAAGTCTAACGACAAGCACGAATATTCTTTTCTTCCACAGTCGGGTAATCTGAATATAATTAACGATAATCCTACGCTTTACTCTTTACTTTGTATAATCCGCTCTTTATATTGGATCTTCTGATAAACAAGCGCCTTGTTATCTCGTTACTATTTTAAGTACGTCTTGTGGATCTTGTAGAAACCAGGTACACACGAAATACACGTGCACAGTACAAAGATTAATAATATAACCGACGCTTGTTGATTAGAGCTTTAATAATTTTCTACATCCTTCTCCACGTGATCCCGCCGCCACGCGCCGCGCCCGCGCCAGTAGAATTTCGTAAAAACGTTTGTGGCTTAAACAATCAACTGTCAGACTAATGCAGCGATGCATAAATAATGTGATTAAGAAATCGTGTCGTACCAACTAGAGAACTTACACGTAGGGGGGAAAAATGACGGGGCGCCGCGCCCGCGGCTACATATGAGGTTCGCGAAAACAGATTTCAGTACGAACAGGGCGAAGCCTATTACAAATTAGATATCTCCAAGGCTAATAGTACGCATGCGTTTCCCTTTCGATTTTCTGGATTACGTTGTTGCAACTTAAAAACGTATTCGTTGTCGACGGACGACGGACGGACGAGCTCTATCGGCGACGTAAGTATATCGTATATCGGATCGCGCATACGTGTATTCAGCCTGCACGCGCGACAATGTACGTGTGCGACCAGTGCGACAATAGATCGCGCGCGCGGAATTATATCTTACTTACATCTCTCGAGCAAGTGCTTGCGCAAGAATAAGAGGACGGTAGAGCAAGAATGAGCAAGAAAAACCTCTCGTCCCAGTTGTGTGAAAATAGTATTTTAACGGTACGTACATCGCGTTCACAATATTCATAATAAAGCGCAACATCTAAGTAAATATATTGGCCGAAACTCGACTAACAATAAAACTTAATTTACTTTGGAGTAGATTAGCCGGTCTTGCGGAAAAAAGAATCGCGTAACGCAAAAGAAAGTATCTTAACGATACTTAATTTATTCCGTGACATTCTCGACGTGGCATTATGAACGGCGCTCCTCGCTGCTGACGTTTCACGCGAAATTAAATGTATTAGAATTTTCCGCGAACACCACCACACAAAAGGCGCTCACCGAATCTCTGACGTCAGTATATATGACGACGTCGCTCGATGATCACAGCCTGTGGGATTCCTGCACCTAGTTGAGAAAATACCATAATGTCAGACGCGGGTATCCGAGACGACGTGCCGATTACGCTTTGCGGCCGCACGTTTAAATGTGCGATAAACATGCGCGCATTCGAGAGCATAGCGCTTTTCATAGCGCTATAAATAAACGCGACATGTAGGTGGTCCGTTACGTCGCGTCGATGCACCGCGCACCCGCGCACATCCAGTAGTCCAGAAATGTCTATTTATTAATTTAAGACATACATCGCGGATTAAAGGCCCCCGCGCAATGAAAAATATAAGGAAGAAGGAACAAATATTAGCGATTACGGATAAGAAATCAGGAATAAAGCTGCAGAGATGAAGTATTAATACACGGCTTCCGATAGGTTAAAAATCTGTTGTCCGTGTTCTTCCCTGTTTCCGTTGCCCGTGTTTTTCATCGTGCATCCAGCTTTATTCCTCTCTCTAATTTCTTATCCCTAATCGCTAATATCTGTTCCTTGTTCCTTATATTTTTCATTGTGCGGGGGCTGCACAATATAACACATCGAGTCGCCTTACTTATGCGCTCCCTTAATTAAGCGTAACGTAAAAAAATATCTGGACTGCTAGATCTAGGCGGAGGGCAGGAGGGGAAGAGAGTATGACGCGAAATTTTATCTCGGCGACACTCAAAGCGGATTAATAAGTGACGACCGGTCAGATAATCTTCCGAATCGCATCTCGTTCGTCACGTCGCGCAAATTCAAGAGCAAGTTCGCGCGGACGCGCGATTTAAATAGCTCGCCGTATCATTCTGGTCGGGGGATTTAATTGGACGCCCAAGTGGCATGAGGCTGATGGATCGATATCGTAATTAAGAGTTTTCCCGAAATGGCATTCTCTAAACACACACACACAGAGAGAGAGAAAATACGCGCGCGCGTCTAAATCAGTATACTCAATTCCTGGCTACGGTGTGCGCGTCAATAAGGCCACTAAAGTTTCTCGTTGTGTCGTAAATGCGGTTCACTTCCTACAAAGGGGGTAGAGCTAGACCAGATAGCGATGCACTTTCTTCGTCGAAAGGGCCGCGCTCTGTCGCTTCGCCCTTTCGGATTATCCGTCGTCGGAAAAAAGTTGGACGAGGATGCCGGCGCGGCGGGCGCGGTGGTGCACGCGTGGAAAATTAGCTGCGCCGATAAGGTATAAATAAGTTTTAAAATAAACGCGGTCCGCAAATACCTCCGTAAAGTACGTAAAAACCGTAAGAACAATTGTAGCGTATGAGAAGAATGTCCCCCCTCGCGCGGCTTTTCCCTTCGTCTCTGTCGCGTCGCGTCGTGGAGAGGAGAGAAGAGATCGAGACCGCCGCCGCAGCTCGTTAACTTGTTTGCGGAGCCGCGGTTCTGTGCCCTTATATATTAAGCACGTCGACACACATGCAACTCCGGCGTATGTCCTACGTGCGTTAGCGCCTTTACGCGTCACGTATACGGAGACATTACTCATCTCGATTCTCGTAACACGATAACAGTTACGATACCTTTCACAACTATCTCTGCGTCCTGCATCCTCTCTTTATCTCCCGTCAACGAGAACGAGATCTACTACGGCATCTCAAGTTCAAGTGTTTGGCTTATTCTGCGCGTCGAGGCTGACAATGAATGGCAGGGTTGGATTTGCCCGTGCAACACATTGCCGGGGATACAGAAAATTACGGGGAATCGCTCTGCGGGATTTCTAAAATTATCTCTCAGCGCGGTGGATAAATAATACAAGGAAAAACACCCTCGACCCTCGATTATGGATACATATATACATAGACATGGATATTCGCGTAAATTTTGCTGACAATTTTGCGGGACGAGGATCTTTTTAAAGTTGTATTACAACAGTAAAAATAGCCAGACCGATTGTAAACGACACACCATTCTCGTGGGCCTTTATGTAACCCTCGCATCCATCTTCGTTCGTTCTACGTTCGCGGAAGATGGATGTGTAGCGGCAAAGCTCGATTATTTCCTCGCGCTCCCTTCCTCTGTTCCCCTCCTCGACCACTGCGTTTAATATTCTATAAATTCTGCAAGAGAAACGTGAAGCTGATCAAGTTTGCGAAGCAGCGAAAATTCTAAAGACATATCGATGGATGTTTCGCACAATCGGCGAATCGCGAGGACATAGGCGAAAAGGGACGCATCGCGTCCTTCGGTATATACTTACGAATATACGTCCTAGGATATGCGTGAAACTGCGTTTCGAAATTTTACGATAAATTTAACAGAGATACGCTACGTAGCACGTACACCACGGCACGGTACCGTCGAAGTTGATTCTTCTTTCTACTTTTTACGACAGTCGATCGGAAAAAGATGTCGCGCGTCGTGTGTCGTGTCGTGGTCGCAAGTTCTACAGCAGAAAGCGTCAATTGATAGCGCGCTTGAAATTTCTGCTCGTTCCCATCGCGGAGTTCTCGACTCGAAAAAAAGAGTTAAAGAGCGACGTTACCGGACGTTACGATAAGAAATAACACATACAAAGAGGCTGTTTTAACACACCCACGGCGCGGCGGCACGGTGCGACGTAGCTAACGTAGCAATTTTGCAACGCAATCGCGCTCGAATAACGCGGGGTTACGTGGGAGATATCGTTCACCGGCAAATGCGTAACGTAAACGGTAACATAAGTAACGAGCCGGGCTCGTCCCGTGAAAAGCAGCACGAGCAGCACCGACGTTAAGGGTCGTACTTTAGCGCGAGACGTCCGCGTCGCCCGTAAGACGCAATAATCCAAAAGGTCTCGCGGGGCAATAAAAGAAACGAGGACGTATTGCGACGAATGTTGTACGTCAACGGATTCTGCGGGGGAGACATAGGACATGGGGTGGCCGACTCGAAGCTGTCGCCCTCTCGCCCTCTCGCCCTCGCGGACTCCGATCATCCTCTCCCCGCTGACGGATGCACGAGATCAAAACTCGATCTCGTGCAACTGGGGCGCGTCGCTCAACGCGAAACCATCAAATTTCCTTCCGAGTCACTCGGCAATACGGAGAACAAGCGGCGTAAAATTCGAGAGAGGTGGCAACGCCAAGTTACCCTGTGTATGTAATGTATGTATACCCATTCATATATGTATATGTATATATGGTATATGTACATTTCGAGCGGGTCGTTTCGGTATACAGTGTGGAGAACATTGTAAAATTTTACGAGAAACTTGCCCGGGATATGTCCCAACGGCGAATAGCGTGACTCGACCCCGAGCTCCGGGCTCAACTTCGCTAATGGTCATTAAAATGCCCGGGGGTGCATCACGGATATTACCTGCACGCCTGCACGCTATTATTACAACCCCTTATCGCGGCTGGACGCTCGTTAAAAATTTATCTCTACTCGCGCAACGAATAATTATCTCATTTTCTAAAATGCCTTTGTAAGCTTTCTTAGACACAGCCGGAAGTGCTAAATGAGATCTGGGAGCACTGCGTAAAGATATACGCATATGTCTCAAAACAGATGACAGATGCATCAGCATCGCACGCGCCGTCTTTCAGTCGCCGAGCTTCTTTTTTGGGAGCCAATTTTTTGACAATTTGACAATTTCATAAAAATTGGAAATTCTTCGACGTGCAAAATTATATTGTTGACTCGTAAAATTAGAATTTAATCCGAGGGTGAGAAAATTTAAGTTCAGCCAAGATTGACCGAGAAATGATTAACGATATCCCGTTACCTACCTCCTAAAGCTATTTACAACTGAATTATATATCCCGACATTGAAGCACAGGAACGATCTTCGTGTTCGAATGCTGCATTTAACTCGCTGTGTCAACATTTATAGACAAATTCTAGGGCACGTTAGTGTCCAAATGTCACAGGCTATTTCTTAACGCGTGGACGCTGATTCGGTCGGATCGAGTCGACTCGCGGGTCAATCGCGGCCGCGTTCCGAACTTGTACATCCGCGCGATAAACACCGTTCTATACCGGGGACCACTTCGCACGTGGGATCGATTGGACAATCACTCTCGTTTATTAATAGAATTTAGAGAGCCGAGACCTAGAAGCCTCCGTGATAGATACTCGAAGGGATCCGGATAGCGCTAATCCTCTCTCATTTACCTACCTACTCTCCTACTCTATAACTACTTAAAAGACTCTATACATGTAATACTTGACTCGAAAAGTTTCATCTCGAATCAATCGGTATAATTAATGTTTAAAATTATTTATTAGTTTATTAGTTGTCACAAGAGCATGCTGTGTTCCGTCCTTTCTATAACTTCTGAAATGTACCCGCTTTATACACCGCTTCATTATCGATTCATTATCGACAATAAAAATGACTGAAAAGAAACAATTTTTCTCTCATGTGTTATAGAACGAAAAAATGTGGACTGATCCGCGCGTTACTCTCTATAGTCTCTAAATCCATATCACGTCCCCGCACCCCTTTACTCATTCGCGACTGCGGTTTCGGCGCACGGTTTCTTGCTTTCTTCCTCGCGGGCATATTTAGGTCTCCCACGGGTCATCGACCCGCGAGGATGCTCCGCTTCATTCCATCACCCTCGTATACATTGCACCTTCCTTCCTTTCCTCCCTCCCCAAGTATCCCAGCCTACGTCATCGTGGACCATGTACTCGCCTCTCGTTTACCCTGTCGCCTATATTGCATTAGCAATCCCCGTCCAGCCCGTCCTCCTCCGAGCCGGAGGGAGGTAGGAAAGAGGACGGGAGAAGATCCATCTAGAGAGTTCCTACTCTCTTATAGCCTCGTCGGCTCTGTTTACCTACATCGTGCCGCTCTATCGCTCGGACCGAACTGTATAAATACGCCCCGCTACACAGGCCGATGCTGCCAGCCAGACGCAACACTGAAAACCGAATCGATACGGAAAATGATTCTCGGCTGGGTACACATCCGCACGCGCCGCTCCGTGTTGCCTCTCCACCCCTCTCTCTCTCTCTCTCTCTCTCTCTCTCTCTCTCTCTCCCTACGGCTCGATATTTCTTCCGCTCTGTATATACCCATTAAATTCCTATTTTGAGGGAAACTCTCCGCGCGCATTTCCGAGCTCGTTTACCCTGTCTATGATTTATTACCCGCGCGCGCGAGAACAGGTACACTGTCGCGAGAAAATTGTATTTGTAGCAGCAACTTCTGAGAAATGGGTTTTTGGAGAGAAAGTACGAAATACCTGCCCAAGCGGAAAATTTCGTCACGTGGCATGTAACGCACGAGCTGACCGAAACATGGACACCGACCTGCCCTCGAGTTCTTTAGCTGTACACGTCTTTTATCGTTAAAGGCACTCGTCGATAAGGGTGAAAGCGGATCGAATAGAAAGGAATCGTTGTAGAAAGAGAGAGAGAAAGAGAGAGAGAGAGAGAGAGAGAGAGAGAGAGAGAAAGAGAGAAAAGGGACGAGCAAAAGGGATCTCCGGGTTGAGCCGAAAACAAGTTTGGAATAGGAGCGGCGGTTAATAAGACAAGACACCGGAATTAGAGAACTCAGTTCGGCCCGAGGATTCCGTCCGTCCGTCGAGCAGTCTGTTGTTGTCGCGAGAGAAATTATACCGTCGACGGTGATATAATAATGCCGGGCGCGGTGAAGAAAGAAAATTTAATAAGTTCCCTACTCCTCTTAGGCCGGGCTTAACGACGCGAGAAATTATTCACGAAACTAATGGCACCGACCATCTACCTAAATCTACCCCAACGCCTAATGCAATTGGCTTAAGTCCAGCCCGGGCCGATCCTAGTCTGACCGGAAAAGAAATGCAAATGTAACGATATATATATTATACTATACATCTTACAATTAATTGCATTTTGCGCTCATGGCGTCTAATCTAATAATTATTTTAAAGACTCCCTCGGAATTCCACGATCGACACTCGTGTTTTACGACGTTTCACGAGTTGCCTCGTGCCGCGGAGCATTATGTCGCCTTTTCTTTTTTTATTTTTGCAACACGTGCATCAGGCATCAGGAAAGACGTTATTGCGCGCTCGAGCTCTCCTCTTTGGAGGCGCGTTCTCTTTGGAATTCCTACTGCGACTGAGAGATGTAACCGGGGATAACAATCGCAGGTGTTGGGATCTGAAATCCGTTCGGCAAATTCATTCTATGACGAGCGATATTGCACCGTCGCGCGTCGTTCGAACGTGCCACATTCAAGATGCGAGGGCCGAGGATCCGAGGATGCGATCCGCGCGGGCAATATCCCCGGATAGCCTCGAGATGTAACATCCCTCTCTCTCTTTTTCCCTCTCAATCCTCGGTATTTTGTATCGTTCCGCCAGCGCAGTCGTCGGAGTCTTTATCACTTAAAACCGCAGCGAATCGACACGAAATTTCGTCTTTGAATTATTCAGAAATTATACAGGATATATGCCCACGCGCGCGGTTGCTTTTTCATACCGACGATATTAAATATACTTGCATGGGCCGTCGCACAAATGAAAAATTACTACGATCTAACTGAACTTGAATGGAATTTCGTCGTCAGATTTAATTGCAAAGAGATGTAATGCCGAGAATCCTCCCTTTGATCTTTCATAGGTTACAACCGTACCCGTGATACGAGATACGGGATACGGGACGGCAGAGGGAAATCGAATTAATCGGGATTAGTGATAATCAACGTCGGTGCAACGTCGGGCTACAAGAACTCCGCGCTCGCGGAGTTAACCCCGTTAAATCTCCTTGTTTCGCTGATTCGTTTTTTTCCTTTCCCACTTTGCGAAATCGTCCTTCGATCGATCCGCCGACGTCCCCTACCGCGCGCGGGACCAGCGTCGTTAATGCCATTATGTAATAAGGATCGCCCGATCGCCCCGACGACTGTCGTGGTGTCGTGTCGTGTCGCGCTGTGTGGGAATTGTCATTTATATCCCGCGTGACAACTGCGCGGGAGAAAACGCGATTATCCATCGTCGCTCGCGATAAACGACAACGCGAGCGGCTCCTGTTACGTTCCCAATTCCCATGCAACGTTAATGTTAGGGGAAAAAAAAAGAAAAGAGAAAAATTATCTCGCGTCGCGTCTGTTTTACTCGCGAATATTAATCGCTGACCTGGCTTGAGCGTGACCTTGGCGTGGCGCGTAATATCGGGTCGTTAAAGCCTCTCCAGGAAAAACCTGATCGTCGGAAACCTGCCATTTCATCGCGCCTCGCCCGCGCCGATACGAGAGAGTTAGCCTTTAGTCGAACCGAACCGTCACGTCGCGTCGCGTTACGTCAGTCGCCTTTAATATGTACATTAATTTTCACTGCATCTACGTAATAGCAGCCGCGGATATTAGTGTTTCTCGACTAGTAACGCGCACTACGCGCGAATCCGATATTAAATAGAATATAACAGTCTGAATGCACGTCCTCTCTAAATTACGAGTACCCGCGAGTACCTAATGCCTCATATTTATTGGCAGCTCGAAATATCGTCTACATTCCCTAAAGAGACTCCTGGCAAATCCACGTCCGATAATCGGAGGCCCGAAGGACAGAGGGAAATCTGTTACCAACCCGTCGACTCCGTAAAAAAAATCACTCGATATCCTTAAAGATGCTGTCGGTATCCCGTTTCGAACACGGGTACACAGCCCAGTCTGCCCAGTTTCTTTTCATACGTCCGTTAAGTGCTTCCACTCGACGTGTAACGTGTAACGTGCAACGTGTACGTGTAACACGAAACTGCGTTTCGCCTCGAATTTACTGGTGAGAACGCCCACGGTGAGATTGGAGGACACAGGAGAGGACACGATCGGCCAGAAAGAAAACGAAACAAGAGAAAAGAAAAGACGCGAAAGCGATCGGTATCTTGCCCGCGAAACTACAAATACAAATGCAACCTTCCCTCGCGAAAACGAACGTATAGATACATCAGGATTCTCAAAACCAAACACGTTACAATAAAAAAAATTTTGCCACAGTGAATTATCTTGACCATTATTAAGCAAACAAGATACGAGTCAATTTTTTTCAGAGAAGATCAAATAAATTTAAGTGTCGACGCTGAAGCGCGCCACGCGCTAGACAAACAGATGTTATTATATTTCGGACTTTAGACATACGTCGCTTAAACTTGGACGATTATACGATGCACGTATAGGGTGTCGTCGTATAAGCCACTAATATTGAGAAATATTGTCGACAGGTGCTATTAAATTATTTCAGATAGCATGGAATTTGTGACCTAAGCCCTTTTAAGCGAGCGTATAAACAATGCACCCACCCATGCAACGCTTGCCATCAGTAAGCAAGTTATACGAATAAATCAATATCGGGAGGCACATGCTAGAAAGGCCAATATCATTTTGCGCGGCCCGACGCGACGCGCGCGAGAGAGGGAGAGAGAGAAGAGAGAGAGAGAGAAAGAGAGAGAGAGAGAGAGAGAGAGAGAGAGAAGGGTAAATGTCCCCTATATCTAAACTCTAAACCTACGACATTTCCTGCCGCAGAACGTAATATAATAATGGTGATGCGCGTGTAAGATTGATGCGACCGAAATGATAATCCCGAGAATCGAAAAATGTCAAGGGTGACTCCCACGATTTTTAGGAATTGTATTGTACGTCTCGACATGACGATGAGAACGGAAGAGACGTAAGTACGTGCCTCTTTGTAAATCAATATTCTGATTTATTAGATTATTACAGACATTTCGAAACGAATAACCCAGACGAAAGACGTTCCATGAAAGAAGGACCGGTAATTATGTCCTTTTAATAGCATCAACGGCTCGTAAGATTCCTTTAAGTCTTATAACGTTAAGGAATCAATTAAGGTAACAAATTTATAATACCAAAAGATTGCGACGCGATCAGCTTACGTCGTCGTCTTAATGTCTTAAAAATAAAAAAGAATTAATTCCTCCAGAGCGTTGGATCGCTCTGCCCGTACTTTACTTGGAGTGTCCGCGTGTTACTCGGGTACTTTTCCTTCGTACAAAGGAGAAGGAATATCATATAAGCTGGATCCAAGCTCCAGTTCCTTTTATGGATTTAAGGCTTTAAGGTATCGAAAGAGACTCGAAGGAGCTCCTCTCGCGAAAACTTTCGACATCTCCCCGAAGTCTCGTATAAACTTACGTACCTACACACGTCGCGTTGGCGCGGCGCGGCGGCGTCGTCACTCCCGCTGCCCGCTGACCAAATTTTAGTCAACTTGTACACGAGTTACTCTTTACGCGCGTTATCCTCGTTATTCCCCGTGCTTTCCGTGCTATTCCTGCGCGCGTGTACGTGCAAAGCTCTTTAAATCTCCATCTCTCGTTACGCGGACCGCGTGATGCCGGGCACAATAGTTTTCTATATGACATTTCGCTATGGCATTCGTGCGAAATGTACCCGAGTTCGTTGCACGATGCGCCCGCACGAGCAACATTATCCCTTGCGAAAACGAACACGAAGGTAGTAGGGTTAATAAAAAAAAAAAAAAAGAAAAAGAAAAAAAAAAGAAAAAAAGAAAAATGGGTAAACGATGAATTCAACGACGTTTCTCTCCTCACAATCAACTAAACGCACAAGCGAGACGCATAACACTTTGTTTCGTTGCCATGTAGGTGCTCGCGCGTACTCGTGTTTATGGATAAAACACCGATTTACCGATTGTTAAACGCCGGCAACGGATAATCGAGCACGTTCCATACTCGATTACACTTTACTCGGAGTAATATAATATACTCCATGTAAATAACAAATATTGATATTCCTTTCGGTGCAATCTCGTGACTGTAAACTCGTAATCAATATCCGTCAGATTCTTATTTGTATTATAGTTGCGTGCAATCCTCGCGATCGATATAATCTATTATAATTAGGTGAATGGTTATGTGCTTAATTTATTAGGCACTCCTCCCTACTGTGACGGTGGTAGACATTATAACATACAATATATATATGTAGGTGTGTGTGTGCGCGCATAATTCCAAGTTTTTGATAAGTAAACTCGCGGGAAAGAAAAGAGCGGCGAGATGCCTTCGATAAAAGTTTTGATAGACGCGAGCTTGTTCTCCGAATTAATCGGAAGGGAATATATAAGATATTTTGGTCGATACTCCGCTGGTACTAATTAAATCCGATCAAAATCGCGATACTTGTCCTTAATTAAAATAAAATTAATATACGATTGCGATGCTGATATCTCGATCAGATGTTCGCTCTGGCGCTCAACGTTCGCGTTGAAATCAATTTCAAATTTAATGGTGCGTGTCCACCTGCGAGTAAAAACTCTCGAGAGTTTGTGGCAAATGGAGAGTACCTTTAAGTACTCTGAGGAGTATGCCCATATGCGAGAATCACTCACCATAAGTTAGGATACGTTATTAGGGCGGGTGCTAATTAGAGATTTTTAGTCGAGCAGATTTAATAATGAGCCCGAAATCGTTGGCAAGTTAACGATTGACGGATCGGCTCCGATCGGCCGGGCATCGTCTGATATTCGCTACGTTTTTCTACTGCGCGCAGTAGACGAGTCACGACTCACGATTTACGAGTCTGACAGGTCTGACTTGACAATGAGACCTGTACAGCCGGTACTCCTGTACAGTGTACAGTCGCAAGAAGACAATAGTATTCTACGTGGTTGCATACAATTTTCCGTTTTCTCTCTTTTTATTACTTTAATAATCAATTATTCCAAGTACGTTAATATTTGAAAATTTGTATACACACACGTTATTATCTAACTCTACAAAAACTATATAATAATGACGAAGCTAGTGAAACTTAAGCGCCTTCATTTGCACGATGCAACCAAGCAAAGAGTTGCTCCCTTTATGAAGGAAAAAGAAAAGAAAAAAAGAAGAAAAAAGAGGGAGCAAGTTTCACGCTAGATCAAGTTCCTTTAGCTGCGCTCTGTCCTGGCTCTCTCTCCTCGTAATCTATCGTGTGTGCTCAGAAAGAGAGTCGGAAATCTGAGGGAAACGAAACGAAAGGAAACGAAACGGGTTGCGAGCGAGCTGAGAGAAACGGGAGTGTTGTGCGCGCGAGACTGTGAGGTGCGAGATGCGAGATGCGAGATGCGAGGTGCAAGTCCCGGGTCCCGGGATGCGTACTCACGTGGGGTTCTCTCCGATGCAGCGTGGCGCGGTGCGAGGCGAGGCGAGGCGGCGGATGGTAACCACGTCGGTCGCGACGAGGCCGACCGGCCAGCCGGACGGACCGCCCGGCGGAACTGCTGCGACGCGCGAGTCGCGAGCAGTCGCGAGCAGTCGCGACGCTGCTCTCAACTCTCAACTCAAGTCTCAGATGCTCTCCAAGTGGTAGCTGGTAGCGACGGCGCATCGCGCCCCGGCGACGTTCGGCGACGTTCGGCGACGTCCGACGACGTTCGGCCGTCGGTGTCGGTGCCGCGCAGTCGCGCGGTCGCGCGCCACAACCACAACCGTGAACCGGCGCGGGCGCACGCTCGCGCCCTTTATCACTTATCACTTATCACTTATCACGCGGTTGAACCACTTGAACTGGCTCTTTCTCTTTGATGGCTTTCTTCTCCTCTTTTTCTTTCCATGAGAATGTTCTAACCGAGCGCGAGCGTGACGGTGGTTTGGTCGTTCCCAACCGCGGCAAAACGTGTCTCGGTAACTGCCGCGGCGCTGCGACATAGCGCACGCGAGATTCCGAGATTCGCTTCTTCCTCCGTCTCTCATGTTACTCCTCTTCCTCCAGTTTCTCCTCCACTTACTGCGAGATAACGTGCCGCGCGCGTCAAATAACGTTCTCTAGTTCTCTCGTTTTCTCCTATCGAGACTCAAGAGACGGTGAGCCGGAGAAACAAGAGGAGACTGCACCACTGGACTGACTGGAGCAGAGCAGGGTGAGCTACAGCTGCTGACATCGCGCGGCGATCGCGTGAAACTGGCGATCGCGCGAATGGCACCAGTGGGCACTACTGCACTCTGCACTACCTACCGACCACTGTCGCGCGACAATCGGCGTGCGGCGCGCGGCGCGCGGCGCGCTGAAAAAACGAACATATATATTACGATTATATCGTTTGTATATATACCTATATATATATATATCTAACGCGTGATGTAACGCGTGTAGAAAGTTAATGGTTAATGGGGGCGAATTAATATCTCACGCACCCTCAACTAAGAAAAATTTCATATTATTTAATTTCACTCATATTCCACAATCACATTTAAAAAAAAGGAAAAAGAAAAAAAGGGCATCGTCAGTCCGTAAGCGGCGCTAACTTCAGGCATCGCACCGCACTATCGAGTATCGTAGATCGTAGCGGCAGACGTCGCGTCGCAGGTGATCGCACTGATCGCGGGCGAGCCGCGGGGCGATCGTGATTCGGCCTTCGCATAGTTCGCATAGTTGGACAGTTCGCATCGTTATTCATTCGCATAGATAAGTAGGCGATAGGCTACGATCGCCACGACAGGTGAAAATAGGTGGGATTGGGATAAGGCGGATAAGGCATCGGGAATCGGAAATTGGAAAATCCGATAGTGACTGAGGAGAGTGACAGTAGTGAGACGGTCAGTGGCGGTAAAAATTGCTGAAATTTCGTTTGTCACGCGTCAGAGATCAATAACGGTAGCTGTAAGTTGTAACGTAGCGAATAGCGATTTAAGCCGTTTAAGCGATTTCATAGTTCATACGCTCGACGAATCGGACTCGGACGGGATCGGGATCGGGATCGGGCGAGATAATTAATCTAATAATTTTCGTGCAACGCGTTTTGTTCGTTACGTTCATCAACCAAGGTTATTCTTGCAGCCATATGTATGTATATATACTCCCCTTGTCCCCTTGCACGGTGAACAAGTTTCCTTTCTTTCACGTTATTCTCGCAAATCGGAATCGATGTACACCGTACACATGTGTTTATAAAATAAAGAACCATTGAGCGAGAGAAACTCGGTTTTTGAAAAAAGCTACCGGGCTACGACCGTGTGGCGTGGTGGCAGCTGGCAGGTCGCTAATGTTGTGACAGTCAGAACCTAACCTGTTGACCTGTTGACCCGTCGAAAGCTTCCCGCGGGGAAAGCAAGGAAAAGCGAGGAAAGCTTGGCACAAGTGTACATACAAGGATCAAGGGTGTATAAGGGTGGACATATATTGTCGGTTGCTCATCGACGAAAATGAGCTCGCACCATCATCTGACGTCGTCGTCTGGCGAAATAAATCACATTCACGTTCTCTCCGAAGACATGGGATCGGTTTATCTCTCTGAGGAATATGCCGACGTGACCATAGTAGTGGCGGGTCAAAAGTTCCGTAGTCACAAGCTTATTCTTGCCGCGCGTAGCGAGTACTTCCGAGCTCTGTTGTTCGGCGGCATGAAGGAGTCCATGCAAAGTGAAATAGAGCTCAACGCTTCCTCGTTGCCTGCGTTCAAAGGCTTGCTCAAGTACATTTATACCGGACGCATGTCGCTTACTAACGAGCGAGATGAGGTACCTTGATAATATTATTATCATCTTTAGGAACCATACGTAGGATCGATTATCTGTGTTTCTTCTACTTTGATTCTCTTTGTTACAGGTCATTCTCGATATCCTTGCATTGGCGCATTTATATGGATTTATGGACTTGGAGGCAGCTATATCTGATTATCTCAGAGAGATATTGAGCATAAAGAATGTATGTTCAATCGTGGATACCGCATTTTTATACCACTTGGAGTTTCTGACTAACGTTAGTATTATATGCGCATCTTTACTCCCCTCCCCCCCTCTCTCTCTCTCTCTCTTTCTCTCAAGTCTGTCCATAGCGTACCTTGTAACTTGTATGTATGATGTATGTATATAAAATTAAGATTAACACGTGATAATTTATTAATTAGCATGCGATTCGTTTTCAGGTTTGCTTTGAATACATGGACATACATGCATCCGAAGTCATACAACATGAGAGTTTTCAACAGTTGAGCTCATCCGCTCTAACTGAATTGATATCCAGAGATTCCTTCTGTGCGCCAGAAACAGAAATTTTTTCAGGCGTACGATCATGGGTCAATGCCAATTCCGATGTTAATCCAATCCAAGTGCTAGGTACGTTCCGAATACACGAATAACTACGCGCATTAAGCACGTTACTCCTTCGGAACTCGTGCATAAAATTATTTACGGACGAATAACTTTTACAGCTCAATTAAGATTGAGTCTAATTCCGTTATCGGATCTTCTGAGCACCGTAAGATCATCTCAGTTAGTATCGGCAGACGCTCTGTTGGATGCGATCGACGTACAGACGCATACGCCCGACTCGAAACTTCCCTATCGTGGCCATTTGCTCATCGACGAAAATGTTGCGCATCCGTCTCACGGTGCTCAAGTGTTACAAGGAGAAATGCGTAGCTTCCTACTTAATGGTGATACACACAACTATGATATGGAACGCGGTTACACTAGGCACACTATATCTGATACGGAAGAGCATGGGATTCTTATTAAATTAGGATCTCAGTATATTATAAATCATATAAAAATGTTACTATGGGATCTTGATTTGCGATCTTATTCTTATTATATAGAGGTACGGCCATTTTGCAGCAACAATATAATATTATATGATAGATATTAAGCATTAAACACACGCGCACACACACGCACGCACACGCACACGTATATATTGCAGATAGATATATTTTCTCTTATTACTTTATGATATATTTTATTAAAGGGATCTATGAATCAAAAGGATTGGGTCATGCTTGTCAATCATAAACATTATTCTTGTCGCAGCTGGCAGTTTTTATATTTCGAGCCAAGGGTAGTACTTTATATTCGTATTGTAGGAACAAATAATACAGTAAATAAGGTGAGTTTTCTAAACTATACATACATATAATCAGAGTATGTATGCATACGTTCTTGCTTGCGCACGCGCGCGTATATACATCTATCTATCTATCTATCTATATACGTACATATAAATGCATATACATATAACTATGAACAAAATAACGCGAAATAATTTAATAAATATTTAAATATAATAAATACACGTATAACGTATGAGGGTGTATAAATCTATTGTAACAATTCAATGTTGAAACTTTCGTCATTTTCATTCGATAGGTTTTTCATGTTGTCAATTTTGAAGCATACTACATAAATCATACAGTGAAGCTTTCACAAGGCTTGATTATACCCACAAAAAATATTGCCACTACCGAGCGAAGTGCGTGCGTTATTGAAGGTGTGAGTAGGTAAGTGAACGTTACCGTCTCTACTTAAAAATCATATCCAATATATACATAATATTGACAATTTTCAAGTTTCATTATTTTTAATTAGGTCACGTAATAATTTATTGAATGGAGACACATCCACTTACGATTGGGACAGTGGTTATACGTGCCATCAACTCGGCTCTGGATCTATTCTAGTACAATTAGGCCAGCCGTATATGATAGAATCCATGCGGTACACGTCCTATTTGTGTGCTCTAACGTGCTATAACGTAACTGTATTTGTTTCTAACTGTTTTCGTATTTGTACAGATTACTACTTTGGGATTGCGACAATCGCTCCTACTCATATTACATAGAAGTATCGGGCAATGCCTGGAGTTGGGTATTGGTCGCTGATAAAACTAAGGAAGCTTGTCGGTCTTGGCAGACGATACACTTTTATCCGCCCCGTCCGGTAGTTTTTATAAAAATAGTGGGCACTCACAATACTGCAAATGAGGTACCTACCTAATCAGATCACGTGTCTCAATACATTTGTATGGAACGTACCAGGTAAAAATAATCTGGGTGTTTACAGGTGTTTCACTGCGTTCATTTTGAATGCCCAGCGCCAGTAGATGACAAATGTTCAAAATCGCCAACGCAAGAAGGACAAACGTCAACGTCATTGGATGGTAATAATTCCATACCTTCTCCACCTCCACCACCATCACCACCTCCTCCTCCTCCTCTTCCCGAGGTAGCTACGGAAGCAGTTCATATCGATAGCGATGAATCGTAACTCGAAAAGTAAAACTGTCTGCATATGATGATGAAACACGAGTGACAGCTCTGTCGATCATCCTGTAGTTGCTGCTCTTGTTTGGCGATCTAGATGAATTTGACCGATTCGTCAAGTGACCTCAATGCAACTTTCAAGACTGTTCAATAATAATCATTCAATATAAGATTGTAATTAGTCATCTCGTTTTCTCGTTTACGAATTCTACTTTTATCATGCCGATTACTTTAAGTATAAGTGATACACGCAGCGGCTGCCAATTTTAATCAACAGTATAGCACGTAGCTACTTTTTTTAAACACAAATGTTTGTAATACGCGATAAAGATTTATTTTAGTATTTATTTTCACTTTCTAGTTTGGTATATATAAAGAATCTTATTTTTGTACGACCACCAAATGATTAATGTATCTAAAAGCGCATTACTATTTAACATAATACGTATCCCTTTTTTTTTATATGTAAAATTTTTGGTATTACATAAATCATATAATTGGTTTTTTGCTTTTTAAATGCTTTAATTATCAGTTACTACGAAGATCATAAAGTATGCCACATAAATTATATTAGGTAATATGTTAATTGTTAAATTAAAAAATTAAATGTTAATTATGTTACATTAAATATTAATTATATTTTATATCATATAATATTAAATATTAGATAATATATGAATATCTGTAAATACAATTAGGTACGCAATACTTAACTCTTACTACGCACTCGTAATCTTTGTCAATTCTTCAATCTTTCTCTATCAATATCTTCTGCAATATGATGTACTAAACTAATTTATGAACACAAAAAGTATTAATTTATTAATATCGAGCGTACCGAAAAGTCAGAGACTTTCTATCCGTCGAATATATATGATTATAATAAATTATGATGACAGAAAAATTAAGGATTTCCTATTTTCAGATATACTTTACACTAAAACGTCATGATAAACGAAACGTGATAATAAATTGGCAGCTGCCATAAATTGTTTTGTATAGAAGCTATCTTTCAGTTATATGTTACCAAATATTTTATAAGCGCGCGATTATCTATAATATCAATACTCTGTTTAATATAATGGTGTCTGGTTTTACAGTATTTCTCATCGTACAAGTACCTTTTTTTTAGTAGGAATTTTCAATACAATACGAATTTAACCTTGTGTGTGTATGTATATATTTATATATATATATACACCTATATATAATTCATTATTTTTCTAGTCTATGTATATTGGATGTAGCGTGTCTCGAGAATTTGATTATAATAAATTATACGGAAAAATTCAGTTACGACGATCAATAAAATATTCCAATATTTTAGAACTCTTAGTGACTCGGTGAATGTTATTTCAATTATCATTCGACTATTATTGGCTACTCACATTTTTATATCTGTTAAAAATGTCTTGTCTACTTGTCTTGTTAAAAATAAATAAAATTTATGTTAATTATGTATCTTATCTTCTAACGTACACACATTTATCTTTAAAATGTGATAATTGTCATGTTTTTCACATTAATTTTGCTAGTGGTAAACGAATTATAAATACTCGTGCATCTGCGAAACGAATTTTCTTTATGAGAGAATCCATCCGTCGTCGATAGAAATTCATAAGAAATGTGGCGGATTGTGAAAAGAAAATGCAAAATATGTAAAAATATAAAAATATTTATCTTTATTCCTTGTTTACTCGGTGGGTCTTGGGTTTCTCTTTTTTCTTTCTTTTCTCGTTCGAGGCAAAGTGCAAAATCTCGCGCCCGGAAGTCGTCGCGAACGGAAACTCGGGGTGGCGACAGTGGCGCCTGGCGGTGGTGGCGGCGATGACGACGAAGACGGGGAGTGGGGAGTACGGGCACGGGGCAAGTAACAACGGGCGCCATTTTGTTCGCTCGTTGCGTCGCAATCGCAAGATTCGCAATCGTAAGCGTAGGCCACAAACAGGCGAGGTTAGCGAGGTACAGCGGTACGCGATACTGACAGCGGGGACAGCGGTATAGCGTGCAGCGGAGAGATAGTCGTTCCGCCGGGGGAAAAAAAGCCGTTTTCTAGCAAAGCCTTGGGACGCACTTGGTCCTTGCTCCTCTCTTATTCTTCTCCTCCTCCTCCTCCACCTCCTCCATCCTCTTTCCCCTTTCACCCCCTGTTCCGCGTGTCTTTCTTTTCTCTTGTTCCTCGTCGAGCTGCGGTGCAAGCAGCAAGCAGCGTTGATGATTGGGATTCCGCGGGACGATCGACACAAAATCACGGTCAAGATCCGCAACAACATGAAGAGGAGCTCGAGTCGCGATACCCCGCCTCCTCGTGTCAAGCGGAGCCGATCTTCCATGGGACGGTAAGACGCTTGCGAAATGCGACAATGCGACACCGAGCTGACCGAGCGGGTCCGCGAAGGCCAGGGGAGCTCTCGTTTCGACTCTCGCTCATCTCCCCCGATGGCAACTTCACGCGCATCTCCTCACTCTCCTCAGTCCTCGTCCGTCGTCGTTGATGTCAAACAAGTTGCGTTCAACACGCGACCTCCTGCGCCTTGTCTTCTTTTTTCCTCTTTTACTCTCCCCGCCCTCCTGCCCCCCTTGCTAGCTTCCGCTCGTCGAGATCGTTGATCTGCATTACGATGATGGTTGACATGTGATACGTAGCGTCGATGACGCGCGACGGATTCTCTTCTTTTTTTTTTTTTCTTTTTCTTCTGCTTTTCCTTTTCGTCGCGATCCTTTTGTGCGCGTATATGGGTGCAGGATGTGGTTGCGTTACATGTGCGGGCGTAGTCCGTCGAGTGGGCTGGAACCTAGAACTACCCTTCTGTCGCTACAGCTGGCGAAATGTTCATGCATCTATAGCGACATTTAACGCGTCTCCGGGAAACTTGACGATGGGAATTCTTGTGATTTCTCGGCGTTCGTTCAAGTTGTAACTTTCGCCGCGCGAGTATTTTACAGTGCCTTAATCTCGCTGCAGTTGTCGCAGATGTAACTTGGGATGTGGCACGTGGCACGTGGCACGTGGTTCATTGTTGCGTGTCTGTATACGTATGCCTGTGCTATTAAAAGTTAATATGATCGTATGATTTCTAGGTACGATGACTCGAGCGACGAGCGTATCAGTCCGGAAAGGATTCGGCGGCGAAGCCGAGGTGCCAGGAGTCCGAGTCCGCCGACGAGGGCATCGTCTCACGCTCGCTACGTCGAGTCCAGCTCCCATCGCGACGAGTATCTACGGGCGTCGCGCGACGTGCCGCGAGAGAGACCCTACAGCTACAAGGTGCTCTGCGTCAGCTCCATCCATCCAAAGGCCAGCGACGAGGTGATTAAGGACACTCTCTACAGGGAGTACAAAAAGTTCGGCGAGTTCTCCATTCAGATCTCGCACGAGCCGGACGAGCGGGTCGCTTACGTGTGCTTCCGAAGCTCCGAGGACGCCCGGGACGCTAAACACGCGAAACCGCGCATCATCATGTACGACAAAATGGCCCTGGTTGAGCCGGTGTACGACCGACCCGAGACTTACCGTCGTCCGCGGTCGATCACGCCGCCGGAGTACGAGAGGTACTACCCACGGTCGCCGGGACCTACGGACCGACACAGACCGCTCGAGAGATACGAGCGAGTGTACGGGCCGCCAGTCGGCCTGCCTCCTCATCGCGAGATGCGCCGCGAGACCGTCCCGCCGCCGCATCACGAGTTCGTCCGACCGCCCATACATCCCCACGGGCCGCCCCACGTTCACCCAGGCCCGCCCCATCACTACGGGCCGCCGCGACACATGATGATGCGCCATCCGGTCCACGGATTCGAGCGAGTGGAAAACAAGAAAGACAAGTTTCCCAATTATCTGCACCACGTGTCGCCGGAGGACGACCCTCTAGCGACCAGAACTCTATTCGCCGGTAATCTCGAGATCAATATCACGGAGGAGGAGCTGCGCCGTATTTTCAGCAAGTACGGCATCGTCGACGACATCGACATAAAGCGCCCACCGCCCGGCACCGGCAACGCGTACGCTTTCGTGCGTTTCCAAACCTTAGACATGGCTCATCGATGCAAGGTGGAGCTGTCGGGCCAATATATCGGCAAGTTTCAGTGTAAGATCGGCTACGGGAAAGCAACCCCGACCACCCGGATATGGGTGGGCGGCCTTGGCCCGTGGACCTCCGTACCCCAGCTCGAACGGGAGTTCGATCGGTTTGGCGCGATAAAGAAGATCGATTACATCAAGGGCGACAGTAACGCTTATATACTCTACGATTCGATAGACGCCGCGCAAGCAGCGGTCAAGGAGATGCGCGGCTTCCCTCTGGGCGGGCCGGATCGCCGGCTGCGAGTGGATTTTGCCGACGTGAGCCCCAACTTTGGCTTTAAACCTAGATCGTATCCCGAGGATAGCAGCGACTTCAGCAGACCACGCCCGGTCGACTACGAATCGCCGTATGATCCCTATGGGCCTGACGGCGAGTTTGGATACGGGACGAGAAGCTTCCGCGGTGGCAGAGGTAACGCGCCGTGGCACGACAGGAGAGGAAGCGCCCGAGGTGGTTACAGAGGCTCCTATCCCGACGGCTACGTCCGCGACGAAGCCGACTGGCCCAGTAGAAGACCACCGCCCGAATTGGAGTACGAGACTCCACGTGGTCTGAGAAGATCGCTCTCGCGCGAACCTGGAGTCGACAGATCGAGATCACGCTCGCCGCGCCGACGGCAGATGGCAGACTCGGACTCCGATTCAGAGAACGCCCGCACCGGAATGCTGTCGACGTCCCGCACGCTTCCAGACGTCGCGCGCAAATCGATCGCGGTTTGGCAAGGCGCCTTGATCCTAAAGAACTCGCTGTTCCCAGCCAAATTCCACCTGACCGATGGCGAGACGGAGATAATCGATTCTCTGATGAAGGACGAGGAGGGTAAGCATATGTTGCGCATTACGCAGCGGCTGCGTCTCGACCAGCCCAAGCTGGACGACGTATCTAAACGGATCCAAACGTCGAGCTCGCACGCCATCTTCCTCGGCTTGGCTGGCTCGAGTACCGCGATCACCAGTGACGACGCTAATGTGCAGACGCGGCCGCTGCGAAACCTCGTCTCCTATCTGAAGCAGAAAGAGGCTGCCGGTGTCATATCGTTGGTGAACAAGGACACGGAAGGCACTGGCGTGCTCTACGCCTTCCCACCCTGTGCATTCTCGACGGAACTTTTGAAACGCACGTGTCCTAGTTTAAGCGAAGAGAGTCTTAAGGAGGACCACTTGGTGATCGTAGTGGTCAAGGGAGGTAGCGCCTAAGAAAACCTTAGTATCGTATCTTGTGTCCGTATTTTCATATCGTAAGTGCGAAGATTCTTCAACGTGCAACTCCCTTTAGGGTCTTTTCCATTCTGATCATTTGGCAAGGAAATATTTCTCTCAAAATGGATTAAAGCAACGACATAAACTGCGAGATGAGGAAAAATTTTTAATTTTTTTCGTTGAAAATGTTTAGCGCCGCAAATCGGTAAATTTTGGAAATTGTGCTGCACACGGTCCAGAATGTAGAGATTTGTGGCGGTAAGTATTTTATGTGGAAGAGAGAAACTGAAAATTTTTCCTCCTTTCATTTTTTTTTTTACGTCAAATCATATAAATGAATAATTATATTGTTAATGTTTAAGTAGCTATTGTACATTTCGCTTAGTCCATTTTCGAGAATACTACAATACTTTCTCGCCAAACGATCATAGTGGGAAAGTCTCTCAAACTGCTGAACAATGTACAGAACTTGTGAGAAGAAGAACTTGTGTTTTTTGATCGATGTAAGTATTTCGTTTTCTACTGGCTTCCAGATATGAATTAATCTCACGATTATAGACAGAATCGTAATGGTGCTTTGATACTTTTTCTTTTCTTTTTTTTTATACGAATGTACATTGCATCGACATGAGAATGTCGAGTGCATTAACGTTATATCCTACAATCAGACATGCGATAAGAACTGGTAATGCCTGATGGTAGATTTGAGTTTACCGATCTAGATAGATTTACACGAGAGATTGTGTGAATCTCTACATGCACACGTAAATTCGAACGTAGGTCGAAATTAGGCAATGCGAGGTTTTATTGCGCATTATTATGAATATTTGATCCTTGTATTGTACAGTTGTTAAACTTAATGATAGACGAGGGTGATTGTGAAATATTACTGAGAGATATCGCGCTCTCTGTATCTCTTGATACGGTAATCTTGATTTGTGATATACTTTTCCAGAATTATGACTACTTCTCCGTAAATGCACATCATCGACGTTACTGCTAATTCTGAGAGATTAGAGTACTTATTTTCTATCAAAAAACACAACTTTGATACCGTTCCCTAGTTAGAGATTTTCATCAGGTAGCCGCGATTACCAAACGGTAAAGTTTCCATCAGCAAGATCGTTAATGACCATACTGAATATTATTGCAGATATTGTGTAGTTCTCATTATCGCAAGTGATGCTATATAATTACTTTAAGGTGTAGTATAAGAATTTATTTGTATTATATACATATACATACATTATCGACTATACGTACATATTAGTAATATTGTGCACAGTTCTTTCACATTTGCAGACATGCATATAATTATATATTAATCTAATTGATTTTATTTCTTGGCCAAATGCAAAATGAATGTCTTCTTGAGACATATATGTGTGTGACGTGTGTGTGTGTGTATGTATGTTCGTGTGCGTGTGTATGTGCACGTAAAAATAGTTAAACACGCGGTGAATATTCCACTTTAAAATGATAAAATTACGAAAAGAATTTCTTTATATAATTCTAGATTTCAAAAATATCAAATCTTGGACATTTATATGTTTTAATTGCTATATATATATATATATACTTATTTCAAAGCCATATATACTTGTAAATTATACTTTGCTAAAGAGGATCGTTTAAAAGTAGAGTCCTTTGAAGTCAATGCCAAACACATCGCGTATCTGACTGTGCTGTAATGATATGAGAACACACATATAAGTCGCGAAAACAATTTTCATAAAACCGTAATGGCAAAAAAAATGTGAAAGGCCTGGGTTATAGAGTATATTTGATATGGAAAATTTATATAATTAACCGTTTTACGACTTATTTCTGTAGATTTCTTTTGTGTGGCATAACATTTAAGTGATTGTGCAGTAAGTAAAATCCGTGAATGTAGTTACAAGTTTATAAAGTTTGGACTGTGCCCAAGAGTGAAGACAGTGAGGAAAAAAAAAAGCAAATCCAGGAAGAGACAGAAATCTGTTTATCGCAAAATAAAGTTTGTCGTATCTGTGTTTTCGTAATGCCAACAGCAGTTTGCCCCTTTTTCAGTGAGGACTGGTTGGTTTCTCCTAAAGGACAGTGTTTGGTGGCGTTAACAAAAAATGAGCTCTGAGCATGTGTCTAGTGAAATGTAAAGAAAAGGAAAAGTGATTGTGCTCCGCATTCCGGTATGGAGGAGAACACCCGAACGCGGTGTGCCTGAAGGGGATATTTTTATATTCCTTTCAGACATCGCGGGAGGGTGAAAGGAGGAGGAGGTGTCTCTCTGCCATACTCGAATGCGATTGAAGGTGCAGTGGTTAAGTATATTTAGTGTTTGAACGGAAAACAAAATAGATGCAGTTTATGTAGAGAGAAAAAAATTACATGTGTCAATTTTCTTGGTACCGTTCTTCACCTATCAAATACGAAAATTCTCGGGACGTCGTTCGGATAATGTTAAATGTTGTACAGTGATACGCGCGATTCTACGATGAATGCTCCTACATTTGCGATGTGGGATCCGAGGAACGTAATATTATAAAAAGAAGAAAAAGGGCTTTTTATCAGACAGATTAGGGCCAATAAAATAATCGGACGTTCACGTTGAGTCGATTAAACTCCTCGATTGTAAGATGCATGCACGTGCCTGAAAAATCAATTAGACTGCTTTCGATCTTGACGAGTTTCGAGTTTTGTATATAAAATTCCATTTTTTGCTCTCGTTCAGTGAAGTTTACCGTGCAACAATACATGGTGCTGTGATATCGATCGTTCAGCAATGACAATCTGGGCGGGGGTGGGAAAACGATCAAAAAACGCGACTATGTAGTGTAGGTCGTTAACGTTCAAGTGTTTGTGTTGGTTAACAATCATTTTTTCACGTTCTCGCGCGGGAGAGCAGGCTGTCACGTTCATTCTCATCTCATATACATTCTCGCCCGCGTATGAGAGGATACATATATATGCCACACCACACACGCACACTCTAGAGATGACCGTTGTGATATTTTGTGTTTTCTGTGAATTCTTTTGTGGATTTTCCCAGAGGGAGAAGTAGATGAGGTCGCGAGTCGCGAGTTAACTTTCTGAACGCGTCGATTGTCGAAATTATTCGTACGGAGGGCGAAAAGATATAAGAATCGCCTGCGACGTATCGAGTAACAAAATTGTGCATCTGGATGTAGTATCGCGGAAGGGAGAACTGTAAGGAAGGGAAGAATAAGAACTGTAGGAAATAAAAGACAGTGGTTTGACGGGCGAGAGTTTGAAAAGAGAATCTGAATCTTTTCTCGATTCTGTGTGCGGGGCAAGTCAAAGTGAGTTCTATCAGTGGTTCACTCCCGGTTCCGATATTCGTCAAGTGTTGTGCTGCCCTTCGCCCAGCGTCGCGAGTCGCGAGTCGCGACGCCGCGCTCCGCCGCGGCATGGATTGACCGACTACCTTACGGTTGAGCTTCGTTCTGTGTAAAAAAAAATAGAACAAAGAAATTGTATAAATCTGTTTCAGAATCCAATCGATCCAATCCGCCCACGGAATGGAAGGCAGATATTCGCTCGCGCGATCGGAGATCATCTCTATTGTTTAATCCACTGTATCCAGATTTGAGCAGAAAAAAAAAGAAAGGAATAAATCGCAGACCTAAGATAATTTCATGCCAGTCTTCCTAGTTTCTCTCACAGGTGTTACGCGTGATCGGCGTGACTCATAAACTTATTCGTCGCAACTTTTATCGTCGTGCAAACGTCTTCTGTTGACGCCGAAACGAAGCGAGATAACCTAACAGGTAACTTAGACTTAGAGGTTAAGCGCGAATACGAATTACGAAGATAAGTGATGACCGACGCGCGAACGTACAATTTCTACATATGTATTTTAATCATGGTGGATTCCACCGATTCCATGTTAAATATTGTCCTTTATTAACAAAAACAAAGATGTAGCATGTGGGAGAGGGAGGAACAGAACGAAACGACTTGTCACTTGACGGGGACGAGGATAAGCAGTCGATACTCGAATCTCGACTCGATACAACTCGATACCAGTCGATAGGCCGAGGCAGAATTCACAGAATATACAAGAATTAGCGTTGTTTCTGTTAAAAGTGAGAGAAACGCGGATGTTTTTTTCTTAAACAGAATATACAGGTATATTCGTTTTGGTTGCGGCTTTCGTCTTCGCCGTCCTCGGAAATCGAAATCGCTCCGAGTCAGTCCGGGTGCAAGTGGTGCAACTCAAGAGGATATAGAGTGCGCAGGACGCGCGTTCGGCGCGAATACGCTTCAGCGACCGGCGTGTTGTAACGCGATGAAAAAAATTGAGAAACGAGTTGAAATTGAAGATCTAGGGCGATCTCGACCGCGACGATATTTCTATCAACTTGTTCGGTGTCAACCGACTTCTACTTGATTGCTCAAAGCCGCCATTTCCATAAATCTGCCATTTGGACTTTTTAAATTTCGATTTGCACGCTCAACAAACTCAAAAACTCCCATGTATTAAAATTCATATCATGTTTATGCAGATAATAAAAATAAAGGATTAAACAGTCAAGAATTAATAATTCTATACGTCATATCAAAACAGGACAAGTTGCTTGATTAGTTATTATTATATATATATTACTTATCAGTTAATATTATATATCATCATTGAAAAATTAATTATAAGTTAATTGTCGATCGAGATTGGCTTAAACTTTAAACTTAAACGATCGTCTCGAAATTGATCACCGCCGCAGCATTCTCTCGCTCGCAGCTCCCATACGGAGAACGGATCCTGCTGTACATTTCACAAAAGAAGACAGAGACGACACTTTCATTTCAGACATCTTATTGGATAGTGTGTGTATGTGTATATATGTATATATATATATATATATATATACACACACACACATCATTTTCATTTCCACAACTTTTCGTAGACAAAAATTAACCGTCGCCAAATCATGTGATTGAGAGAGACAATCAAAGCTTATACTTAGAAAAAGAAGGGAAAAAGAAAAGGAAATCGCTTTCGTCTTAATGATAACGGCGTAATCACTATCGGTAACAGGAAGAGACGCTGAACGTGTAAATCGGGATATCACGTGTGCGCGGGGGAGAAAAATTATATGTGCACGTTATGCGCGGCCGCTGCCGTTGTTTTTTTTTCTTTTTTTTTTTTACCACCATACATGTAACAAAAATACACACTTTCAGGCAAACCTGCTTTGAACATTGATCGTGCGTTGTTGCAAAAGATTATTCGAGAAGAGTAAAGCTAATTGGCTGATTCCCTTTCGTTTGCGATCGTTACCGCCTGTCCGACATTACGTGCGCATCGCGAATATCGGATATTTCTGATGCGTATGTCTCTGTCTATGTGTGTCTTTTTTGAAACTTATATCGCTAATCTGAACGTAACTACGTTGGACAACAAATAAATGTCCCGAACAAAATTATGAACGGTTCCCCGTTATCGCGTATTCGGTTGTCCTCGGAAGGACGTTGTTCCAGACTTGCGAGAGTGCTCCGGCCTTTCTTGCTTTAAACGAAGAGCTTTAATTAGAGAGCAAAGTGTTAGCGATACATTGACAGTTTACCAGCAGATTCCAGCAGAATCTGTCATCTCATAACCATTTAAATGTGTCATTCAAATGATTACGAAGTCAATCTGATGCCATCATATTCCGTTAGCAGATTTTATCACATCGCCGCTGGCACTCTGTAATCGACAAAATTTGTTTTTCGATCTGACACTATATGGGCACGAATAGATTTAATATCTCTTCAAGGATGGATTCTTTTCAAGAGATTTCACTTTTTAGTTATATTTGATTCATTTAATTTAAATCCATAGCAATTTTGTGTGTGTGTGTGTGTGTGTGTGTGTGTGCGTGTGAATAAAGAAAAGCATGAAAAAAATTGAAATTACTGTGGTGAATATTGTTCGCTTTTTTCTTTTATCAATAATAATAAAATTTAAAAAGAACTGGACGTATGGCACACGTGTGCCAGTGTTCCTAAAAAGAATTTGGAAAAAGTCAACTTCGCTCGACGAATTCATAAATGAAAAGCAACGAACGTGCGGGACACTCTCAGTATCTATAATTAATTCAAACGTCGGCAGGGAACAAAAGCACAACATGTAACTTCGTTAGTGAAGACGTTACGCATGTATGTAAAGTGTAGTTATGTTAATTAATTATGTAAAAATTGTCAGTCTCCTCGGAGTGTTGAATATGGAAGGCCGTGTTTGGTTCGAAGATAAATCCCTTACGAGGATAAACCCCTCAAGGACATTATGCTCGCATTTGTTCCTTCTTCTTCTTCTTCTTCTTCGAGCGTTCTTCGTTTTCCAAAAATACAGACACCGATAATTGAAATATGACAAAGACGACGCAACGCGACGCGACGGTCAATCAACGTTCGGCTCGCATTTCCTTGGTTAAACGACGTAACGTGTATATATATGTCTTGACACTGCTTTTGTTGATGCGACCGCTACAAGTTTTCTAGAGATTTCACGGTAACGCTCTAACGCGCAATTCTCATAATCTGCATATACTAAAGTGGAATTTAATCTCACACGGTAAATTTCGGTCGGCCTCTATATACTCTTTTTATCGCTTTATACATATACAACGTCGAATATGTCTCTTTCGCCTTTTCGTTTTCTCCACGTTCTCTCAATTCCTACTCGCTCGAATTATCTAGTATATAATAGACGAATATATCTACATCTAGTCTCATGCTAACTCATAAACAAAACTATATCGTCTCATGTACATATTTGTATTATATGTATACATATATGTGGGTGTGTTTGTGTGTGTGTGTGGGTGTTTTATCAGTCACAAAGTCGTCGAAACCAAGCCTGAGGGTAATTTGATTCGATACTACGATTGTTTAAAGATTCAGTCGTAGCGTTATTACGGGCGCGTCGCGTATTACACCCGTATTACACGCAAAAGGAGCTTAAAATTGTAACATTACCATTAAGCAAGTATAAGTAACAAGAGCGCGCTGAAACTTCTTTTTTTTTCTTTTTAAGTATTATCGCAGGATCGGATTGAGAGAGAAAGAGAAAGAGAGCTCGATCGAAACTGATCGGTTTCCTCGACGATCTTGCTTTTTCAAACGGAACAAGAAATTGTTCCGAATATTGAGTCGTAGACTCTGATATGTTTCACAAGCTGCATCATAAAATTCTTACTAAACGGCCTCTGTGAAGGACCCGTCAAAAGGTTGATTCTTGTCACCGCGGTAAAATGCTATATCCTAAACGCGAATTTATCGCTTTTTATATTTGTGTTATGTTCTATTCCGAGATACTTGGACTAAAAAGACCGCATGATGGAAGATCAGTTTCTCACGTCTCTCACAATCAGTTGTTCAGCGCGGCTCTTGCGAATCCGAGGAAAGCTTCTCTCTGTGTGAGCACCGTGTTTCTTAGAACGGGTAAATCCGCATCGTCGCCGCATCATCCGCGACTGTTGCTTGTTCCGCCTCTTGCGACAGAAAGGGAGGATAGCTGAGGAGGAGCGACAGGCGAGAGCCGTTCGTGGAAAGAGAGCTCCGACTCCAAAGTCCAAGGGAACGTCGGCTGCTAATATCTTTTGCCTTCCGGTAGAATCTCCATCCGAGAGACATCTCGCTTCTCCTCGCGCGCGCCTCTGGGCAGCCCCAGCCCCAAAACGTCGCGGATTACTTAGTAGACCATTCGATGAGGATACTGGTAGCTTCGCGGTTGGGAGCTTAACCGCAGCTGAGCGGCCGAGTACGGATCGTAGCTCTGAAAGTGCAAAAAAAGAAGGCGTTTTTCGACCATTTTCTTTCGTCTAACTTGAATTTCTTCTTTGCGCAAGCCCTCGTCGAGTTTAATTCACCTGCGTTCGCTTCTTGGACACCATAAACCTCTTCTGGGGATAGTACGCGGCACGTTGAGGATAAAGGAAATCGTATTGCGGATTAACATGATTGCCGTATTGCGCGGGGTCTTCGTACTGCTCCAACTGCTTTCCGTATTGCTCGTAATAGCTCGGCGGGTGAGTCCGGACTATTCCGATGTCGGAGGGCGACAACGTGTCGTAGTGCCGCGAGGGATACACCGGCGTCAGCCACGGGAGAGCTAAAAAAGGATACAGAACTGACGAAAAGACAGATATTATCCTCGCTAAAGAAATTATCATTGTTATCCTTTGATTGTTTTTATTTTCGTGCAGCTGAGTTAATCGTACGTATAGAATCGGAGAGTCATCAACACGAACCGTTTCTACCGTCTTCCTCGTCAAGGAAATCGCCGTCGTCAATCTCGTACTCCTCGTTAGGGTATTTGCGCCAGTTTCTGTTGGTGGAATAAAAGTTGAATCGCTGTATTTATAGCGTGTATTTAATATTTATAGAGATGTAATGAATTTTAAAGAAATGTCGCCGATCATTACCCGTTACGCTGCTCGTTCTCCCACAGTGACAAGAGAGTCAACATGTCGTTAGGGTTGATATCCAAAGACAGCTCTCGCTTGTATCGCGGTTCCTGATAGAACGGGACGCTGAAAATTCAAGCAAAGCAAAGTTAGTCCTGTAAGTACCTGTTTCATAAGACAACGTTTCAGCGGGTCTTCTTTCGAGGACACGCAGGGAATTAAAAAAACTAGTTACGTACTATTATTCGCGGTGAGTGAGAATTAACGTGTGCGATATCTAATGATGAATGGAGTTAATTCTCACTTCAATCAGTCATGAGTCACTTTAGTGACCCATCGCGATAATGCTAAACAGGTGTGTGTCTCGAGGAGAAACGACGATCTAATCTCGCGCTCGCGGGTACAAAAATTGTCGTCGTTTTACCCCGCGCGACCGCGACGTACGAATACACGCTTATCGTCTCGCAATCTCATTTCGGAATCGCTTCGTGAATTCGCATTACTCCCGTTGTTTGCGCGACATTTATATTTCAAGATTGATCGATGTTTATCCGTGACGCAAAAGCGACTGACGACAATCACCAACGACTCGTCTCCCATCGAGACCACGAGACATCCGCGCGCGCGCTATTGTTCTCCAAAGAGGCACGAACAGCGAACAGCATGTGCGCTTTATCTCGCTGTCCTTTGTAAGCGCCTGTGCGCGAGTCTCGCGATAGCTGCATTCAAGCTTGTATGTACATACGTACTCGATACACAACAGCACGAGTACGGGGACAATATACCGCACGGGGACAATACCGCACCTCGATCGTGCGAAACGATTGCGGCGACGATTGTCGTCGTCTGTCATCGATTAACGCGGAAAGACTCACCCCGTACATCGTACGTCGTACGTCCAATAGTTGTTGTACACATATTTGCGATAGATTGATAGAACGATCGATAATGATGAAATGATGCCTGGTTGAGGCAGCGCTAACGGTCATCGACCGCGAGGTTGACTATAATGGCCATATGCCAAAAACTCACAGTAGAATATATTTTCATTCAGCTTTTTTTTCAGTGTTTATAGTACATAACAGCGCGTAAGAAAAGGACTTTAACAAGGCCCTTCGAGTCAAGGCGCCAAGGCTGACCAGTTGACCACCCCCGCTGGATCTTGCTACTGCAATTTGTGCGTTTCTATTCTTAAGCTCAGCGCTCAGCTTACTTAAACAGCCACGTCGCGCGACAAAATTCTATTTTATGAGTATTATACACGCATTTTGTAAACAATAAAAAATTCTATTCTTCTATTCTGAATGTCGCGAAATATTTTTCCAGGGGAAAATGAATTTAAAGTTACGCTGCAGGGTAAAATTTAACGGAAGAATGCCTCGGAACACTTTTATATCCTTGACGTTAGTTTTTTGGGACGCGATGTACATAGTTCTTCTAATCGATTAATCTATTTCATTACGTCGGGGTTTCCTCTATCGATCTGCATTCGACGGGACGCTTCCATTCAAGTTTTCAAAACGAGGACAGGGCTGTTGTCTAATGCGTCAGCGGATTATTATTATACCGTTGCGTCGCGCGTCGCGCGTCGCGCGTCGGCGGAAGGATGGTGCGGATGCTTAGCTCATCCTGTCCCTCGCAGCCGGAAGTATCGTCGATAAATCCACGGGTCATGCTTGTCAGCTGATTGGTCGGAGATACGGCCGAACAATCAAGCTCTGACCTAGTTTCGACATCCCGGCTCCATTCAGCTTTTCGTGGGACCGCTCTCTCTCCCGCGGATACTCAACCACCACCACCGCCACTACCACCTGCGTCACGCGTATCGAGCGATTCGTGCACTGCACCAAATTCTCCTTCGTGTGCGGCCACGTCCGTGTTCCACAATGCTGTACAATGCACAAGCGGATGCATATTCGCCTAAATCCATCCAGCATAATTCCATCCCTTTCTCTCCGCGAGAATATGCGAGGAATTTTTTTTCAGAACTTGAGAGATTTTCCAAGTTCCGATGAAGCCACATCGAAGATCTACAATCTTAATTCCGACTCTAATTTCTTTATCAATTTTCGAGAGACTTGTACTTTCTAAGATGTCGATATAATGACGAACGAGGAAAATAAGTTTCTTGCGAGCTAAGCGCTTATATGTAATCGTCTTTAATTGATTCAGCTTTTTCAAAATTTTAACTTAATTTGATGTTAGATGTAGTTATATTGTGAGGACCAGAGCAAATCGTAATAAAACGATTTTCTTCGGCATTGCGCAACGCTCGTGCCGTTCTTTTTCATGAAAATGCATTTAAAGTGCTTTTAACGGCGAGTGCTTCTATTATTATGGCGCTTGCGTCTAACAATAAGGATAACACGCATTATATATATAATCGCGTTTACTATAATGGAAACGGTTATCGCGTTATAAGAATTTCATCGAGGAAAAATTAATCGTTATCGTGTCCGGCGAAATGACCTGTGACATTTGCGACGGTCAGGCGATGCATTCTCGTACATTTTTCGTGTAAAAATAACGGGCCGCGATGGCGACGGCTGATGTTAACTTTGAGAGACGAAGATAATGTCTACTCGACGAGAGTCCTATGTGCGTGGGTTTAATTTTAAACATCGGCCTTAGACAATTCCGTACGAAGCACTTCGATATCGAGTGCTCGCGTGTTGACGCGATTTCCTGAAATTAGATTTGGTGCTCGATAAATCTGCATCACCCTCATCGGGAAAGCGTATTTTTATCTCGCACCGTCGCGTCGGGGCGTCGCATGATCTCGAACCGACGAACGTAACGTCGCGTTATTGATATTAAACGTCGTGACCGTCGTGACGTTTTATTCGTTTCGTTCGTTTTTATGGGTGGGATGTGAAAAATAAGACACGTCAAAGGATGCAACAAAGGTCATCAGTTAATTCCTATGTCTCAATCATCGGATGACTTCCGTCCTTCACGAACCGCTTCAAAAAAGAAATATTATAACGTTGGCTAATCGGTTCGTTGAGAGTCACCCGATGCGATCAATATGAATATCAATGTGAAACTTTCGATAATTTCATTCGGCTACATTTTTACATAATACCAAAATGGAGAATACGCTACTGATGTGCTCTTCGATGACGCAGTGTCTCTCTCTCTCTCTCGCTCTGTCAAATGGTTCAATACGACTTCGGTCGTCAAGTCGACCGCCGCCGTCCCTGCGCCGAGGGCAACGCCCTCACGAGCTCTCTCTTCCCCATTCAGAAGAAACGCCGGAGGAAAAGAGGGATGCTTGGTAGGTGGAAAGGGTGAAAAGGGCGCGCACGGTGATGCATAGCCCTTGTGCGCCGGGGTACATTGAGTCGATCCCCACTTTACGCGAGGGTTCCCGTTATCGCGCCAACTCAACGTGCGCAACTCCGCGACGTTGAAGTCGATCCGAGGGTAATTTAGAATTAGATTTAGATTTAGAGTATCGAAAAGAAGGAAAGAAAGAGAGAGAATTGTAACTTATTTGATGAAACTCATTTTGCGTCGATTCCCGATATTGCATCACGCGACAATCTAATATCAGTCTCGTACCGAGAGGCTAAGCTTCTTCGCAAATCGGTCTCCAACTAAATAACGTTTTACTATTTCGCTCTCTCCCATTTTCCCTTCGGCTCTTGAAATAAGCGCGTGCGAGGTTGCACAAAATAGGCGAAGCCGCGCGTAACGAGACCGCCCGCGCCGTCGCGTCGTCCTCTGTCTTTGCCCCTTTCGAGGGGAGGCGTTATTTCGTTACCTACCGCAATTTAACAGCGGTTGCCCCCGGTAATATCGATCACGCGGGTTATCGATTTCGGGGAGAATTAGGAGGAAGTAGGACGCGGCCACTTACCTCCTCTTAACTTGAGCCGGTTGCTCGGTAGGCACAAGGCTGGATCGTTTCGTTTGGAACGAACTCGTCGGAGGCTGCCACGTGGTGCTCGGCCGCACGGTCGCGGTTGACCTTTCCGATCTCTTCCGCCGATCTTCGCTCGCGTAATACTGCGAATACGGCATCGTATCCCACACTCGCGGTATATCCTCCTCGACCTCGTTCACCATGACTTTACTATAGCTGGAACACACGAATGCGTTTCATTCGTTACGGCGAATCTCGCCGATCGAGGTAACGCAAGAATGTAACCAAGAGGAATAAGTAACGTAAAGCTATATATCAAATGTTGCACGACAGGCCATTATAATTTCTAATATATATATATATATAATAAGCTTCTCAACGCAAGAAAATATATTACATTCGTACCGATCAAATCGAACGTTAACGTTAAAATCATCACACGATTCGAGGTATCAAGTTTTGAAAACTTTATCCTCCCGCTGACGCGAGAAGTAAACTCACTCGTAATTTTTGTCATATGGCGAGTACGCCTCGTGCTCGTACATAGCGTTGCTAGGCGATTTCAGAGCTGGGGATGGTTTATCGTCCTCGGCAAGAGCCGCTTTTAAGCCACCCAGCCCCGAGGCAGCGAGGGTTCCTGCGTACGTAAATGTTGATTAATTCCAAGGATGGTCCTCGTGCGGTATTCGCCAGAATGTAGCACAGCATTGTCATTGTATCTTTTAACGAATACTAATAACTCACGTTTCTCCGCGTTCGAGGTGAAGGATTCACCGGCGTTGGCGGCGGCATTGGCAACCTGTCGATTCTGCTGATTACCGAACATCAACGTTTCCTGCGTTCGTTTTGCTGAAATTGGTATTGCGAGGCGCGTTGAAGCGAATCGAAATCGTATAGGATAATTTGATAACGCGATCTCTCTAACAATCTGAATCTCGACGCGCGGAAGATACGCGATCAAACTTAGAATCTTACATTTCGGCTTCATGACCTGGTCCGCCTTCTTCGTGTCCTCCATCAGGCTCGTAGGCAGGCACGTGCCTATCGAGACCAGCGAGAGCAGCAGCAGCAACAACCACGCCCAGTTGTACGTCATCTGCGGGAAAATTGCGGGATTTTCATTGCTGGTGCGTTTTCCGATGAGAGCGGCGTTTTCACGATCAGGAGCTTCGCGATACTCTTTTCTTGTTTCATACGCGCCCGGGTCTCCCCGTTCGAGCCCCTCCCCCCTCCCCCCTCGCCCCGCCACCAAGTTCTTCTTTCTGACAATGGATTTCCGACCGAGGTCGTAGGATTATGTGGATGGTTCTTCAAATTTTATTAGCGATTGAAGAAACTTAAATGTCATGTAACGCGAAATGTCGGGAGTCTCTTTCCGCGATGCGTGGAAAGATCGAGTGTAGGAGCAATAAGGTCGCTCGATAAAGGGTTTCCCATGTAGCATGCATATGCATGCGCGCGCGCGCGAGCGTGTGTGTGTGTGTGTACGTCTGCGGTTACATAAAAATAATATGTAAGTAGCGTAGAGTTCTATAATAAAATTTCTTCAGATATGACGCCGTTGTCGCAGCTTCGGTCGACGACGCGACGTCACGACTTGATGTAATCGACGCGGTTTACTTTCTTCGACTATGACGTTACTGTCGTATGACGTAGACAGCGAGAGAGTTTTCAGCCACTTTACGTCACACATGTGTAACTTGGCAGGTTGACTTTATCGAACTTTGTTTTATCGCGTGACGGCGATAGAGCCGATACAGGCGCGTTACAGTCCCACGTGTATATAAAAAAATTCCGTGAGAAATAATAAATATATACATATCCTAAATTCATATATATATTCTAAAAGGGGCGGAACGATTTGTTTCAATTGAAATCCTAAAATCCTGGGAGATTCTCTGTCGGATTTTGCGCAATTATGGTTGTAATTAATAATTATAATTTAACGCGTAAATTTATGTCTTATATTTCGTTCATTAGGAGCCGCTAGACTTATCAGAAATTTCATAATGCTGGAAGGCAAAGTTTCCGCGTGTTGCGATCGAATTACCGATTAATTGCTCTCAATTGGCTTCTCATTAACGAATTACGGAGACCCTCTGAGGATAAGTTAACTCGCATATAATTGCGTCAACTCTAATGGTGATGCTGGAAATGGCTGCAGAGAGTAGCGAGTAACGAGCGCACGGATGATGGTGCTACCTCGAAATGTCAGAGTTCAAAATTGCGTGTAGAGACCGACATGTACGTGTGCAACTGCGTATTTACAGTAGCGGGACAACTTTGGATATATATCGCATACGCATACGCAGTTTCGCATAAAGCGCAAATGACTCGCATTACGTAATCCGGAGAGTTTAATCAGATTTGAATTACTGAAAAATACATGACCTCTGACCTTTCGAATTTTGCAGTAGATTCCTTTTTTGCATATAAAGGTCACTTAATTTCACATTTTACAATATAATTCAGATTTCATTCGTCTCGATAACAGAAGGTATAATATCCTTCTCCGAATCTCGCGATATAAGATTTAAAACATTTTCATGGAACGTATAGTCAAATTTGTCACAGTACATTGTCACAGGTAGTTGCTTTCTCACGACAGTTATTCCCGGACAATTATTCCCGGGATTAACATTTGTCTATATCCAAAACGAAACGGCAAAGTTTGACAATTAAAGGGAGTCGTGTAGTAACGCTAAACCGGATATAGTAGACCTAGAAATCGTACACTTGTTGCATCTACAAATACTATAGTCATTTATCGGCGTGTAGGAGCTACGCGGCTAGGCAAATCGCAATTAAAAATGCATTTCATTGAATGAGAGTTCTCGTTGACGTAATTAATTAAGTGCGCGTAAAAGCCTTCCCTCACGCACATCCTACGCACCGCCGTAATTCATTTTATTTAATTTGTTAGAATTAGAATATAGAATTGAAAAGTACAGACACACACACGCGCGCGCATTATCATTTCAAAAAGGGTTACTGACAGAATCGTAAAGTTATTTACATTCAACCCCGAGAAACACACACACACACACACGACGCACGCACACACACACACACACGCACCCACGCGCGCGCGCGCGCGCGCACGTAGCCAGCTGTGTTGAAATTTCTTCAAAGACAGACATATAAATGTGTGAATCTTCTTTCTATCACCGAAATTTAATATTATTACATGGAATAAAGTGAAGGTTGATTTAAGACCGCGCGCGCAACTACCTGTATGAATGCGCGAAAAGTGGCTGGCTACGTGACGGGCGATAAAATGCGTTTACAATTACATTTTCATCGTTCGAGTTTCATTATCTGAGAATCGGTTTTTCCCCGTTGATTTTCGGCAACGGGATCAAGAGTGAAAGAAACTCTGCGAGCAAGTTGATCGTCTACCTTTCGAGACGCAGCGATTTCGCCGGCTTGCCCTTTTACGCGGACGCTCGTCCCTTCGCTCTTCGCCTTCCTCTCGCGGTAGTCCTTGGGCTCCTTCGGCTGGCTCCTTCTTGGCTGACCAGGTGGAGAACGGGCACGTCCTAGCGGATCCGCCGGCTCGGGGTGGAATGAATGTCGGGGCTCGGCTCTCGGCAGGACGAGCAGAAAAGCGGGTACGGTCGATCAACCAACCCCCACCTTGGTGAACGAGCATTCCCCATCTCTCGACTCGCGGTGGCGAGCACCCTACGACGACGGGTGCGCGCGCGCTGCGTTTCCTCGCACACGACGCCAACGGGGCGTGTGAGTACGCGTACACGATCACGATCTCGTCGTTGATATAAAAGACGTCTCTGCCCACGCGATGACCCAACTACGTCTTCCCGACGGATCCTGGCCCCGGCCCCGGCTTCCTACCGTCCTCGGTCCTACCGTCCTACGTAGGAACGACGTGGCGTCATAAGGATCGCTTCGCGTGGGAATTATGTTGTTATTTTGCTGTCAATCGGCGTTATCGAGCGTCATCGCTTCGATTTGAAAGTCAAAATACGGGGGTGGCGAGTCTCTCTCTCTCTCTCTCTCTCTCTCTCTCTCTCTCTTTCTCTGCATCTCGCTAACGACATCGAATACATAAATGTAGCCTTTATCTTTCTTTCTCTAATTGCAAGCTTAAAGCCGTTTTCTCATTGAAGCATTCTAATGTTGCTCCTCTGACATTATTGAATCCTGTATGAAGAAGGATTCCCCCCCTCCCTTTCTACGTCTTCTACAAAAGATGGAAAGGGAGAGGAGGGGGCTGGAGAGGGAAACAAGAACGGCGTTATTCGGCGTCTACACAATTCTTATTGCCGATAATTCGATATTTCTGTAATCCGAATGGCATTCCTCTTCGGTAAAAGGACACAGATCCGTTTACGCTCTTCTGTCAGCCCTTGAAACTCATGACACAATCAGCGCGACCGCTAAACGTACACGGATCGCCTTATCTTGAAAGAATGCAGCCTTCACCTTAGCAGGATCGAGGAGGAACTGCAAAGTATGCAATTCTTTATGTCCTCTGTTAAGCTATTCCTGCGTATATATGTGTGTGCTTGGCAGCTTTTATATATTTAAAATGTTCTCTATGAATATATAAGAGCGGATCTTTTAAGAGCGGAGATAATCTTGCATTTGTATACCTTCAGTCTAGCGTTAAATTGAAGAAGCAGCGTAAAAGAAAAAAAACTGCCACGTTTCGTTATATTGTTAGCGCGATACTCCATCGCCAAAGTAAAACGCAAGCCACAGACACTCGGAAGAATTAATAGAAAGTTAAAACACCCCCTACCGTGGCCACCGCGGGCATAGCAACCGGCATTGCGTCACATAACGGCTACGATGACGTTACCTGTTTGTCTTTAATATTAATGTGGCGGTTACGCAAACGTCATAGGGGTAGTTTTCTTTGGCATTTGAAACGGTGACGTTGTACGCGGCGCGGTTCTACGGTCTATGACAGGGGAAACATGTATACTTAAGTAGTGTGTTAGAGCCGTGTGTATTTTCAACCGGCACATTATCTACCGTCCCAATCTCCACTTCTCAAATATTTATTTTCTCAATGCGAATGTTTCCAGTTTCCAGTAAAAGAAATCGGCACAACGACGATCAAAGAATCAGTTGTAATAGAAAAAGTGGTAAAAGGATATAATGAAATTTTAATAGGTAGAAACGTTTTTTGGCTTCTTTATTTTACATCTTTTTAAATCTAAAAAATATATGAAAAGTAAGAAATCGAAACAGTAAACCTATCGAACTCTTATTCGCTTCAACGTTTGCGCTTCGAATTTGAATTTGCCTTAACTTTACTATTATACATTTCGTATGTCTCAATCTCGTATATGTATTTATATAATTTGACATTTATTTAATCTTGGAAAATTTCCATCCACAAACACAAACCGTAGATGTAATTCATACGAGAAATATGATTGACGATATAACGTAATGAAAAATTTCAAAGTTGTTAGATTTCCTAATCTGAAGGTACCCTTGGAAGGTTGCTTTTCTCTCGATTCCCATGATTCATGTAAATTATATCGACAAAGTCAAAACAAATTACGTCTTGTGGGGGATGTGGATGCTCGTGTTTAGGAGTGAAAATCCAACAACGATCTCGCAACGATCTCTCTCTCTCTCTCTCTCTCTCTGGCTTCCACCCCTCGTTCTGTATTCGTCTCCAATCACCTAGCTTCAGCCCCCGCAACAGGCCATACGCCCACGCGAGAATGTTACGCGCCCACGCGCGCTTCTCCTCTCTCCGCTTCCCCCACACCGAGAATCGTGCCGAGATGAGGGGTGGGTGAGTAGGGGGTGGAGGGGCTATATATTTTTTCTCGCGTCAGCAGACCGCGACTTGACGACCTCCGCGTAACTCGAAATATATATAATCTGTTGGAGGAATATAGTTATATAGGTCGCCTTCTTTATTTTGGTAGGGAAAAAAATAGGATCTTTTTATTTTTATTGACTTGGACCGCGCTATTCATTTGTATATATATACATATATATAGATGTACAGTCAGATACAGTACTGTCTTTGGGAAATATTCATGCGAATATCTTGCTGCTTTATTTTTGCAAAAGGTCCGTACGTGACTATGACTATGGGAAGCCCGCTGCTCTGTAAAGAAATGGCTCCGAATCTTATAAATATATGTCTAAATAACTCCCGGGAATGACGTCGCTGCACTTAAAGTAATATTATGTCCAATAGCATTAACGGATGAACCTTGGTATAGCTGCGAGGGAACTCACCCCTTGAAGAGCGAAACGAAAACTGACATCGATGATCGAGGTCGTTATAGACGTGGACTATTTTCGCGCGTATTGTAAATAGCGTTTGCTCTGCGATAATATTTATTTTGACGATATACACTTAACATATATTCGTACAGCTCGACGTAAGTAATTTTGATGTCGATGACGACGTTCGGAATTTCTCCGGTTTAAAGCCTACATTTGAATGATTCATAAATTCGCAACGACATATCGACAGGATTCGGAACGACGACGCGACGGGTTTCTATTTATAATTTCATGTCGCGTGCTTTTTGTATGCGTGTACAGCCTGCAGGTTCTCCAGGTCAATTATCCGATGTATAATATTACACACGACACATAAAATTATAAATAGAATTCTGCCCCAAATTCTGTCGTGAATTATAAATCTAAAAATGAACTCTACCGATTTTAGACGATATCTACACGTCGTGACGAATTCTGTTGATAATAATAGCGCGGGTGCCATATATATTTGTTTCTAGTTCGTGGCACACTTTACTGATGCTTAATAAAAAGGTATTATATCTTTTAGTTTAATACACAAGTGTGCTAAATTTTATACATATACATAGGTCCTATATAAATATATATATATAATGAAGAAGACATCTCCATCTCCATATTCTCCATGTCTTAGATCTCAAAATTGAAATTGCCTCTGCCGGATTTGTCACAGTCGCGAATCGCGAACGTCATAGGCAGATACGCGATGGCCGGCGACTATTTCCATTGATATCATCTCCGGACATAGGACATAAGTGCGCGCAATCGTGTCCATTAGTCCATTTCCCGAGAGCATGTAACCACCTCCCCCATTATCTCGAGGGATCGATTGAAAAATCCATCTATTAATTTCATTGCAGTAAAATTCCAGGAACGTTTTACTTACGTTTCGGGGAAATAAGTATTTGTTAAAGACCCTCCTCGCTGGAGCATATTTTGCGCGCCAGGTCGCTTCTCGTATATGACACGATCGAACCAGGACAATTTAACGCGCCCGCGAGTCGAGATTGAGACGTTGACACGAAAGTGGCAATTAAGTGGCTGCGAAAATGCCAGAAGCGAAAAGTTCCGTCGCATCGGAGGCTCTCCATAAGCCATATAATTAAGCCATGCATAAACGCGCAATGTGTCTCGCCTCGCAAAATGTTCTAGACAATGAAATAACGGTTGAGAAAATTTCTCACTGCTAGAAAGTTTAATTGAAAGTTATAATACATGTTACATTCGTCGTCGTTCGCTCGGAGAGCGACGAGATCGATTCCAGATTCTACCTGTTTCTCGCGCCCTCGCCCCGCGCCCGAAGGGGATTAATTTAATTCGCCATCTCTCCGCAGATGTAAGATTCCATTTCTTGCGCCTCTCTTCAATTGTGCTGATTTATTACGCGGAAAGTACTCTCGCAGCGACCTTAATACGAAAGCGTAATGAATGTTTCCTCCCTCTCTCTCTCTCTCTCTCTCTCTCTCTTTCTCTCGGGTAAATGTTTCGCGCTTGGAAATATATATCTTATCTATTACTCGCTATAACCATTTGCTCGCGATGATTTACGAGTTACGTTATTTTAGCGCATTCGCGCCACCTTGTTTACTTCTTGCTTCTCGGAAATAGCACCTGATGATTCGCGATACGCTACATACGCTACCGCTCCCGCTATCGCGTTCGCAAGTCGGCCAAACCCAAACAAACAGAGCCGGCAGAGGGAATAGAAAATATCGTCGCGTCGGCGGGGATCGATTTTTAACGGAAATTCATCGAGAGATTAAGCAGAGAGAGAGAGAGAGAGAGAGAGAGAGAGAGAACCATATTGGTATTAAAAGAGAGCGTAAGTAACGTGTTGAATCGAGTTGTAGGATCGGAAATTACGTGAAATACCAGAAGACTTATGCGAATGGTACTCCGGTAATCACTCTTTCACTCTTTATTTTAGAATATCTCAAAGATACTATATCTTATTCCTTACCAAGTTTTTCTACGCAAAAAATCTCTCTCTCATCCCTTCCTCTCTCTGGAATTTGTATCCTAACCCTCCACCACACCAAACCTCCCGCCCAAAGCCATGGGTCGTGGGCCGTGGGCCGTGGGCAGCGGCTCGGTGGGATTGCGCCTCGGCGCAAATTACCTGACTGACGTTGACCGCGTTGACGCCGAGCGTGATAAAAGTTGAACGAAAGAGGAAAACGGACGGCACGCGATACTGGCCGAGTTTCCGATTTGTGGTTTGCGCGCCACACCCTCGCCTTTTCTAAAAAAGAGGGAAAAGCCAGTCGCGAGCTTTTCGCCTCATCTCTCATCTCCGTCGAGAGTCGAGACTGGTCGAGACGGTCGATCGGCCGAGCCGAACCGAGCCGAGCCGAGCCGAGCCGGCCGACCGATCGCCGAGGACGCCGAGGGAGCGAGAGACGAGGGACGCGGGACCGGCGGGACGAAGGGATGAGCCGACGAGGACGTTTCTCACGTTTCGCAAAATCGCGTATTAAGCTTTCACCGAGCCGCGCATCTTCCCCTTGTCCTCAACTCTCCCGCCACCCGGATAGGCCGGACTCCTATTGACGTCAGTCTTTCGAGTCTGCCAAGTGGCGAATCCCCGTGCCACGAGCCACGACCGGCCAAAGAGTGAGGGTTAACGGAGGGGCGAAACCCCTGCGACCTGCGACCTGCGACTCGCGAGGCGCGACGGAGTACGGAGTGGTGCGAGAGCGAGAATACAGTGACGTCACGCGAGCAGCGTCCCGGGCCCCGGCCCCCGGCCCCCGACCTTCTTTCCGACATTTATTTGCTCGCGTATCGCGTATCATTCACGAGAATTAACAGCTCGCGCTTGTCGATGGCGCGTCTTACAATTAATTACGACAATTACGTCTTGCGTTTTGAGCTGGCCGACGACGATGCGTACGTCGACGCGTGTTCGTGTTACTCCATTTTTATGACACTTGAGACTTGAGACTCAAGACGAACTCGTAATTAGTCAGTCGCTTATACTTATTATATACTATTAGATAAGCGATAAACGATCGATACGTTCCTGATTAATAGGGATGAAAAGAAAAAACGCGCAACTCCACCTCTGGGTTTGGATGATAAATACTGCATGCGTATATATATAATATTAAAAATCACAAATGAGAGACGTTGCATCTCTTTCGCGTGGAGAGAATGAAAATCGCGGTGCGCGAGAGACTGACAATGAAACATTCAACATGACGCACGTTATCTGTACCGATAGAGTTACGCGATTCGAGTCTCTCCCGTCACCCGTCTCCCGTCTCTCGGGCTTCCGTCAGAGTACAGGGAGAGGCGTTTCAGGGAATCATCGAACGTATGTCACGCCTACGGATTTCGGCGTATTGCCGACGCGAGTGACGCGACGCGACGGTGAGATTAGCCGCGATATGATATATCTCACACATTTGATTAGAAATTATATATTAAAACGCACAAGTTTTAATCGAGCGTTCTAATCGAACGACGCGACGCGGCGACGTCGCAGACGCAGAGCACTCTCGCGCGCTACCACCCTGTCACCCTGTGTACATATATACATATATGCACAATGTACATACATACATACAGCGCGAAATGTAACGAGTTCGTGGGGATAGAGAAGGGAACGGTCCCGAAGGAACGGATCGATGTTCCCGCTGCGTAGTAAAGGACGCCTGTTGATACGCGGCAGGACTGCAGGAGCGGTTTCATTCATGAAAACGGCCAACGGTGAAACGGGGCAACACAGAGAACCCGCCGGCGCGGCGCGGGCGCGGGCCCCAAGCCCCACCTCGCTCTCGTGACACGTTCCTTTGATATACATATATTATAGATATTACCTATATAAAGATTTTTATGCGAAAGAATGCAACGTAACAAACTATACCTACATCACGTTTTCAATTTGGGAAACTAGCTTAATAACGTGCTGTTCTTCGTTTCGCTACGAAATAACACTTTTACGTCTTAACACGTTATAATAATGATAATCGACTTATTCTAAATTGACTCTCGTTTTGTGATTCGAGTGAGAAATACATAAATGAACTGAGAAATAAACATTCTCAACTTTGATAATAAGGTATTGTTTAAAAAGATGAAAAACCACCACTGTAAGCTGCCTCTCTCACGCGGTCTTTTAATTTAAAGTGATAAAGAATATTAAACATTCCTGACCATACATTTGATTCAATCTCTTGTGTCTATATTTATTTTTTTTCTTCCCCCCCCCTTCCCCCCCCCCCCAAGTATAAACCACAAAAGCACTGGTTTGGTTTTAGACCATCTAGCGCCATCTGTTGCATCTAAAGTGTAGTTAATTTTCGCAAGATGTGCATTGCAAACGCGAAGCAGCGAGACTCAAATGATAAACGAATAGACCAATCACACGTCATCCTCCATATGGGGAATAGGAATTTTCGAGGATGCTAAATCACGATTGGTCGGTTCGTTTAATGACAAGTGTTCCGTTCTCTTTCTTTATTCTTATTTTGTTTTGTTTTTACATGCTCTTGAGGTGCTCTTGAAACTTGAAAGGTTCTCGCGTGTCGATTTTTCGCTCCGATTCGCGACGCGAGCAGACGCGCTGCTTCGCGCTCCGACAGTCGGGACGTCTTGGCAGAACGGGACAGAAGCAGAAAGCTACTTTAATCAGTGATCAGACCGAACTCGTCGAACGTGCTCCGTCTTCGTCTACGTCTACGTCTACTCTCGTTGCTTCTCCATCGGGAACTCGCAACTCTGAACTCACTGAACTTAGTGATTTAGAATATTTTAGAATCACCGTAGATTGGCAGAGAGAGGTGATATTTTCTTTTGTTTTGGTCGAGCTTCCGCCCCTTCTGCCAACGCGCCAACACCGCCACGGCCAGGGCCAGGCCAGATCCGCCAGATCCGCCAGATTCCAGAACAGTCACTAGTCAGCAGAGTCAGCTTTCGTTTTTCGAGCTAATCAGCTGTTACGGTTGTTCTCAAGCGAAGCGACTAACAATAAGCATAATGCTATAAACGCCTGTAGATTCCGCGACAAGTCGAGCCTGGTCGAGCCAAATCGTTGACAAAACAATGAGTTTTTCTTCGGAGAAAGGACAGGATAGCATATCCAAGGAGGAATGGATGTCAAAGTTGGAGGAGAGCTCCTACATACAAAAAATGTCAATGAACAACCTAATCATGAATTATCTAGTCACAGGTAATAAATTCTCGAGCCCCTCGCAATCTGACGTTATTGAATGTATGAAGGTATTGTCCGAACCAAATAACGAAACGTTTCGTTGAGTAGAAGGATTCAAGGAGGCCGCCGAGAAGTTCCAGCAAGAGTCGGGAGTGGGTCCAACGGTAGAACTGAGCTCTCTGGACGACAGGATCCGTATTCGAGATGCCATACAAAACGGTCGTATCCAGGAAGCGACGGACTTGGTGAATCAGCTGCATCCCGAACTGTTGGACAACGACAGATATCTCTACTTTCATCTGCAACAGTTGCACCTGATTGAACTGATACGCACAGGCAGAGTCGAGGAGGCGCTCCAGTTTGCCCAGGATCAACTCAGCGAAGCCGGCGAGTCGGATGATAATATATTGTGCGAGTTGGAACGTACGTTGGCCCTGTTGGCCTTTGACGAGCCGCATAAGAGTCCGTTCAGCGATCTTCTACATCCAACACACAGGCAGAAAGTGAGTATTATTCATTTTTTTAGTGTTCAGTTTCTCAAGTCGATATCGATAGTTCTCAAGTTAATTTTTGATTATTGCGCCATTTACAGATTGCGAGCGAATTGAACGCCGCTATATTGAAAATGGAGCACAGGGAATCTACCAGCCCTCGGCTTAACAATCTATTAAAAATGATACTGTGGGCTCAAGACGAGTTGGACAAGAAAAAAGTCAAGTATCCCAAGATGACCGATCTCGGTAGTGCCACAATTGAGGATACAAAATAATTTTATAGTAGACAGAGATTGGGAGCATTTCTCAGTTTTATTTATGAATGAGATAGATGAATGTCTTCAAGTCACCTTTAAGTGTAATTTTGTATAAATTGCTGTTTATTTCGTAGGAAATTATATCCGAATTTTAATCTTGCATACCAAGCGTGTGTGTGGGTGAGAGAGAGAGAGAGAGAGAGAGAGAGAGAGAGAGAGATATAGTGTGTAGAATCATTAAGGTATTGATTATAATAGGAATGTAATGAAATTGATGCATCATTGTTTTAATTGCTGTAGGAAATAAGAATTATTGTAATATTTCTTATGTCTTTCGGTATTTAACATTAACATAATACAGGTAGAGCCGGTAGAGCTATTTTCAACTATTTTGCGTACATGCAATATTTACTAGAAATACACTCACACACACACACACACACACACAAAATCACGCAAAAGATTTGCAACATGACTGGCTATTAGCCGTTCTATATAATTGTAAAGATACATACAAATATAATACCTAATACATATAATATCCATACTTAATCTTAAAAAAGTAACAGCCTACAAAGACATCCATAATCGTTATGATTTTCAATTTTAGAAAAGTTTATTTTTAAGATAATAGACAATAATTTCGTTTAAGTTTCAAGTTAGTTTCAGTTAAAAATCTCTTTCCAAGAGATTCATATATTGTCTTTCACAATTCCTTTTCTACAATCTTTAATATATTTCACAATGTAAAGTTCACGATGTATAATTATTACAAAAAAAAGCACAACTACCAACCAAACATATATTCCATCGCTTTTGAAACTAAACTGGCCGACTTTTGTGGAACATTCTCCGGCACTTGCGCGGCTTGCGGGCTAAAATGTTGATTGTAACCCGCTGCTAAAGATCTCAGCTTTCGTCGTCTCGCGGTAGGCGACACGACGTTAAATGGAGATTGACTGATTCTACTCATTGAGAGCGATCTCATGCTACCGTTCAGCTTGGCACGATTTTCTTTATCGCAGCCCAAAACGACACCCTCGTCCGTACATGGTATGACGCCAATCATAATCGTGCCCGAAACGATACTACCGTTGCACATAAGAGCCTTTTGCGCTTCCTGCTCTGACGCACACTTGAGATGTATCCAATTGCTTTGAGGTTGCGGAGCCGGATGTTTATCCACTATACGAACTCTACTAGATATGTGAGACAGAACGGCATTGACATCGATCGGCAAGAAGCCAAAAACGGTTACCCATTGGAGCAAACTATGTGATTCACTCGTGTTCAAATTTATCGAACTGTCTGGAAACATGAGTGGGCTGGCTAACGTACTCGTCATGAGTTTGGATTGATTTACAGGCGTGGTTGTGACAGCTGGATTCATGGCTGGCGCAGCCGACGACAACGACGCATGGGTGACTTCCAGAGTGTCGAACAGTCCGCGTGTCGGCGGTCCTCCGGTATGATTCTTTGTGTTCATTTGTGGCGTGCTAGGAGTCGTAGTGTTTCCAAATACCGCCTTCTGACGATTCGACCGATAATCTGGAGATCCATAGGAAACTGACGACATCAGACTGGCATTGGTGATATTCAAATGACGCGGATTATCCTGAGGACTCATTATGTTGATCTTTGCGGGCTACAATTTTACAAACAGACGTTAACGATGTGGTATATGGTATATCTTTCAAATAATAATAAAATACTGTCTTCTCTCACAGTGTTAGTGTCACCCAAGAGAAAACTTGGCAAATACGAGGAAGAACCTCCTGGACTACCAGGACCTTGGATAGGACTATTCATCGGTGATCCTAGAGTCATAGGCTCCATCTAATGGAGAATAATTATTTTCATAAAACTTTAATAATATTCAGGAATAATAAATTTTTTTAACAAAATTCTATTTTATTCTATCTCATTCTAAAACATTAACGTACAATGTATTATTTTATGTGAAACGGAATAAAAAGATAAAGCTCTAAAATGGAGTTTTTTCAACTTTTTCAAGTTTTTAGGTTATTTTTAGGTTGCCACTAATACTTAAGATAATTATTTAGACGAGCTTGAAACGCGACACGCATTTCAGTTATATCATATCTGGATTACTTACGGCCTCGAAAAATTGTTTATCCCTGGAAGTAACTCGCTAAGCACTAGGTAGGACAAATAATTAAAATAATAATATTTTAAAATACAAGGAGAGGAACGTTTATGTCGTTTATTTTCTGGTTTTATCATCGGTTTAAAGATGGCTCTGGAGGCCAGCTGGAAATGGATGGAAATAGAGTGACGGACACGGCGAACGGCGACTACGGCGAGCGGAGGGACGGGGGCGGAGTGCGCGGAGTCACGGACCCCCAACCCAACCGCCCAACCTCGATGGATCCCTGATGACGCCATGATCTACGTCGCCGTGTTGCACGTCGCACAGCCGCGGATCGTGTAGGCGCGGATCCAGCCCAGCCAGGCTCCCTTTTTTAATCATGAGTACCATCGGCCGCGGATCCTTCCTCCGGACGTGAACGCATCAGCGACCGCCGACCGTCGTTTAATCCGGTAATCGCTCGCATCCCGTAACGTCCGCCGTCAGCGGTCAGTCCGCGGATCGCGAATCGCGGATCGCACGCGCCTGACGTCGCGCAACGTCGCGTAGAGTGGCGGGTGGCGGTTAGAGACAAAAAGCGGCTGCTGCCGAGGTGTGCCTGTGCCTCTCTTTCTCTCTTTTTCTCTCTCTCGGCCTCTTTCTCTCCCGCACGCGTCAACGCGTGTGAACGCGCGTGACTCGGCGTGAGAACCCAACTACTTAACCCGTGGACCCTAAGGGATTCATCGGCGGGAGTGCCGGGGGTCCGCACACACCGGACACCGGTCACCGCGACCCCCCCGGGGCAGGCTCCGTTGTCTCTTGGATCTTCTCTACCTGTGCTCCGAAAACGGAAACGGCCGATCCCTCCTCTCTCCCCCGGCCCTCCCCCCCAGCGAATGACACATCTCGGTGGAACGAACCGAAATCGTAAATCGTAAATAATGGCCGTCAAATTAGAGATAGATCCTGTAGATATATCTGTCGTATTGCAATATGTTTGACATTTCTCTGACGAGAGAACGTCGCATCTTAATACATCCCTCTCTCTCGCTCTCTCTTTATTTTCTATATCGGGATGGACTACCAGCGTACTATAATATTTCTCATCGTTCTTTGCAGGAGGATAGCGAGAATGTCTGTGCCACCTCCGCCACCGCCTCCGCAGGCTGGTGCGGCTGGTGCTTCTGCTGGTCCACCAGTGGGCGATAACAGGGGCATGTTGCTGCAGTCCATAAGGGCCGGCAAAACTCTGAAGAAGACTGTTACCGTGGATAAGAGCGTGCCTGCTGTCGCTGGTAAATCGTTAAACTCCGCCTAAAGCAAACTAAGCCTGTGTGTCATGTGCCATTGTGCCATATCAACTGTCAATGTGGAAAGCAAAAATATATAGAGTGATCATGGTAAGTTGACAGTTAGGAACTAATGAGGGATATTTGTTTCGCAGGGAGAGTAAAAGGCGAATCGATGAACTCTTTGTTAAGCAATAGCAGTAGTAGAACTAATAGCTCTAGTAGTGGAATGAGCAGCGGCAACAGTAACAGCAGCAGCGGCACCACTACCACTACCACTACGTCCAGCAATGGTGGGCCCATGTCGCTGGGCGGTTTATTCGCGGGTGGTATGCCAAAATTAAAACCTACGGGACTTAGAGGAAACATGACCGAGAAGGAGGGACAGAGTGTAAATAATTCTAGCTTTCTTCATTCGTCACCTGGATCGTCCCACAGTATGAAACGTGGCCCGCCTCCAGTTCCGCCTCCAGCCGCGCAAAAACCGCAGATATTCAGTCAGGTAGAAGAAGCGACGAGCTGCTTAATTGACTCTCGCATAACTCGCGCGTATATATCTTAAGTAAAGTTATCGTTAATCTCGCACACAGGGGCAAAGTACCACCGATTCCACGACGAGCAATCCGGAGGTTGCACCTAGAGGATTCGCGAAATCACCGAAATCACCCATCGTGCCTAAACCAGCGCCGTTTGCCACCCTGCAGAAACCGTCGCCGCCGCCTAAAAAGCTGAATCTGACGAGTAGCGCCGCGAGTGTGGCGAGGGCGCAGAGCATGCGACTACCGCGATCACTTCCGGTCCTGGTGCTGTCTTCCTTGCACCAGTCGCAGGATTGTTTGAACGAGGCTGCGACGCCGCAGCCGACGAGACCCGCGAATCGAGTTCTTAGGCCACCCGTGACGAGACCACCGTCACCGCCGATCTCGCGAGCGATCATGCCTACGACGAGGCCACCGTCACCGCCAGCACCGCCGGCCTCGCGGTCGCACACGATGCCGGTTACCGTGATGAGAGCGGCGCCGCCGCCGCCGTCGAGGGTCACGGTCACCGCGCCGTGTATACCGCCACCACCACCGCCGCTTCCCCATCGTCCCGCACCCACGCATCAGAGACTGGCACCGCCGCCGCCGCCGCCGCCGACGCCTCCTACCAGGAGTCTGTCCGTGCGCAACGGCGGCGGCCAGGCGGGAACCTCCGTCGATCTGGAGGTACGATTCGCCGAGATGTTTCACGCCACGTCGAGTTTTCCACCACCGGAACCCTTCAGAGCCTTCGCAAAGGTTTATAGTAGCAGGAACGGTAAGAGCACTCGACAAAACATATTCTTTGACTTATCGTTATAGAGCACTTGACGCTTGAGATAATGATGAGAATTATACATTCTTCTTCGTTCTAGCTAAAACAAACACACAGCGCTTCCTATAATGCCTATAATGCACATCCATACGCGTATCCTTTAATCTTAATCGTATCCCCGAGTACGTGCATGTTGCAATTAAAACTTACTAATGCGATCTCTCGTAGGATGCGTATACATATAATTCATACGCATGTATGTTGCACGATGTGTTGTACACGACATCCTATGTTTCTTTGGTTTTTATGACATTTTTCAAGGTTTCTTTCAAACAACTACTAACTTCTGTTGACGCTGCTTCTCTATCTTCCAGCAAAAATACAAGACATGAAGACACTAAGCTCGTATGACACAAACAGCTCATATTTGTTATAAACCATATACCAGGGGCATGCATACGTATAAATTAAACTGCATGCTGCTAATTGCACTTTCATGAATATTCGTAATGGAATTTATAAGCTCCGTACATTGCTCCGTTGTGAACGGAAAATAATCGTGGCGTTTCAAAAATTACAGCAGCAAAGCAACAAGCACCAGCTCCACCTCTTCAACCATCATCTACTCCTAACACCCTGCATTCGTTAAATACTTCGTCTGGGAGTAAACAGTGGCAACACAACGCGACCTCTTTGGCATATTGAAATCTGTGCATACTTAAATCACTGCTTTGTGCATTGATATTATTTAAAAACTTCTCGATGCTGCCACAATAAAATAAAATGTTAAACTAAGTGAGCATGAAAAGTGTGAATCGGCAAAGTATAAAAGTTTGAGAGAAAGAGAAAGATTTTCCGAATTCGCGAACCCAGTTATACAATAAAATGTTTTAGACAATATTTTCTGTACAGTTTATCTTAGGAGAAAAAGAGTATATTTAATATAGATTATACTTACATATACACACACATGCATATATAAATATATGTACATATTTACATATACGTGTGTGTGTGTGTGTGTGTGTGTGCGCGTGTGTGTATGTGCGTGCGTGTTGTGTAAAAGAATTGTTAGAAATTCTAGGCCTGTTATTATCTAACAGAAATCTAAAAGAGATTAAAGTGGAAGGCACATTTATTTTCATTCTAAAAACAACATACTCATTTAATCTTCTTACTCATTGTATTACATTTTTCTTATTTACCTCTGTAAAATGAATAAATATCACGCCAAAATCGTTAATTCAAGACATTGTATCGATATATAATAAATTCGTCGACAATTGATAATTATTTTAGACGTTAACAAAGGCTAAAATATATAAAGATATACAACTTATTTTTCAATACTAATAAACGATTGTACACACATACATACATAGCAGCAATTCGTTGACTTAAAATAATTGTATTAATATTGTTTAATAAAAATACAATCTTTATATATACATGCAGAATGGTAACAGTGGTCAATATATTTTCAAATGAAATAGAACATTCTTTTATCTAACAATATCTTTTATTACTTTTTCTTCATAATAGAGTAATATTAAATATGTAAATCTTTTTTCAAATTCTATTGCCTATTGACCTGCACAGTCGAACAGTTTGCTTTAGTACAATGCATTTTAAAGGAAGATAAATATAATTAATGATAATAAATTCTTTTTTCGGGCAAGAGTTACATTTCGTAGTTATCAAGGAGGAGAGACGTGTCAAGTTAATAAATAAATCGTGCATATATAATTAATGGTCACTATATTTGTTTCGGAAAAAGCATTAAAAAAATAAATAACATACCTTTGGCGATGAAATATCTCGAAAAAAATAATTTTAATTAAAGACGATACTCTTTTAGAACGTTTATCATGATGCATTATTCGGTAAGACAACGTAAGATGACGATATCACATTAGACAAAAAACTTAACTTTTTATAATTCAAGCTCCTTCTCAATGATTCTGCGATACTCGTCGAAGCCTTCTTCGATACAGTGAACTGATCCTTCCCCGCAAACCCACAATTCTGTACAAACCATTTGAATTAAACGTTCATCGTGCGACACCAATATCACACCAGCCTGCAACAATTAGATATTAATTGAATCACATACGCACGAAAAGTTAAGGATGTTGAAATTAGATCTATAACGCTCGTCATAAAAAAAAATAATAGTGAATACTCACATGGCAGTTGTTGAGAGCTTTTCCCAATGCTTCGATCGATTCGATATCGAGATGATTCGTGGGCTCGTCGAGCACTAGGAAATTCGGCATCGCGGCGCACATTAACGCAAACGCTACCCTAGATTTCTGCCCTCCCGAAAGGGAGTTTATAGTTTGCAGAGCCAGATTGCCGCTTATGCCGAAACTTCCGAGCATTCGCCTATATTCTTCGATTGGTTTACCTACCAGAGCGAAGGGTAATCGTTAACATTTTCATTTTTTTTAAATTTTTTATTTTTTAATGGGTCGCGCGTTTGCGTACCGTAATTACGTACCGGGAAAATGCGTTTGTAACAATTCGACGGGACAAACACGCATGTCCAGTTGATCAACGTGATGCTGACTGAAGTATCCGAACTTGAGATTTCGGTGTACATGCACCGTGCCTCGCATTGGACTCAATGCGCCCGTGATAATTTTCAAGAGGGTAGTTTTACCAGCACCGTTTTCCCCTACGATACAAATGCGCGATTGCAGACTGGCAGTAAGATTCACATTGCTGAATACCATGTCGGTCCCGTTGTAACTGTACGAGACTTCGTTGAGCTGCAATATCGGCGGACTTAACGGTTCGACGTCGGGAAAATTGAGGGTCACTTCACTTTCCTTTTCCATTGGTTTTAACTCAGGTCTGCCGGGTAAACGGACATAAAGAAAATGTAAATTTCGATCGTAGACGAGAGCAGATTGTTGCGATCGAGAATCGTTAAACTTACAATTTCTCTAACATCTTTATCTTGCTTTGTACACTAGACGCGCGATTCGCATTGTATCGGAATCTATCGATAAATTCCTGTACGTGCGCTCTTTTAGCCTGTTGAGCTTCGTACTCTCGTTGTTGGTTCCTCTCGCGTTCGCCTTTCGTTTTCACAAATTGCTCATAATTGCCACGATACGCCTCTATTTTCTGTCCACGTAGATAGAGAATATCAGTGGGCACCTGTTGGAGAGTTAAAGATAAGATAAATAACGATAAGTATATATGTAGAAAGTTGAATTGTTACGTTAATTTTAAAATATGATTTGGACGTGAAGATATTATTAGCATTCCTAACATCGCTTTTTTAGATTTAAAAAAAAAACCGTAAACGCGCGTACCGTGTCTAAAAACTTTCGATCGTGCGACACTACGAGTAACGTTTTCGGCCAAGTTTGCAGATACTTTTCCAACCACAGTATCGCTTTGATATCGAGCATGTTGGTCGGCTCGTCAAGCAGCAACAGGTCCGGCTTGGAGAAGAGTGCCCTCGCGAGAGCGAGTCTCATCCGCCAGCCGCCGGAGAACGCTTTTGTTGGCCAGGATTGTCTCTCGACGGAGAATCCGAGTCCCGACAAGATCGCGCTTGCCCTAGCGGGCGCCTTGTCGACCTCGGCTAACTGCATCGCTTCGTATACCCGAGCCAATTCCTCGCCTAACGCGTCACCCGCCTTGGAGCCGTCCTTTTCTATCGCTGCTTGCAACTTGGTCTCCTGACTGAGCAACGCGCTCCGTTCCTGATCGCACTCCAGAACGGATTCGATTGCAGACGTGTCGTCGCCGGCTACCTCCTGCTCCACGTGCAAAACTCGCACATGCGACGGTATTCTCAGCTGCTTGCTAAAAGCAATCGAGATTGATCCGCGTTAATCGGAAACGTCGTGCCAACGTGCCAACGATTAGCGACGAGACATATCGCCAGAGAACAATACCTCGATATCATTCGAAGCAGAGTGGTTTTGCCGAGTCCGTTTCTACCTATCAGACCGTATCGCCTGCCAAATGCAAGCGTCAAGTCAGCACCTTGCAACAATACTCTATCGCCATAAGCGACATCAAAGTTCTCTATTCTGATATCCTGGCTTTTGTTCACCCCACCTTTCGTCTCCATCCGATTATCCTTCTTACTCGTCATTTGACTGGCGCTAGCCGCGCTTTCAACCGCATGATTGGCAGTGTTAACACGGGAAGCCGACCCCTGCTCATTTACGATTCGTCTTTCCTGTTTCTGTTGCAACTTGGCTTCGGCCTTCTCCAGCTTCTTGGCGTCTACTTTCTGTCGTAATAAACGTAATGAACAATATTAACATACAAATGGCACGAAAATAAACGCTAAAGTAGGCAAGAAAATTAAAAGTTTGCAAAAGTTAATATAATAATATGCATAGATAGTCGAGTAGGATACGTCGATAGGAGATACGAAAGATCTATGCGCGCAAAATAAATTACATTAATTATTCGGAATAAGCCGAGAGTACAGTTGTACTGTACATAATATACATTACACATTACCATCGCGTCGTCTCTGGTCGTAACCCATATACTCTTAATCTGCTCGACTTGCGCCTCCAAGGTAGCGGCTAACGAGCCCAGATGCACCGGAGCGTTTAATACTTTGTTAACACCGTTTCTTCTCCTGTCCATGTCGTCGTCGTTCGAACTACCTTTCAATATTTCCAACAGTCTCGCGCATATTTGCCTGTGTACAGAAAGAACCAAGTACTATGAATCTCCTCGATCCGCTAGCGAGAAGGAGAAGGAGAAGACGAGGACGAGGGGAATTTTCGTGCGTCTCGTCTCGTCGGCCGGTGTTAATTAGACTTATTGTTAAAGAATGGCAGTACGAACACATTTACAGACCTAACCTCGTTTTCTGATTTGTCCGCCACCTCGTGCAGCACCTGCCCGATCGCCTCGTACACCTCGTCGCCGTCCTCGAAGTCATCCTTGGAGCTGTCCAGGATACCTGCGTGCGGAAGGACGTGTCAAGCGTGTCAAAATAACGGAGCTGGTCAGCTGGTCCGCTGGTCGATGGGTCGATATCGCGCGCGGATGGATCTGATCGCGTGACGCGTAGGTTATTCCGCGGCACGGAAACCGGGCAACGTACATACCTTGCACGTATTGATACAGATCGTCGTCTATCGTCGGGAACTGGCTGCGGATGTACTCGCCACAGGTCGCCATAATAGTCGCTACTCCGCTTGACGGTTCCTAGAGGGTGAAGAAAGGGTCTAGAGAAAAAGGGAGGGCAGATCCCGGTCCCGGATCGGGAGAGCTACGCCAACGACAACGAGTGAGTTCCGTTCCTTGACAGACGGCCGTCAAGCCGTCAAGCCGTCAAGGCGCTGGGCGAACACATGTTCGCCGCCATCTTGGAACTCGGCTCGAGTCCTCGCTAGCTCGCCACGAGCACGAGTGTCGGCAGTCGGCAATGTCGTCTCGGCCAGTCTCGGCACTCGTGGACTCGTGGGGTGGGCAGTGGGCACTCGGTGGCTCAAGAGCGCGGAACGCGTCGGACGGAAAAGAACGTTCTCTGGGCAGTGGCCGGTGGGCAGTCCCCCGCGACGGCGACGTTTTCCGTACGCGCGCGGCGCGGCTCGCGATTTCTCCGGGCGTTCCGCGTCGCGCGGACGAGCCGCTACGTAGGGTAGAACGTCACGTCGGTCACGTTGCGCGTCGCGTATCCTAAGGTCCTCTTTGTGCCCAACGACCGCGGTGGTGGCCGCCATCTTGTAGCTGTCAAACGCGAGCCTGGTGCTGACGATGCGTGAGCCCTCGGACTCGGACTCGGAGTCACGTCGTCCGGGTTCGACGCGACCTTTGAAATCTTCTGTCCAGGATACCCGCCGTTCGCCGTTACGCGCGTTGACCGCGGACGCGACCCACGATCCTTTGGGTTAACCGTCATCGCGTCATCGGGTCATCGGTCGTGAATCGTGAGTCGTGACGCGCGATTTCGCGCGCCCCGCCAGGGCCTGGCCTCTCTCTGGCTGTAAATAATCACCGACGACACCGACGACGGGATCAGAGGGATCAGGGCCATTAGGCGAGCTCTCGATGTAGGCCACGCCGTTTCGTCTAAAGCGTCTAAAGAGACCTCAGCGAGGGAAACGAGGGCGACGAGGACGACGAAGAGGAAAAGGAGAAGGAAAAGTCGTCGACGGGGCGCCCGAACGGGAGCCCCGCTAGGAAGAGACGCCCTGGCGGAGACTCGTGGGAACGACGGGGCGATCGACGTTGCAGAGTCGAATGTCGAGGGATTGCGCGCGAACATGGACGAACATGAGATACTTGTCCTTCCGCCCTTCTCGGGCGCCAGTAACAAGGAACGCGCCAGGAAGAAGCTCTGGCGCAGCGCGGTAGAGATAGTGGCGAGCGACGACGAGGATTCGGACGCGGACGCGGATGAGCACGAGTGCGAGTTCTTCCCGGCTAAGCGGCACTGCGCGCAGTTGTCCAAGACCAACGAAGCTCGTTCAGACACGGTAAAATTAGTCGCGCATCACCACGACGCGCGACGGTTCCATCGTTACTTGTTAATTGTTATTTGCATGACGTTAAAAACCGTATACCTATGTGACCTATGTGACTTTAGGGCTTTGCGGGATCATTTTTCATTGTATATGTAGCGAGTTGTGTCCTAACTTCTAACTTAACTTATTATATTGTATGAGAGATAGTTATGGATTGTGTGTATAAGAAACGATTCTTGTTTTAGGAACAGCACACGAATGCAAATACGGAGAGCCCGGCCAGCAACGTGGGAAATATCGATTACGACGAAATCATATACCAAATACAGATCGAGGAGAAACTCAAGTTGTGGCAGGCCTTCCAAGAGGAAGAGGGATCTATGGATAATAGCATCAATGAAGTTTTGGCTTACTATAGAATGATGCATCCGCCGGATCCTCTGGAGGAAGAGTCCGTCGGTTCCAGGTTCCATTTGTCGTACAGAGGCAACGACATGGAGGATACGGCGGTAACGATGGCGATCCGCAATCACGGCTTAGTCCAATCGGCCGAGCTCGCTCTTCAGCCTCATTATTGTAAATGCATAGGTGTCGATTGTTCCTTTTCATCTAAATGTATGTACGAACTCGAAGACTTTCCCTACGGGACGGTCTACAGCAATGTGGAAACGGGGAGATGCAATGCGTTGGATGCGGATAAAGTATACGAGTGTGATCAACCGGAAGACTTTCTGGAGCGCGCCGTAGGGGAAGCGATCAAGAAGAAAGGTCTAAGCGCTCTGAGTGTGGATTACGGTTGAGTAACGCTTGGTTAACGTCTGCTCTACGTCTCTTGATGTATTTATATATAGTAGCGTAACACATCTCTACGTGTTGTGCTCTGTAAGCCTATCGCAACTACGTTTTATAGTTGATTTCGGTTGTACGACAGTTGTAATGCGTTATTCTGCAAACGATAATATCGAAATATTTATATTCGAATGTGTGTATGATATATGTTTGTACACACACACACACACACACACACATTCCGATGTAACGACTTGCTTACGACAAGACAACTTCAAATTTATTTTATTCAGTAATGTGAAGTAACGTCAAAGTTATAATGGTTTATCGTTCATTAATCCTTTCAATAGCCAGCCATATAGTATTAATACTTGCATTAATTATATTTCCATACACATAAATATATGGAAATAAAATTATTATGTATATATATATATATATATATATATATATATATATATATATAATGTGTGTGTTAAATCAAATTAGCCTTGTAAACCATATATACTTGAAAAGTATAAGCAGCTATTTTGATTATAGTATAAAATTTGTTTTAATTAGAAAAGCGTACGTTTCCTCTATTCTTTATAGTTATCGAACTTGTGACTCGCTTCTCCTTCTGTATTCTTCCTATTATATTAATTATAACATATATAAAGCCTACACATCTTTTTATTAAACACAATGTACGTGCAAGACAAACAGAGGAGAAACGAAAAAGAAACCTTTTTTGTTTTTTAGAAAACAAGGATTACTTCTCGGTAGTTTATGACTCATTGTTCAAATAGCGCGGTTTTACATCGGGATTGGTTGATCGATCAATTACATATAAGTAACTAAAAATGGCAAGAATGTGATGCGATTGGCTATCTAACAGCGATTTCCGAGGCCCCTAGAGAAAGTTTCTCTAGTCAATAGCCAATCGCAGGACATAATTTTTTCGCTAAGAAATGTCCCTTACTGCATGTTGGCAGTTTCAATGAAAAAGTCAACAGGTTAGGTTACTCAAGTTACTAATCAAAAATGATAAAAAAAAAGATTGGATAATTTGGATTCCAAACTTGTCAGATGGTCGGAATACTCGGAATGGGATGTTGAATGTGGCCGACTGAATCGTAGGTTTATGCGGTTCTGTTCGATTAATTGATGAAAGCGAGCGTCACGGCTATGGCCAGTTCGTCGTTCTCGTCATCTATACAATCCTACAGCGAGCCGTTCACAGAGGAACAAGAAATGGCGCTTTACAGGAGTATAAAAATGGTCAGGTTACGTCTGAAATTTTTCAACGGGATGGGAAGTACATACGTTGACGCGAATCCGCGCTTCTCGCTGAAGAGAAATATTTTGAATCTGTTGCAGAATCTGCAAGACATTCGGAAAGCTACGCACGACATTAATCTGAAATTTAAAAGTATACAGGAAGAGATGCGCGTCACGGCCGCCCTAGTGAATGCGATCGAATCGAAAGCCCCGGCCAGCCCCGGCGATTAATCAGGTTTAACACGTTCGTCTCACCGCTCACGTTAAGACCAAAAGTACGGGAGACACGGGAGTGTATCAATAAATGTCACTTGCCGAGTTTGCGACTTCTCAAGCTGCAACAAAAATAATATTAAATTAAAATATCAAAAGAGATTTATAGTGACGGATTTAAAGATTCTTGTGCGTTGCGTCAACACAAAATCTGCGATGAAAATAATTTTCTCGTACAAAAATGTACATACCTGTCATGACACTCGTGCAAAAGTAAATCTTATAAAAACAGACAAGATATAATATACTAATTTGAAGCTTTAATGTTTTTGTCACATTTTTATAAAATTTAAGATAAAGACTGAAGTGTTTTGAAAACTAAATTATTTGTCGACTGATTGAAATTTCTGATTGTAATTAAACGTGGAATGAAAGTGAATTTTATTTTTTCTCAACTCCTTATTCCAACGTGAGAATAGAACGAATGGATGGAGGTAGAAAGCGATAGAGAAAAATTATCATTTTAAGATCGATCGTTATTCTCAAGAATTAAAAATCCAAGAACTTATGATATAAATTCTTGCAACTCTTTCTTCCTCTATTTTTCATGTTTTTTCTAACTCATCTGTTCTACTGCGCGTGTACAGTGTGCACATGACAATTTTTGATATATCTCTTCCAAGATCCTTTCTATTGAACATGGCCTTGTACGTTCCAAGTATCGATGTAAAACTGTTGTGCATGATCAATCGTGCGATACTCCGCGCACTTGCGAAAACACAGATGGGAATAGTTTTTTTTTAATGCAGGTGGTGTCAAGAAAAACATCTTGCGGAACGTGTCCTGTCGCAGAACGCGTGTCGTTCCTTGTTTAAGCGCGTTGTTAGCTGCGATAATTTGCGAAACACGCCATTTTATGTCCATTTTACGGATCTATAACGGAGTTAAAATTTTTAATTGACAATGTTGCGCCTCCTCGCACTGTTGGCCCATTTTTCCTGGCTCGGGTAAGAAGCATGCATGGTTATCTCTCATTTTATTTTTTCGTCTTCTGCACGATAAAAATTTTTTTATTGTGATAAAATCATTTTTCTTTGAATAAAATAAAAAATGTTCGAAAATAGAAGATTTAGGAACTACAATGTCAATAATCGGCTATAAAAAATCGGCTCGTTTTAAAATATAAATTATAGTATGCTAATAATTATATTTCTAAAGATAAATTGCTTGTATTAACATATACTTGTATTAATTGTATTCTATTTGTATCATTATGTATTATATTGCGTTACATTTCATTGATGCTTTACTGATAATAAATTAAGAATTTAAAGTTTTATTAAGCGAAATTATGTCCCTGCTTCTATTAATTCACCAAGAAGAATCGCACGTATCAAATATATAAAACTTTTTACAAATTACTTTCTTGATTAAGTTCTGAAAAATACGGTATTGATTAGAAATATTTCTTCTTGTAAATTAGACTAAAGATAAAATCTAAATTATAATTAACCAAGATTCTCTTCTCTCTCTCTCTCTCTCACACTCACTGTAACGCTGAATAATTTCGTTGCATATTAATGATACTATCGCACTAGTTACATAATGAGTTTATATATGCGCGTGATATGCTTACATTCGAGAGAGAGAGAGAGAGAGAGATAAGAGCTGCATGCATCGCGCGACTTTGAGTCCATTGTAATCTGTTGATATCCGAACGATATACAATCCTACATAACAACACGTACTTTGTCACCACCAATAAGCATCGGGTATTAATATTATGACTTATCTTCGCAATGATTGTGGACGATTGAATCCATATTTAAGTACTCTTAGCGTGCAGTGATTGTCTTTTAACTCGACTCACCTTGCAGCGGCTAGAAAATTGCATTTTGAGTTTTACACCTGCAAATCGAAGATATTATCGGTAAAAACAAAACGTGCATCGAGACTTTGTCAGTCTTAAAAAGAGGAATCATTTGCGATCATTTACATCCGTGTGTTGAACGTTTCCTAGAAATTTGTTATTAACTCGCAATTTTCTGTCTTTATTCAGGACGAGCATGGCTGCGACGGTGCAAGGATCTATTACAGCTACAACATGGGGTGGTTTGAACGGCCAGGAGATAAAAAAATTCACGTTGAGGAACGAAGCTTGTCAAGAAGTCGATGTCATAACGTATGGTGCGACAGTGACTGCCATTAGGACGCCGGATAAGGAAGAAAACATAGCGGACATCGTGCTCGGCTTTGACAATATCGAAGGTAATCCGAAGATTACTCGTTTATATGAAAGAGAATTGTCATCGCACGGCCTGAGTTAAAATTGTAATACAAGTGTACATATTTCGCACGGATAATGATAATAGGAGTAACAACATATAATTTAAAATAGTTACAACGTAAAAATATATTAATTTGAAGTATCAACAATGTTTTAAATTTAAACCATGAAAGACATTTCTGTAATTTTATAATAGTTAATATCTTTTACACAAAAGATAGTTTTATGCACAGAAATTCATAAAGCTACAAATCGAAATTATTCTGAGGAATAATATCGCTTTGATTGAGAAAGACAAAGTTAAATAAAGCATTTATTAATCATATTTCAGGATATGAATCGCCGAGTAATCCGTATTTCGGTGCCACCGTCGGACGAGTCGCAAATCGGATTGGCAAAGCAACTTTTGTCGTGGACGGCCAACGTTACAACGTGTCGAAGAATATAGGTGAGGACAGCCTCCACGGTGGTACTCACGGTTGGAGCTTCAAAGTGTGGAACGCAACAATTGTTGGCAATCGCGTGGTGATGACCTTGGTCAGTCCGGATGGCGACGAGGGCTATCCAGGATCGGTAACTGCGACAGTCAGCTTTCAACTGAGCGACGATGGAGAACTGCGCGTAAAGATGAAAGCCAAGTCCGGAAGAGCGACGCCGATTAATTTGACGAATCACAGCTACTTCAATCTCGCTGGACACGTACGTATATTGTTTCACTCTCACTCTCCGAGAGAAAGAGAGAGACAAGAAGAACATATCTCTCTAATCTCATCTTCTAATCTCTAATGCGACACGTTCCGTATTGAACATTGAAAGAAGGAACAAATTAGAAAAGACAGTGCCGATGAACGTGGATCGTTTTTTGAGATAGAGATATTTATCTCAAGAATTACAGTTGCGCTTGTAATACAGGAAAACAGTGATAGATTTAACTGTAATTCTATTGTAATTGTATCTCGAGCATAATGATTACTTTGCTACTTGCTCGAACTAATCGATCGACTGGGATAAAAAACTATTATGGATCATTATTCTTAAATTTTTTAGGCTACAAATGCGGCAGAACTATATAAGCATGTGTTTACGCTGAACGCTGATCGCTGGACTGTCACGGACTCCGGGAGTATTCCTACCGGCGAGATTAGGTCGGTTGATAACAGCGTAATGGATCTCAGGACCCCGACGATCCTCGGTGATGTCATCGACAAAGTACCGGGCGGCGGTTACGACTATAACTTCTGCTTGCCAGAGCCGTATGATGACAGGAAAACTAGTTTCGTCGCCAAAGTATTGCATCCAGCTTCAGGACGTTACTTGGAGGTGTACTCGAATCAACCGGGCGTTCAACTTTACACATCCAACTCTATACCCGAGAGGAACGAAACTGGTATCGCGGGCAAAAACGGAGCGCGGTACTTTAGACATGCCGCTTTCTGCTTGGAAACGCAAAATTATCCTGACGCTGTAAATCACAAAAACTTCCCCAACAGCATATTGCGACCAGGCGATATATACAATCACATTGTCGTGTACAAATTTGGAGTGGAAAATTAATGCATTTCCATCTTCTGCTACAAACTCTTTGGAAGTTCAGACAAATATTCATATAAATATTATAAATAATAAGAAAGCTTGTGTGTCTGTGTGTATCGTTGATCTATTGCAATCATTATATATTATGTAAAAAATATTGTCAAAACTTGTAAAAAATAACTATTATGTCAAACTTAATATCTCTTTATAATATTAGCTAACGATTTATTCAGACTTTCTGTAAGTGTTGTAATTATTATTCCCCATATTGGAATTAGCAGTAGAGCGCACACCTAACTAGACAACGACGGTGAAAGGTTAACTTCTAAAGGATTGTGTTTCTTCTTGGTAGTCGAGGAATCTATATTTTCCAGTAACCTCTCCTGCCGTTGCTGCGTGATGGACTTCGTAGAAGGTGTGTAACGATCCGATATCCATCCCTCCACATTGTATCCGATAAATCCAATAATACCCACGATAGGAAGTGTTATGTATTTACCGAACTTGCCCAAAGATCTCACTATCAAAGGCCACATTCTCTTGAGCGGGGAACTGAAACAGAAGCAAAGTTACTCCAATTGTTTTCTAGGACCTAGGAAACGTGATAACGCAAAATTTGCAAGAATACACAAAACACATACATATTTTCATGAATGTCAATATATAAACGTTAATCAAATGGTCAAATCAAATCAGAGATGTTATGACATATAAAAAGTATTTGTGAATGTCGTGAAACGACATTTGTGTTACGAATAAAAAGAAAAGCAATTACTAATTGCAAGTATGAACGCAAGAACAAGTCTTCGAAATTTTCAACCATGAACATTTACAGAATTCTTTCGTTTTCATGCAGGTTATGTGAACATTTTTTTTAAACAGGTTAGCCACCTCGTAAAGTCACGAGGCGAACATCGATTAATCGAAAGGAAAATTAATCGAACAAAACTATCGGCTTCTTCGAATAATCGAGATTATCGAGAAACATCATCCATCTCTATCGGGGACATCGGGGTACGCGTGCTACTTATGTGTGATACATTTTCGTGTGACTAATTTCATACACGATTAATTTAGAATGCCGGCGACGAACGTCGAGGACGACCCGTACGCGCACGTTGCGAAGGGCACTCTGAAATTGAAGAACGAGCAGACAGTGAGCAAAAAGTGAGTACCTCACCCCTTGATATTTCTCGAGTGAGGTTAGGTTAGGTTTATCACAGATTGATTTATTAATTTATTTTTTACAAATAAATATTATCTTCTGTTGGAGCAAGTGATTGAGATAAATCGTGTGCAACACCTTCTTTTTGTAGGAAAAAGGATAAAAAAGGAAAGAAGAAGAAGCTGGTGGAAGTGTCGAAGATCATCGAGGAGAAGCCTCAAAAGGTGGAAATAAAGCGGACGAAGGCGGAATTGGCTTTTCAAAAAATGCAAGAGAAAATGGTGAGCATGTACATACAGTGTCTGTTAAACATACTTCGTACCTATAATAACATCAATAAGTAATTAGACTTCAGAACTTTTTGACGCTGACAAAATTCTTAACGTCTCAATGATTTGCAGCAAACCGAGAGGATCAAGCAGAAAGCTTCCAAGACGCATAAACAACGAGTGGAGGAATTTAATCGACACCTGGACAGCTTAACTGAACACTTCGACATACCTAAAGTGAGCTGGACGAAATAAACTGCGATGTATCTTAACAAATTTATTTATATAGGTGTATATGTATAATGTAAACAATTAGTCTTAATTTAATCTAAAGGTATGAACACTTTACACAGTTTACACACGTAATCATGGCATTATTTTAATCCCTACTTTCAAATGATTTTCCTTCTTTTTGTATTCTTTCCTGTTTTTGTTTTATAAAAAAATGAAAAAAATTAACCTAAATGTAAAAATCTTCAATAGATATTTAAGAGAGATTCTATGAGGAAAGATAATATTGCATTTGTGTAACTTTAATGCAATTGTTTAAGGGTTAAATAAATTCTGTCGTTCTCTGAACATCGTATCATAAATATGTAAAAAAGTTATTAATGTAAAATATTATAAGAAGTACTTGTTTTATAAGTCATACAAAATATTCTTAATGTCGTACATTAGTAAAATCTTTGGGTGCATTCTACTTTGTTCTCGTCATGTACATATATAATTTTAAAATATATTTTTCTATCAGGCAGTAAAGATATTTAAAAAATTTAAATATAAAACAGTTAAAATAATTCTGTTTGGAATTGATCTTTGTGTCCATAGATGTTTAGATTCACGTATATAATAAAACAAGCGTATGAAGCAGAATGCATCCATATTATTAAGAGATTCTTCGTAATTCGTGGACGGACTTTCGATATATCAAGATATCTTACTAATTATGCATTGTCTACTTACGTAAAATTAAATGCGAATAGTGTTAAAGGCACGTATACCACATAGTTACAATATGGACGGAACATACGTGTGAGAATCGCTTACGAGCTCATATATGCTGATATTTCTTAAATAGTTATCTTAAATCTTTATCGCAGCATCGAGAGAATTAATGGACGGTTTTTCACTCCCGTGCAAAGAATTATTTACACCTCTTTAAAATAAAGTACCACTACCAATGGTATGACAACCAAGAATGAAAAGTGGCTGTTCGTGTTGCCGGCGTTACCAAAACGGAAGACGTTGACATAGTTCTCCGTTTGCACCCAAGGATTGCTCCCGTCATCAAAATGCATCGGACACTGATCGCGTTCTCGCTCGTATTCCTGTAAAACGATCACACACGCACACCGGTGAGCGCAGTCTCATAACACGTCCAACTTCTAACATTGTTTAATTTATATCATACTCGAAAGGACGTCCCTCCTCACCTGTAACTCTAGCGCGACTGCTGCGCCTTCGGTATAATTTTTACTCGTCACGTCTTGCTTGAGGTCGCAAAATGGGCCGATGGCCTGAGACAAGAGCACTCTGTTCAAGTCGGCCCTCTGATATACCCAACAACGATATTTGCTGAAAGGATCCAATTCGTCGTACGTTATTAGATACGACTTTAAATTTTCCTTCCAATATCCAATACATTTCATTACGTAATCCGGATCGCCTGTAAAAATAATATTATCGTCAATAGAGCTGTATAAACACTGAACACGATAGCTGGACGTACAAAATGTGAATGGAACTCACTGTAAATGTCAACCGGTTTTCCCAAGTGATCCACAGATAAGCAGTACGTTTCGTCGATGGCGATCTCCTTCTGATCGGTATTACAGACCGAGAAGTCGGAAATATTTTGTTTGCAGTAAATATTTGGTCGCGGAGATTTAGTGACACCGCCTAGAATCCTAGTCTCAAATAGAACATCTCCTTTTTGGTGGAACATATATTTACCGGCTATCGGGCAGCGTACCGGAACGGGATTTTTCGCTAATAAAATTAAGATGTAATGTAACTCAACCGAAATATCGCGTGTCGTGAAAATATGAGAGAATCTAACTTTTTACATCGTAATTACCTAAAAACAGATCAAATTTCCATGCTTCCTTGTTGGGAAACTGGACCCAAGAACACACTGTATGGAAATCATCTTTTATCACAGCCATTCCACGTCTGTATCGGATAACATTGTGATGTCGTCGCACGAAATCGAAACAAACGTAATCTTTTTGGCTGCAAATGCATTTTAGTTACTGCACAAGCACTCATAACGTATAACAACACTTTTGGTCCGGTAAACATACCATCCATCAACGGTCAGTCTCGCCATCATAACCCTCGAGTCTCTTTGTTCGCGACAAACGTAAATTGTTCGTCGATAACGTCCCACGTCCGGATACCAGGTTTCGATGATATGCGTTTCGTTAATGAAAATGTCCGCGTCAATGTTAGCAGTGTTTATCCAATTTCCGGACATGTCCTCGGGTAATCGGCAACCAGGCTCAACTATCTCGGCCTTAACCGGCGTGACCCGCAAACGTTCCGGACTCTTTTCCACAGTTTTAAGAGTATTACATTCCGCGGTGATTGAAACACCGATGTATAAATCGTCGTCGCGATTCTTTAAGAAGCATCTATACTTCTCATCCTTCCGCGACTCCTTCGTATTTGCTACCGCAAAGAAGTGATTCTTGTCGACGAACCAATCGCCCAAGCAGCTGTATTCCACCACTGAAAAAGAAAAAAAGTTTATATCCACATCTTTCGTTGTAAATCGTTGTACATCAAAACGTGTACAAAGACATGGTTCACAAGGTAAGTATTTCTCATGAGGAAAGAAAGAAGTCTAATTACATCCATCAAAGGTTCCTTTCATTCCGGGACATTTCTTGTAAGTAATGTTAAATTTTTGATTGGTTATAAGAAACTGAGTTCCGGCAGTCTGACAGGATTTTATTTGTGCATCTGGATTATTACATTCTCCTGTAAATCTAAAGCGATTCTGAAATAGTAATAATATATAGAGATACATCTTTAGTCTATAATTAATGTGCATAAAGTGACAAGTGCATATGTGATTTTCTTGTCTTACTTGATAAGCAAACTGCCAAACTCCTTCCAGGGAAGATCTGCAATTCACAGGCACGTAATTCTCAGAGAATAATGTTATCAATTGCTGATTCGCGTTTAAACCTTTACAAACGTTATCCACGGTGGGTTCTATCCCACTGGGCAAATTCACACAGCTCACTGCAACAAGATGCCACGACTGATAAATATACTAATAGAGTAATAGATTATATATATATATATATATATATATATATATATATATATATATCTTTCGCGTTGACGATAATATGGATAATTTTTTGAATTAACTGGCACAGACCAGCATGTGTCACTTGCCTTCGAGCTTCTCCAAGACGTTTACTGTCCTGACAATCAGTTTCACGCAATGATAACAGCTGTCATACTTGATTGGTGTGTTAGAATCTCGAAATACGAATGTGTAATTAACATGATATTCCTCTAAAACGTTGACGCATATGCCTCGTCCAGTCATACTGTTGGCATTTATTTCCGTCAGAGTATTTCTGCCGTTTTCCCATGAGAACCAAGATCCCCTGATGACCAGCGGAATTTGGCAATCACTCGTATTCTGACCAGCAACTGCCAGATAATATCGCATTAAAATTAAACATGCAATTATATTCCAATATACTCTGTCATGTATTATTTTATAACAATAAAATATATATAGATAATATAATTTTATAATAAATATATGTACAATGTTCCTTCCGTGAAACAAAACAATAAGTTAAATTTTAAACGAATTAAGCAAAACACGTATGTACATACATACGTGAAATGTGTCAAATTTATTTTGATTCACGTATGGGCAGTGGACACCTTTGGATTTTGGATTAAAAAATGTACGGCTTACGAACAAACGGAATGTAATATAATGTGACGAGATATGGATATGAAATTTTGGAATTTTATTAAGTAGACAAGTATCGCGATCTATTAACAGTATTAATTCTATCGTGCTTGCACGTACAGCACAACATTCGACTCCACTGTCCACTTTGCAGAAAATTAATTGATTGAAGAAACTTACCATGGCATATAAGACAGGTTACGAGAGGGAATATGAATAACCAGCCCTTCATCGTGCTATATCATTTAAGGACGAAAATAATGTTAAAAATATCAAAAATACGACTGTGTTATGACTGTGATAATATGATAATTGATAATTTGAGGCCTAAAACACACGCCCAACACCATTAGGCACAGTTTCGAAGTCACTAACGGTTATGACGCATTGACGCATCCCGTACGTAAGTTCGTTCCCATCAATGCGACATATGGACTGGACTGGACATGGAACTTATTATGAGAGAACCTCTAGACCACGTCGTCAATTGGCTGATTAAAAATGAAATTATCCGATTGGTTGGTTCAGGGGAGAAACTCCATCAGGCATCGGGGGTTATGGGTCAATCGCAACGTGGTCAAAGATCAAAGGTCAAATGCGAGTAATGGGACGCTCCCAATGTGCACAATTTTGTGGTTCTCTTCCATTAGGTTACGATTTTTTCGTTTTTTTTTTCCAAAGAGAATGAAAAAATCGTGGAAATTATATCTATATAGGATTCGGGGTAACAACCAAACACGTGGGCATGAACTCCTGCTCATTAGCATTTGGCAGTGCCCATAGACATAAGGGAGAATTGGGGAGAATTCACACCTTGGCAGCTACATTTTTGCTGGTTTTTGCCTTTAGGACTTTAGGTAAAAGTTCACATAGAAACAGTCTTCAGTCTTCACTGTCTTCAAAGCGCGCGCGCGGCACGCGGCACGCGGCACGCGACACGCGACACGCAGAGCATCCGGACCGGGCGGGGCAATCCGGGTGGTGGTGAGAGACTGAGAGGTGAGAGGTGAGATTCCGGATAATCTGGAATCTGGATTCCGGACGGCGGACGTTCCGGATTCCGGGCTGCTTGATTCTTGTCATTCTTGATACGAATTAATGCTGACATCAGTTATATCACCATAATCACAAGGTGATTATGTGTAGTTGATTCAGTTGATTGGTTCATCGATATTTCGTCGTGTAAAAATTGCACGCTTTCGAAATGTATTTAGTTGGATTGACTGGTGGTATCGCCACCGGTAAAAGCACGGTTGCTGCTGTTTTTCGGGAACACGGCATCCCAGTTGTAGATGCCGATATAATTGCCCGAAAAGGTTAGGATGCAAACTTTAAATGACACTTCGTATTATTTTCAAACGACACTTATATTCCTTATGTTATTTTTCTTCTAAACTACATTTGCTTCGAAACTTTATTAGATTGTTTTCCTTCTTTGGCATAAAATCCATTCGATACTGTAAACTACAGTTGCATAATAAAGGCAAATATCAAGTTTAATTGTACGGTATATAAGTATCGCAAATTTGACATTTTGATAAGTAACGCCTGAAACGGATAAAGCGTTTGTCCAGAAATTGGCATTTTGCGTTTATAGCGATGAATATTCTTTATATATGAAAAATTAAGAAACTTGCGGATAACTATGTTTGTATGTGTGTATCCAGTTGTCGAGCCAGGAAAACCAGCTTGGCATAAAATACAGAAGGAGTTTGGCCCGGATGTGTTTTTGGACACTAAACAATTGGACAGAGCCAAACTTGGAGATTTGATATTCAATGATGTCGAAAAGAGAAAGAAACTTAATGCCATCACGCATCCCGCGATATATAAAGAGATATACTGGCAGATTATCAAATACTTTTTGCAAGGTCATTCGTTCATAGTCATGGATTTGCCGTTACTTTTCGAGACAGGGCACATGTTGAATTACCTGCACAAAATTATAGTTGTAACATGGTATGTATGGATTTCACGTAGTATGCTCACCAATGAAATAGTATTAAAGATCAACTTTAATAGTATTACTTTACATAATACTTAAAATTAATATTTTGTCGGTGGTATGGTGTTTTAGCTAAAATATTGTATTGTTTTCTCCTTCAATTGGGAGAATATATGTAAGGAATTTTAGCTCTTTTAATTGCCTGTAAATCATCCTCTGTGATTTATCACTTCCAGCGAAGAGGACCTTCAGCTTCAACGATTAATGGAACGCACTGGATTTACAGAAGCTAAAGCAAAATTAAGAATAGCTGCGCAAATGTCCTTGGAGAAGAAAGCAGAGATGGCAAATTTTGTAATTGAGAATTCCAGCAGTGCAAGAGATACCGAGGAGCAGACCATAAAAGTGATCAACGTGCTACGATCTTCCAAGCATCATTGGAAATTGCGTTTTCTAATCGGATTTTGTTGTACCGTACTGTTAGCTGGCACGTATTGGTTCAGAAGCAGGAGTTCTAGATCTTTATCCACTGCACCATGAAATTTTGTTCTACTAAAATTATTCAGTTTAGAAACAAATAGACGTTTTCCGTAAATCATGGTTGCGTGATAAGAGCGAGCGTGTATTTTGTTAACTTTTGTACAGCAATGCATGCGGAAAATCGAAATTTTTATCAAGTATAAAGCAGATGACCGTAATGTATACATTTGTGGATTTGCAATTTTGTTGGGCTAGTCATTGTGTGATAAATTCAATTCTTTTATTCGATGCGACGAAATAGATATCTGTACGAGACACGAGTACTATTAGTTACACAAGTTACAGCTATGTTCCGTTACAGATGATTACTCTTTTATAAAACTATGTTTTAATTGCAACACTATTAGAGCTAACGATAGGGCAAAGGGATACATAGTAGTTTATATCTATGTGTTTACGTGGAAGGGGCGCATGCATGCATGTGCGTTATGTACGTACATTTTAGGCAATAAAAAAGTTGCTGTGGAGTATCTACATAAACTACAGCTATCTTACTTGTGATCGAATAAGAGATAAGGAAGAGACAAAACGAGGTAGTTGCTCGTGAGCGCTCGATTAGACAGCTCTCGTACAATTGCTACATCGAATTACAAGTTATAAACTTTTTTGTATAATCTGTATTGAAGATGCATCGTGAATGATCATGTAATTAGCTACTAGCAATGCACTTATCAAACTGGATGCAAAAAGTTATATAATAAATGTAAATAAAACCAGGTAATATATAATATTATTGCTATTAGACTTCTCCAGAATGACATATCCTTTTTCATTTTTTTTTTTATTTAGACCAATAATAAATAACTAAAATACCCATACTTTGTTATCTATACAAAAATTTCGCGCTCACAAGTACTCGAGGATAAAAACCACGTTCGTCTTTTCTTCTTTTTTAATAAAGTGCCTTTTAACATAAATTTATACGTAAAAGATTTTACATTTGTATGCATATATAAAATACGCGAGTACATAGTGCTCAATTTCTTACGTTAATTGTCGCAAAATATATACAAGTATCATATCGAGTCGTGATTAACAATCGTGATACAAAATCAGATGTATACCTATCCATATTTGGCGTACAGCGCATTTCTTATACACTGCATCTCCCATATACTGTGTATAAGTAAAAACGTAAATTTATAATTGCTTCATCGTTCTAACAGAAAGTTGCTTACTTATTGTTAGTAATAAGTAAATTATAAAAACTGGCAAAGGACCATAAGTACTTAATTAAAATATTATTTAATGCGAGTTATATGCAACCAAACATTTGCTTACTAAAAGTAGAAGTAGAAAATTTCTCTCGGGTAAATAAAGGAGCAATGGAATACACTATGTACAATATCCCGTACGAAATAGCATAGTAAGGTTGAGTAAGGTTCCGCAAATCCAGACCAATAAAGCGCGATGCGAACCTTTTCTATTAAATATATTTCTCAATATGCTACAATTCCTTACTTAATGTACTAGATTTTTTCTAATCTTCTTTGTACTTATGTTAACGCATTATCTAAAAGAGATATCCCTTTCTTTTATTTATATCTCCTTACTTTACAAATTTTTCGACGGTGCTCTTATCTATTACTATTCTCCAGTTTAGCTTTACACAAAGATGAGATTAATATGATACTACACAATGACATTATAATGCAATAAAAAGAAAAGAGATAAAGGAACATAATGTCACGTCGTAACTATATCTCGTAATTATAGATTGTCATTCCTGTTATTCTACAATTATACACACTTTGAACATATATAGCTGTCGACATTATCGACAATGGTTATTGCGTAGTTGTATGTACACTCAAAAGTATGTCACCCGTACTCAAAAAGTATATATATATATATATATATATATATATATATATATATATATATATATATATATATATATATATATATATATAAAATTTTATGCCTTTTATTTAATTCAGATGATGAGAGGCTAAATAGTTCCAAATTACGTTCGTCCTTCTTGAATTTGGATAGCAACATCATGGGGCTGCGTAAAAAACGCAATCAAGTAAACCCATTGCTGATGAAAAGCGAAATGGGTAATTGGAAAGGCATACAAAGATCATTGGCGCTAAATTATTGCTGCAAATATTTCATGAGTAATGATCGTAATTCATTTATAAATCATAAGATGAAGATAGCGATGAGGAAGAAGTAAAATAATAGCACCAAGAAAAAAGTCAGATATTGTTATAGAAGTGTCAGATACTGTTATAGAAGTGTGAACTGAAGCTTGATAGAAAACTTTCAGTGGAGAATGTGCTCGTGATCGTGGACAAATTGATGTATGAGACGAACGAAATGTCACTGCAAGAAACCGCAAAAACTTTCAGAAATTGACAAGACAATTATTATGAAGAGTACAAGATATACGAATTTTGTGAATTAACCAGCAGTTTTGTAATGCTAAGATAAAAGATTTGCCTGTTCAATTGGAATCCAATGATGCAACCGAAACAGCCGATTAAATTACTTGAACAGTGGAAGTATCTTAGAGAATGGAGCTAGAGTACAACTCTTAAGACACGGACTATGCATTCATACGATCAATTAGTATGGAATGCTTGGATGCCGATCAGAGGAATCATACACTAATTGTAAGTAATCCCTAGAATATAATATACGTCAATAAATTTATGGTAATTTAGGGCAAATTTCACCAACTACGGTTAGCTTAACCGACGGTTAAAGTTAACAGGATTGACCAATAGAAATGAATCCACCCTGCTAACTTTAACCGTCGGTTAAGCTAACCGTGGTTAGTGAAATTGGCTTTAAAAAAAGTAAAATTAATCACAAATGATTAGAATATGAAAAGATTTAGAAATAGAAAGAGAGAGAGAATGATTATTACATGAATACAAATGTGTCTATTTACTACGGTGATACACTGGTTCATCCCACAGCCGCTGGTTTCTATTTTTCGTATGTACTTTCGAGCGTACTTGTAAGTTCCATTTAGTAAAGATAAATGGACGCGCATTATGATTCTTGATTCGCCTACATAGCCGAGTAGGTGGTACACCGTACATGCGTACATAGATATCCTATCAGATATTAAGTTCTTATTCTCGTGACGCAACTTATTGCAAGACAGGCCTAAGTTCCTGCGTCATAATAGGATAAGAAACGAGAGGCGCGGTCGCGCCGGATATCGACAAGGGTAAACTGGCGGGTTGCTGCGTATTCGGTGGTTGCTGATTAGTCGCTTGGGGAGGCCCGGAGCCACTCATTGAAATAGTTTGCTGAGCCATGGTGACGATCGGCGGTGGTATCGAGACCGGTGCCATAGAGACCGCCGCGATAGAGACGGGAGCTACGGTCGCGATGCTCACGGGAACGGTAGCCACGCTGGCAGTGACCGTTCGTAGGGTGCCCGCTGCCACGGCCGCGTTGACCATTTGTTGGGGTGTCGGAGCCTGCGACGGCGGAACTGTATTCGTAATCGTGACTGCCGGAACCGTTACAGCGGTTACGTTTGCCGTTCGTTTGCCTGACATTCTCAATTGAGCGTTTTGGTCCAATAGAAACTCGTTCGTCGCCGTCAAATCGCTGACCTAGATCGAGACACAAAGTGTAGCCAAGTACATGAGTAAAAGCGAAATCGCGACATTTGGGCGATAACTCGTTTCTTTCTTTCTCTACGATATACCTGCTTCTTCAACTCTTCTATCTTCTTCCTCAACAGCACATTTTCATCCTCCAGGACAATGGCTCGTGCCTCGTTACGCGGTATTATGGGGTAATAATAGCTCGGCGTGACCGTCGGTTGAGTCGCATGCTGCTGACCCACGATTGGAGAGGCTTCGAAATGTACGACTGTTTCACCCGATACTAATCGCCTCTTCGGTTCTGGCGGTCCGATGTAATCGGCTGGATGCGACGTGTTGTAACCAGCATTATTAGCAACCAAATTGTTATGATCCTGCATTTGCCAGTGGAAGCTACAATCATGAAATAAAGAGAGAGGAAACAAAGTTGTTACGTTAGAATTCTGCGCAAAACAATGTTGCAAGTTAAGCTCCTACGGCACAAGAAAGACATAAGAAAGAGGAAAATCCATGGATCCCCTCGATTACGACGCTTACTTTCTGTCCTCCTCGTATCTACGCCCATCGCCGCCGGTAGCACCGCCGTTGCTGGTGCCGTTGAAATTGTGTTGCGGTCTGGACACGTTGTGATGGGACGGCGACATCAGATTGTGCTGCGGCTCCTCCTTCTTCAAATGCCTAAACTTGCAATTGACCCTCTGGCAGCTGCCCTTCATAAAGTCCTTGCATAACGGATGATCCGGCTTGTCGTTGTTGCAGGTCTTGGATCGATTGAGGACATGAGGCGGCAGCTCACCGGTTGCTCTGAAACGCTTCTCTTCGCTCTCGGTGCAATGGAGAAACTTGCAGCCCGGCCAATTACACTTGCCGTTTTGGAAATCGTGGCAGAAGGTATATTCCTCGACGGGATCGTCCTCCGAACGCTCGTGAAGATACTTGCAGCGTTTTCCCCGGTGGCAAACATTTCTCAGAAAGTCCCGACAGATCCGACTCGCGGTGTCGGTGGGGTCAGTCGCGTTCACGTTCAATCCCCCCGCCATCCCGACCGCCTGATGCTGATGCTGCCCCGTCGTCGACGTCCCCGCCGCCGTCCCGCTGCTTTCCAACTTTACCTTCAGTTTTTTCATCGGTGGCACATGGTGATTCGCACGTCGAACTACGATCGATCGACGAACCGGCTAAGCGCAGCTAATACGACGCGCGCCCCTGAATAAAGAAAAAGAGACGACGGTAGATTAACGATGGATTACAACGATATTATTAGTGCTTCGACAAGGAAACTTTGCGCCGTATTTGCTAAATACGACGTACTTACGATATAAGCCGTTGATTTGCATTCAAAACTCATAATACTCATGTATTTGACTTAATCTTTACAGCGTTAAATTTAGGTGGCGATGGGATATATTAAAAGTACAAGAGACTTTTCAATCTTCTTTAATTAATTAAGTTAGTTTTTTTTATCTTTATTTCCCCTTTTCGTATAATGACTATTACATCGGTAGTAAGATTATATCAACATTACTATGTACAGCATTTTTATTTACCATATGTACTTTGATAATTTGATATATACGCTTGATCTGCCAAAAAAGTGAGCTCGCCTAAACGAACGAACGAACGAGCGAGCGAGCGACCGACCGACCAACTTGCGGCGTACTTTTTTGGAAAATGTCACGTATACCTTTGTTTTCGCCGCGACACACAATGATTCTGTTATCTAATGCGGTACAAGTACGCGGTAAACATGGCACTCTCTAAACTAAACTAACGAATTAAGAAAATACTGTCAATTTCCCCGTTTAACGTTTCGTATAAAAAGAATTAATATAGAAAACTACAGTTATATTGGATCTTCTCGCTTTAAGACGTTATTAGATAATATCAAGGCCATTCCAAGGTAGAATCGATAGAACGGTACTGACAATGAGTGCTGAGAGAAATTTGCCTTCGAGAAGTAAATACATACGTATCCGCTTATTAATTTTATTAGGTCGCTCGAACGAATATGCTCTTGTATATTGTCACGCTAGGGAAGAAAATTAAGATATCAATATATCATTGTGCAAAGAAAGGTCAAAGGACCCAAAACTCGCCGCAAGACCATGATACGTTTCGCGATCAAATTTTCGCTCGAGAACAATGCACTTATCATCAGAAGAGACGCGAGAGTAACGCTGCAACATATATGATATACGCATGCTAATGTATACGTGAGCGATCGATTGTCTCTCTCTTTCTCGCTCTCACTCTCTCACTCTCACTCTCACTCCCCTGCAAAGGTCGTTCCCAACTCTTAAAGTCGCCCTCAACTAAAGAGCTTGAAAAAAAGAAAGCGTGTTATCTGATTCGAATGAGACGAGTACGAATGATTATGTATCGTTTTTCGCGCGCGAATTATTTTCTACAATTAATTATATACAAATGTATGAAGATTTTGAATAATCGAAAATGACAATGTGTGCTGCGCGTGTATGTTTATATCTTTTTTTTTTGTTTTGAGATGCACGGGAGAGAGTACATTCTCGTAAATTCTCGATCCGCAGTAAAGGATACAGATTTAATCTTTAGAATATGCTATAGAAGGAGAAACGTATCGTTTAAACAAGCAAACATGCAACGAAATACATAATATATTATAAAATTGAGCCGTATTAGGAGATATGATACTTAGCAGCTTGGCAGCATGTTGAACATTTTACGTGGTATCGTGCTTACATTTTCTCCAGCTACTTTTACTCCTCCGAGAGCGTAAGTCGAGCTTCCGTGTTGTGAGAGATATACATACATATATTCATAAACGATTTTTGTCCCGTCTTTGATCTTGCTCCTCCTTCGTAAAGCGTCCTAACGCGACACATTATTCTTGTTTAACATCGCACTTTATAACGAAAGGCTCCTTATCCTAAGCCCCGAGAAGACTTGATTCGGGAAATTAAACAGAGAGAGATACATATATATATATATATACACACACAATTCTTAACGATTGTTTGTATAAAAAACATTAAATTGTGCTCGATGTGGTCGTCCTCAAACGACAAAATGGATAGCTTAACGAAATTTACAGTTAATTACAGTCGATATTGTAAAAGAAAGAAAAATAAATGAAAAAGGATAAAACGCGTTCGTCGTGGAGCGTGTAATATGTACAGAAAGGAATATTAGATGGCAGGGGAGAAAGAGGCGCGATTAGAATATCTTCTCCAGTAGCATCCACACCAGCATAATCGCGATAGGTGCCACGTAATGTATCGGTACGGTGTAATTTGCACTTAACAGATCACCGCACTGTGATTTAAGGGACACGTATTTCTTCGACAGCTCCGCTTTCTCCTCGACGAACGCGTTGTACTTTTCTTTCACTATAACCAGCTCCTCGTTGACTTCCTGCATCCGCTGCGCCTCGTTCTTCGCGCGGTAGTACAGTTCCTTCAGCCTGTCGATGACGATCTCGTTCGGCTCGCGTATCAGCCAGTCCTTCAATTCCTCCAGCTCTTTTTGCACCATCTGCCGCGCTTCCAGGCCATCCTCGCCTCTTAACGAATCCAGAGAACCGATTAACGTCTGCAGTATATAGTCTCTGGAATGAAAAGCTTGTTGTATCGTATCATTTTTCGTGACGGGTTTTAAAGTTTTAACGTAATCTCCTTCTGCGCGCTCTTCGCACTCCGGCTCAACATCATTATCCTGGTGGTGGTGGTGGTGGTGATGGTAGTAGTGCTGCTTATCTTTTTTGTCGCGCTTATCTATCGCAAGATCGACGATAGAACTGTCTAGCGTATCCTCAATGTCCACGTAGGCACTTTCTTCCGTCGAAATCTCCGCGACTCGATCATCTTTGGCAATTTGTTTTATTGGCTCGTAATGTACATCCGATTGTGGACGGTACACGGAATTTGCGAATCGTACCTCCATCTTGCCATGTGCCTGCTTGGACGCTTGTTCCGTGTCCGGCTCCTCCTTATTATTCTCTATAACGCTCTTCTCGCTCGTGTCGTCGTTCGTAATACTGCATGTGTCGTCGGTCGCTTCCGAGTTTGTGTCGGAGTCTCCATTGGTATCGCTGTTGTCTAGGTTGTCTAGGTTGGCCAAGTTTCCATTGACTAAAGTTCGTCTGGACGATAACGACGATAACGACGATAACGGCGGTGGGACAATATATTCCGTGAGACTATCTTCAGCCGTGATCTGCAAGTCGTCCATCTGGTCTTTGGTGAAGGACACGTCGGATTTCAGCTGCTTCGAATCAACATCTGACGAATTAAACTGATTATCTTGCTCACTCTTGGTGAAGTAAAAATTAATCTCGCTGTCCACCTCCATATTATCGACATGAATAGAATTCAATTGGTTAAGAATAGCGTTTATAGCCTCTATGGGATTCTCCTCGCCCTTCGAGTCCAAGTTCTCGCTGACCTCCAGCTTTAGGTTCATATCTTGCAAAGTCTGCGCGTAATTTCTCAAGGCGGTGATTTGCTTATAGATATTGACGGAATCTAATCGAGAATCGTGCAACCTCGCCCGCAACGTCTTCTCGATTTTTGATTGATCCTCGAGCCGTTTCGCGAGATCACGTTTCTCTTGTTCCGCGCTGAGCAGCACATCCTTTACCTTCTCCTCGCTCTCCATGAGCTTGTTGGTGGTCTCCTGGAGCTTCTTCTGCGCTTCCGCATATTTCGCGCTGAGCTCCTGAAGCTCCGTTTGGGTGTACTTGGCTACGTTATGCAAACTTTGACATTCTTCCTCCGTTTCGTTCAAACGTCCCTCCAATTGCACAAGTCTCTGCGTGACCTCCAGTTTCTCCTGCAAAACTTTCTGTAACGCTTCCTTGGCGGCGTTCTGATATTGCGCCTTCTCATCCTGAAGCTTGGCAAGTTCGTTTCTGATTTTGTCCTCGGTATAGTTCTTGGAATACACCGTCAGTTGACTCTCGACGGTCATTACCCACGATAGTAGACGATCCTCCGTGATCAATGCCTTCCACGATTGATTGGCGGCTTTCCGAGTATTCTCCACCAGTTGCTGCAAATAGCCCAGTTTAGAGTACAAGGCTTTCTCTCGTCTCGACGCCTCCTGCATTATCTGATTAAGCTTGTAAAGATCCTCGAGGGAGACGTTTCCAGCGGGTGAACTGACGGAGGTACTGAGACTGGCCTTGGCTTCCTTCCCGTCCGGCAGGTACAGCTTCAAGGTCGCGACTATGCACCCATGGGTGACCTTCTTGGTATTTTCCACAACGTCCACGCCAAATTGCACTATATCCCCGGAGCATACCTCCTTGGGCGTTGACTCCAACCCGGAAGCGCTGAGTCTCTGATTATTCACGAACGTACCGTTGCTGCTGCACGTGTCCTGCAAGTAAAACTTACCGGAGGAGTACCATAGCAGCGCGTGATTTCTCGACAACACTTTGCAATCGAAAATCGCGTTATTCGTCGCGGCTCTCGCCCTGGCCACCGAACGACCAATTTTGACCGGTTGCTCCAACGTCAACGTACGCTCCTGGAAGGGATGGGAATTGTCCCGGCAGATCAGAACGCCTTTCGCGGTCATCTTGTTGTTGTTGTTGGTGGTGGCGATGGTATTGGTGTTGTTGTTGTTGTTGCTGCTGTTGTTGTTCTGCGTATTGTTCTGGTTCAAGTTGGAGTTGTTCTGCCCAGCGGGCGAACTGGCATTTTGTACCCAACCACCGCTGCTAGCTACAACCATAGCCGAGATGGATGGTAAGCCGAGCGAATTCGAGGAAGAGTCCTTTCACGAACGTAAATCGAATCGTTGTAAATCCCGTCGGAGGAAACAGCGAGAAGAGAATTATCAGCTTCGAGAACCGTATCGCGTAACCGTAACCGCGACCCCGTGACCGTGACCGTGACGGCTAGATCTTCGGCTAGTGCTTCGCACGTCAAACGTGTCGAATATATGAGCGCGCTCCTCAAGCTCGGTCACGAGGATCCCGACGTGACCTTTCGGAACCTGTCGCCTGACACGACGAGGCGTGACGACATCGTGTCCGGCATGTTTTCGTCCTCAATGAAATATCACTGCACCCGTGCACCGGCCGTCACTCTCCCGCAGCACTCCTCCCTTATTTTCGTCGAGAAATTCTCTCTCGCCCCCGATCTCTTCCTACTCTCTCCCACTCTCTCTCTCTTCCTCCTTCGTTCGATCAGCGAATGTCTCCGGACTCGAGCACGGAACTCAGCGGAAGTCCGGTCCCGTTTGGCAGACGCCACGCATCGACCGATTCGAGGCGAGTCGATCTCCCAGGATCGAAATCGGGTCAGCGAAACACGCGGGACGTCTCCGTCGCGACTCGCGACTCCGACGACGTCGTCCAGCTCCCGTGCAGGCGTGAACGCTGCGAACACGCTCGGCCGAACGTGGGTTACGCTCTCTCTCGCGCGCGCTCGCGCGATGTCGTCCGCGCCAGCCTGACACGCGTCGGACACGCGGCGTCGGCGACCGGAGATGAATCGGCGACGGCACTACCGCGGACTTTCGCGTACCAACGAAAAATATTGCGCACGTACGGACGACGTATGGGACTCCGTGAAAATACAACGGTTCGCCGTTCCCCGCGTCCGGACTCCGGAGTGCCAGCCGTGTTCCAGTTCCGCGTTCCGCGTTCCGCGTTCCACCGTTTCCTCCCCACGTTAGTCATGAGGGTGGGGAAGAGGGGCGCGTGGCGCGGAATACCTACATTACCTACCAATACCAACCTACCTTGCTTACCTAGCGCGCCAAGGTATACATATTATAATACATATTTACATATACGCCTCTCTCGCAGGGTCCGGGAGAAAAGATAAAAGAAAAATCCGATTATAAGTATATACGTAGATAATAATAACATATAACATCTTTCTCATTCGAATCGACCTTTCCATCAACACGGCCTTTCCACACGAGAATATAACCTCTCAAGTACGAGCATAACCTAAAAGGACAAAAAAGTGCGCGTTGAACATTGCATCTCGCAAAATTTATTTATTATTTATTTATTAACCTCCTTGAAGAAGGCTAAGAAGCGAGTATAAATCATCGGAAGCTTGAATCATCGCGAGAGAATCTCTGAGGTATTACATTTGTAAATTAGATCATTTTCACATTTTGTCGTCATCGCGTACAACATCTTGTGACAAAATCTATTATTCTGTTTCCAGTGCTTCACGAAATACTTTCCTATAACGTATTAAATATAAACACGTCATTTCATTCCGAACATCCGAACGATGTCAGACGATGAGGATTACATGTCCGATAAATTTCTACAAGATTCCGAACAACGTGCCTCGTCGAGTCTTATATACAGACATTCTGATAGGAGAGAATTTACATTGATGAAGAAAAAGGCTGAAATTGAGTCTAGGATGAAGGAACGCAACAAGTCGATGCGAGTAGTCGAAGCGGAAAAAAGGGAGGAAGGCTTGTCATCTGCCATTACCAGCGCAAATAAAGGTATGTACTTAATCTACATAGATTATATAGAATGCAGATAAATTTCTGATGGGCTAAGAATGGCAAAAAAGTGCTAATTTTAATTGCGAGAAATAATTTCAAGATTTACCTTGTTCCCAGGTTTTGAAATGCTAATGAAGATGGGATATAAACCTGGTCAAGGAATAGGCAAGACTCAATCGGGAATGACTGAACCAATTCCTGTAGAAGTGAAGGCGGATAGGCAAGGTCTGGGAAAAATGCTAAAGAAAAAGAATTCGTACAAGCATGAGAACACAAATGCAAAATTAGATAACATGGATACCAGAGATTTCCGTAACAGGATAGCCCAAGAGAAGGCGGAACAGTTGCAAAAGATCGATTTGTACAAAAGTCAGAAGGTTTGCCAAGAATTAGATGCTAAAGAAAATATCGAGGAACCTGAAGAATCGTGGTTTTGGCTAGAGAGCAAGGAAGAAAAAGAAACTGACGACACTAACGACGATGACGATGACGACGACGACGACGACGACGATGATGACGACGACGACGACACCAAGAACGACGAAACACTCAGCCATTTAGAAAAACTCGATATTCTTACTAGATATTTAAGAAAGAAATACTTTTACTGCATCTGGTGCGGAACCAAGTTCAACGACGAAGACGATTTAAGAGATAATTGCCCGGGAAGTATGAGAAACGACCATTGAATATGTTAAATGTATATATTATCGATAACATTATCTTTACGCTACGTTAGAAAACTGATATCAATAAATTTTGGACGTCATTAAAAATATTCTCTATTCTTGTCGAGCGTGTACATTAGAACACGATATAATACACGAACCTTAGGTAAAATTACATTACTTAAATACATGATCAATCCCATTGTGTACACGAGACATAAAAGACCCATTAGCGGGTATGATGCAAAACATGGAAAAAGTCATGTTCCGGAGGAGAAAAAATCGAGCACTGAGCAACTCTAAGAGCAACTCTAAGGAGAGTCGTTATTCCTCACCCTCACGACCGAACTATGCTATTAAGGCAGCAGGGGATCGCTATGACCCCTGGCTTTTACACGCGATGGAAAAGAGAGTGAGAAATTACCTATAAAAGCATCTTGTTTGACTCTCTCTTCTTTCATTTTATCCGAAAACTTGTACGGTGACTGTTTGTTAAATATTTCGATAAAAACGAGTAACGATACTATAATGTTGGTAACCCCCAAGTCATTGCTAATCCTCGTGGTTTATGTTACAACAATCAGCGATGCTGAAATAACCGAGGTAGATGACGAAAGCTGCGAGACTCTACAGTCGGAAGTACGCATTACCAAAGACGAATACGACGAGATAGGACGTCTGAGAAGAACGTGTAGCGGTGATATATCGGTCACCAAATGTGAAGGATTCTGTAACTCGCAAGTGCAGCCAAGCGTTGTCACTACTACGGGCTTCTCGAAGGTAAGTCGATGTGATACCTCGTGCGAAGGAAGATGTATAAGATATATTGCCCGTAAGTTGTAATTATCTTTTTTTTGTTTTATATATAACAGGAGTGCTACTGTTGCCGTGAGAGTTATCTGAAAGAAAGATTCGTCGTCTTAAATCAATGCTACGACGCGGATGGAATTAAATTGATAGGCATGGATGACGAGACGATGGAGATCAAGATACGAGAACCCGCCGAATGTAAATGCATCAAGTGCGGCGATCTCGCGAGATAAGAGCAACAACGACTTGAAATGTAATCTGTATATTCTCTCAGTGCACAGTGAAATCGCAACAATTATATATGACAGTTATTATATCTGTATGATAGATAAATGAAAATAAATGAAAATACATTATATGTAATGACGACAAAAATAAATAGTATTTCTAATGTATTTACAATATAACCTCTCCCCCCTATTTATAGCCCCGATCTCTCTCTCTCTCTCTCTCTCTCTCTCTCTCTCTCTCATTGCGCGCATTTTTATAATACTTGTGACGATAAATGCAAAATTCCGCAAAAGTTAATTTTCTTTAAATACAATCGTACAGAACATATATGTGTATAATTTAATCTTGCATATCGTTACAGATAAATATAAATCATTTAAATAAAAATTTGATATTAATATTGATATTGATTCTGAATTTTCTTTTAACGAAAATGTTGGCGCACAAATAGTTAGCAAATTTTGAGAGATACTTTGACTTGATTTTATACATAATATAAGAGAAAGCTTTATTAAATCGTACACATGTATGTGTGAGTGCAATGAAGAATATTTCCTACGATGTATTTCGTAGTTTGTCATCTATATATTATTACTTAAAACAACAAGATTTTAGAAACGTTTCTTCTCAGCAAATTTAATCCTACAAACTTTAAAATTGTAATTATCGAAATTTTTAATATTTTTGGATACTTATTGTTAGTCCTAAATCAAAATGCTGTTACGATAAAGTTTAATAGAAATTGGAAAGAATTAAGATATAATGGTCTATTGTTGTTTATTTAAACTAAATATACATATAAAAGTGTCGTTTCTGTCATTTATAAATCGATTCTTATTGAATATTTTTAGTAAGCTTAATTCTTAAACTGTGTAAAGAAAATTGTGCAAATATTTTGTCATAAGTAAATAAAATTATCTTGGCCACATATTTACAATGTTTTATAGAGATAACGACACATATTAAGAATATGTTTGGTGTATATACCTAGATATATTATAATTTCTAAATAGAATCATGAATAAACTTTTATGTTATTTAACAAGAAAAAATCTAGCACTATTGTATATAAATTTAGCAAACATGTCAGGAAGAATTTTCTTATGTATGTCTATATATATTATATACACGTGTGTGTGTGTGTGTGTGTGTGTGTAGTGATTTTGATACATAGTGATACTGCTAAAATATAACCGAAGAAAGGGAAAAATACGGCCACCTGCGGTGTATAAAAGCTTACGACGTAGGACTTACAAGCGCAGTAAAGTGCTAGGAAGGGAAGGCAATGTACCGTTCGAGAGACAAGCTCTTCCGTTACTTTGGTAAATAAGCTAGCGTCTAACAGTACGTTTGCAAAATTTAAGTAATTTCCTCAGTCGTCTTTCTTGCAAGTTGTAGAATATTTTTTGCAAATTGTATGTAAAACAGATGTTAAGTATTAATGTACTTACCGTGGACAGTGATCAATGGATGGCTGATATGCTTGTTGTCCGGTGGCACAGAAGCGATCGTTGGGGTCGACGAGTGTCAGGCAACGCGCGTGATACACTTCCTTCAGTATCCAGGTTGTGTTCCAAAACCGATTCCCAGTTATGCGTGTAGAGGACGATGTAGCAGTTATCTGCAGGTAAGAAAGGCCTGTTATACGTTAGTGACAATCTTGCAATGTATGCAGTATGCGCGAAGCGTGCAATCTATCTCAACTGATAGTTTTACAATTTTACAATCTTAAAGGCAATAACAATGTGATGCATATGGGCAAGAGTTGTACGTTTTCAAGTGGGGCACATGAAAATTTCTTAGGAATAGCTAATGTGGTATCGTGGTACCGCGGTACTTAATACTCACGAGGCATGTTGAAACATAATATCTTGCATTAACGATTCTAAAACTACACATAGGCGCATTCTCTAAATCTTATTGTTAGCCCTACGAGCGGGGGAGTCTCGTACGTTCCATATAGCCAAGTATATACGCGCGTGAAGCAAGAACACTTAAGAAACACGAATGTGAGTCGCGACCGATTTGATACCGTAAAATCGCAAGTATTACGTCTGACGTTTGACAGAGTCCAATCTTTTTTTTTCCCTCTCTCTCTCTCTCTCATACACACACACGCGCACGAACACTGTTTAACGCAACGAGAGAGAACTGAGCGCTGAGCGCGCATGAGACATGAGAAGACACATACATACATATGTGAAACGTTCAGCTTGTTAACATGCACAGGTGTCCGGGTCCAAGATGTGGCAAATGGAGAGGAGCTGCATGTGCTGTCAGGAAAGCGGCGAGAGAGAGGCTAGTGTCTCTCTGTTCTGTCCGCGGGCGAAACCAGGGGAGATGAAGTTCAGGAAGGTGAGACGTGAGATGTGAGACCGCTGATCGCCCAGTCGCCCATGGACGCGGTTGACGCGATCGTTAGCCGGTCGTAAACAGACTCGCGTGAACGCGAACGCGATTCATGCGATCAGACGCGATCGCGCGCCGTTGACTGTTCACTGTTGACTCGCTTCTCGCTTTCTCTCACCGATCACGCGTCGACGAGATCCGTAACAAAAACAAAGCCCGAAGCCGTTCGACAGTCGACGTCGACACCGCAGTCCGCACCACGAGTTTTTCCGTTCTCGCGCGGCCATATTGTTTTCGTGCGCGGACAATCGGCGCCCTCGGCCTCGGCCGCCTCGGCGGGCGTCCGGGTCCGGCCGTATAGTCAGTATAGTCCCCAGTAGTCCCGTAGTGCGCCGCGTAACTAGCAGGGGCGCCTAATTTCAAAATTTCAAAAGCTTTATTGCAATCGACTTTTGCCGTTTGCGTTAATTTTACCTGTATCTGTTCATCAGGTTATCACCAAGGCGCCGTTGGAATGCATGTGCAGACCGTGCACCAGCGTGGAAGAGTACGCGATAATACCCCAGGAGATCGCGGGATTCGCCGACGAGGGCCCTTTTGCGACGTCCGCGCACTTCAGACGGTCCTCTGGCTTGCGATAGACAGCCACGAGGCACGCGGAAAATCGCGCCCACCATAACGGCGCGGTTTATTTTATTTTATTCCCTATTATATAACTAATAAAAAGAATGTCTAACGAACATGTGTCGATCTTTCTCGATCGCGGACGAGATATGCGAGCGAGGCTGCAGCAGATTTATAAACGCGCACGATATACACGTTACGTGTGCGTGCAAGTCTCTTCCCTATCCCTTTTCTCATCCCTCTCGCGGAATTGTAGATGCTCCTTTTCGGCTCCTTTGCTAAGAAAAAAGTCTTATCATTTCTCGTCACGAATATTCAATGTCGTTTTCTTGGAAAACCAAATTACGAATCCTGAATTCTTCAGCTTGCCTAAAGAAAGTGCGTGTGCAAAAAAGAAGAAGAAATGATATGATAAAGAAGGTTCAGGAAGGGATACGCGTAGAATAGGAAACGCAAGAGATAACACCGAGCACTCGTGACTCGTATGTCCGAGGCTGAGAAGAAATTATGAAACATTGCACACAGACTCTGTTAATATACTTAAATAATAATATATATATTTACATACAATATATAGGTATGCTTCATGTAATTTGAATCAAGTCTGTAATCGATTCGTCCGTGTGTCTCGTATTTCGAAAATGGTCGATCGAAGGTTCTGACAGATGACGCGCCTTCTTTTAGAAGACCAAAGCAAAGACTCGATATACTTTTGCAAAAGTATATCCGACAAGTCCGTACGTCTATTTCCGTATTCTCGCGAAAACAGTTCGCAATTTCCCAAGGGTGGATACCTTTACAGGTACGATAAATCGTGTGGTATCGGCACTTAACGATAGTTGCCGGATAAACATAATATTTTTTGATAGCTGTACACGCACACATGCACACAGAAAATCAGTCTCTCCTATACGAGCACGTTCGAAACAAAGGCGAGCTCAACGCTGTACCTCAAATCAGTTTAATAACAATTTTATACAATTCGCTACAGCATTAGCCACGTAGACACATTCCAATGTTCCCACGCGCCGCGCTCTCCTCTCTCACTCTCTCTTTCTCTCTCTTACTTCTTGTGATTATAAATAGCTAGTGTTAAAAAATAGTACCTTAATATGTATATGTGTGTGTGTGTATATATATATGTATATGTGTGCATATATATATATATATATATATATATATACATATATCATATATATATATAGATATATATGCACACCATTTGTAATCTTTCATTTTCTAACTTCAACGTGTTCTAGATTACAGATCCTAACTCCGCAATATATATCCTTCACTTTCGCTCTATCTCATCATGTTTCACGCGAGTGTCCTTTCTTATAATATAATACATTATAAGTTCTTATTTGCAAAGATATAAATTAGTAAAGTATTCCGTTACAATAATAGGAAGAACCATATCGCTGTCAGTATCAGACTTGGTTTTATCTCGGTATCGAATTTTCTTTTTCCTTACTTTCTGAATTTCTTTTATCCCACTTAAAATTGACCTACTCTCAGGTTGCATATTCCGATCTGCGATTTATCTAAATCTTGTAACAAGCACTTCGGTTTGTGACCCGTGATATTAGCGTTAACATAATTGGAAGTAACGTTGAATCTTGCCGATTCCAAGCATGGAAAAAAGACGCATATTCCGGTTCTATTGAGCGATCGACCTATCTCGCTGCAGCCATTTTACATAAGAAACACGATAATTATTTTTCGAGCCACTTTTTTTTTGCTTTATTTAAACTTTGAACCATTTTATTGAATTATATATAATAATTATTTTGCATAGTTTTGTAATAATTAATAGTTAAACTTTATCTTCATTATGTATACTGTATTTCAAATACAGCTGTCGTTTGTTTATTTAGTCAGCACTCTCACTTCTCTTTACTCATTGGTAAAAAGTCGATGGAGTTATAGATTATATTACATACATTTACGTGTCACTTCATTGTTATTTATCGTACCGTTCTTTCCTTCAATACTTGGGAGCGTTCCTGCGTTTTTATTTTTTTACGAAAAAAAAAAAAAAAACCAACTGCAATTTGATTTCGGGACGTTGTATTTTCCTTTCAACGGGGAAACGCGTATTTGAGTCTTTTTAATAGACGATAATGCAATCGATCACAGTATCGTCAACAGCCCTGATTCGCACTAGTTGACAATTCCTCGACACTGGAATTATCGTCCGGTTCTTGCAGATCGGTGAAAAACGACGTAAGTGCGACGACTGAGACGCTATGGCCTTCGACATCCGGTCCTTCCGGAACTTTCTGTTTCCACGTCAAGAACGCGTCGCTTGATATCACATTGTCCATCCATAATCGGTTCATAATGGGAACGAGGGTACCTACGACCAAGCAAGACTCGTAAATTTCGCACGCTTCATATTCCTACATCCATAAACTAAGAATAATATAAAGGTGTACGTGTACTTTTTTTTTAATAATAAAAGTTAAAAAATAAGACAGGACGCATCGATATTTATACGTGCAATAATAAATTTAAACATTTTCACTTTGCACTTACCAGGTGGAAACTCAATCTTTTTGATGTATCTTTGAATTGCATAAAGACATTGCAATTCCAATAAATCGTTCGCGTCGGCATACCGTTGAATCAACGTTTGCAGACTAGCAAAAGTATCTAGGTTTAGCTTCCAAGTGCCATGATGTCGTTCTACGCATACAGAGAGAGAAAAACACAACTTAGAATATTAATGTAAAAAATTATCAAGTATTTTGTTTCCACAAGTCACGTCAGTATCCTTTTGGCTTGACAACACAAAAATAGTCCATAATATGTATCTTTACTCTATATAAAATGTTATCATCATGTTCATTCTATCACAAAATCATTCCATCGGAAAAATAATAATTTAAAAATATTTTGAAAATAGCGTGCTACGCTACGATACATACCTAACGTGGTTTCTAAGATGGCAGTCATTAAGTGTCTTATAAACTGGGGATCCTTCTCTCTACTACCAACATTTGCCTGAAACAATAAAGCTAATTGTGAAAAAACTCGATATAAATAGCTATACAAAAAACACATGTCAATTATGCTACACTTACAGTTATCCAACTGCAAATTTCGTCGAAGGAAGTATTTTCTTTCATGAGCCTTGTAAGATTTTCCTGAATTTTCTCAAACGAGAGTTGCTCGGTAGCAGCGGAGTCTTTGGCACTATTATAATCACCAGTTAAAAACTCCAAATTCTAAAAATAAAAACAACAGAACTAATAAGATCGTGCACAGGTAAGACTGACATTATTGTCTTGGTTACTTCCAGAACAAGATCTGAATATAGAGCAGAAGAGACAATAGTGAAATAATTTGAGAGAAGGAAAGGGGAAGATGTAACAAGATTTAAAAACGAAGAGCAGCTAATTGTTCCAATCGTGAAAAAGAAGTATACGTGCCAAATTATAGTAATATTGTAATGTTCTTTTCATGTAAATCTAAAAAAATTACACCGCGATAGAAAGGGCAAGAGAGAAAAGAAAGGGGAAATGGAGAGAATTATTACACGTTGGAAAATTTTCCTTTCTTTCACAAACGCAGCAAAAAATTGTGTACATTCTCTATCGGAAGTTCAGTCAATGCAGTCAGTCAATGTTTTCATTCGATTTAATTGATAGTACTTTACTCTTGCATCGCGCCAGCAAGATTCTGTCGACAGAACGTAAGTTTTATGTAGACACAAATTGTTGCTAATTTACAACAATTTCTAATTGAATTTATTTGTCATTTACTTTAAATCAAAATGAAGAAAATAATTTCAAGTTGCTACGCAAGTTGATTGGAGTGGCAAAGATGAAAATCGAACCCGAGTCTTTCGTCTGTCTGTTCTATACCTTTAAGCTATCCAGTTTTTATAGATAATTGCGAACAATAACGCAAACAAGTCGAGATAAATGTGACAGAATGATTAAACTGGCACTGTTCTACGAAGGAAAAAAGACAAATAGGGGAGAGAAATTGATATAATATACGATCATCGAGGAGTACTTACGTATTCCTGAATAATTTTATCGACATTCTCTCGTTCCGGATCGATTAAGTTACTCAGTTGAAGTCCACTTTGGTCCCATTTATCGGCAAGCCATTTAGGCCCTTTGTTACGAGATACTTTTGTCATAAGTTCTCCAAGGAATTTGCCTACAAAGCCTTGTCTTCTCAAACTTATACATATACTCTTGAATTCGGATAATAAGATAGCTCCGTCCTCTATCGAATGTGCTGCAACATAGATAGTCACGCATGTAAATCGATTTCAGATTAGAGTAGGACGGATAAATTATTACATATTTTTTCAGGCCTGTTGAGCTATAGCACCCGCACGGCATTTTTCTATGGCGTAAAATGTAATCGTCATCACAAGAGAGAAATCTTTATCTTTATCTTATCTCATCTCGCGGTTAACCCGCGGCAAAAAGATACGCATGTATTACTTACACAGTATTTCGGCTAAGTAAGTCCAAATTTTCGGTATATCGATAACCAAATCATCTACTATTTCCAGCACTTCTCCCAATCTAAAACAGAATTTCTCCTTGTATTAGCAACAATTTTAGTGAAAAAAACTTGGTATTACAAAATTAAATGTATGCAAATAGCGTCAGTATCCTTTTGGCATTAGTAACACAAAGATATTTTTCAAAATACCTTTACTCTGTATCAAGATTTTCATCATCAATTAATATATGAACTATTATTTTGCTATAATTTGCTCTATAAACAAATAAGATAACAAGAATAGGATAACTTACCCATTCTTGAAACACTCCACAGGTAAAATATTTTGTCGAAGTAAATGGGACAAGAGTTTCGAAACCAGTTCTCGTTCGACAGGCGATTTCTCGAGAACATGATTAATACACTCGCGTGTAAGTTTGGCAAATGTTGCATTATCAAATTTCTGTTGAATCTCTAATCCCGTATTCTGCAAATAAAAATAAATATGCGTTAACAATATTGAATTTGTGATGTCCAGAATAGTCGAAAAATAATCTTTAAATAATAAATTATTTATTTATTTATTTTTTAAATATGTTGTCCTCCTTTTAGTTAGTGTAAATAGCATGTAGTGCTATCACACGGAACCAAAAAGAAGGTATTGCCTATTATTGCACGCCAATGACTCAAGCATCTCCTATTGAATCAGAGATGGATCTAAGGAGCGTGCGTTGGTTGATAGAAAATATCTCTGTCTCGCCAGAAATTTATATAACTATTTTATTTAGCAAATTTATTTATATTTAATTTATATATATATATACATATATATACATAAACAAAATTTAAACTTTGTGGTATGACGTGTGGCTCTATACGAGAACGTTCGATTCGTAGTCAGCGGATCTCGGGTTCGATCCCGACCGTCATCTCACATATGCTTCGGTTTATAAAAAGTTGACAAGAATTTGATAATTATGAATAAAACAGCATGAAACAAATTTTAACTCGTTTCGGGAAAGATAAATTGATATCGATATCACTTTAAATCTTAAAGAACTTACTTCAACAATCGGCTCCTCCAGATAGTGTTTCAGTATGGAGTTATAAGCCTTTGTAAATTCTTGCTCTGACATCGGAGCCTTGTGGCTTATAGCCCCAGACTGGGAGGCAGACTTCAATACGGGCGGAAGCATCGACACATTCCTTTGAGAGTTATCCAGCAACGGATGACTCTCCCTGCTCGATGCACTGCCCGACTGATGAGTGCCATTACGAGAGCTCCTACCGTCTGTAAAAACACAAAATCCTTGTTTAAGAAATATTTCTTCAAAAAGCCTGTTTAACGATACGTTATTGGTAATGTAAGTTACATATATCTGTGCTTATAAGAGAACATACCATAAGACTTGTAATCCCGGCTACACTCTCTTGGACCGGTTGATCGTGATCTAAAATAACAGATAAAAATGTATAAGTGGTTGTCGACGTTCCTTTAAATGTTAATGTGAAATTTGTAACATCTCAGAACTCATTTTGAAATCATTTAAGTTTTAGAAGATTCAGAAACTCTAGTCTGTAATTGTGTATCATCATAAATCGTTAAGTACGAAGCAGAGATTAATAAACATCCATGGCAAATGTATGTTACAGAAAAAATATTGCGCTCTTTGTAATGATTCTATAATTGGACATAATAACACGAACCCAAATAATTAACCGGTTTATTCTTTAATCTTGTAAATGTTTGAAAAATAACTGACTTACCCAGAAAGTGGTAAGGGCGGCATCCTCTTGTCCTGGTCTAAATTGGACATATTCTCTAAGCACGCAAATTTGTTGGAACTTATCGTCTTAGAGTTGTTGGCGGGGTTAGTAGCCCTCCATAAATAAGATGCCCTGTTGCCGAGTTGCATGTCGTCCATTGGTGGCTATTGAAAAAGATAATGATCATTTTGTGTAACAAAAAAAGTTTCACTCTTAAAAATGACAACAGATTTATTGTTGCCATTTTTCCATCATGCCGATTGTTTCTCTCTCGTTGCTCACTTCGTGTTGTGAGAGTAACTGTCGACGTAAAAGTCGTATTTTGACAGTTATCTCAAGCGGGGTTATTCCATGAAATTATATTTTTTAATTTAAATTCCACGCGCATGCGCGCACACGCACACATATACAACATGATTTTAATCCTTTCGAAGTTGAACACTGTAACGAATGCATTATGCATGCAGAAAGTATTCTGCCGTCTGTAACGCGCTTCAGTGCTAAACATTTTTGCAAGTGGCCTCAGGTACGGTGTGTCATGATTTCCTCACATATCAAATTAGATTGTATCAAATATTAAGAGACTTAATAAAAACACAGTTAAAAACTAAAAAGTAATACTTACTAAATGAGCAATTACATTGTTTATTAGATGTGTTATATTGCTTTTGAAATTGTTCACCGTTAATTTTATTTTACGGACAAATGTGCCAAACACGTAAACATGCCCATAGCGTTTGCGGTGTTCCATTTGCTAGACGTATTTAGGGCGCGAAAAAGTCGCTCGTCTGTTCGCGCTCTTACGCGTCTATGACTTTGAAAGGATTAAAATTGATTTCTTGTTTTTTTTTTTTTTTTAACATAAAAATCATAATTACAATTAAGAAAAAATTTACACTGTGTAATGTTATATATTTTTTAAAACAACTACGGATGCGTTTTGAAATGTACCGACAGTACTGAAAATCTATAATAGTATGCACACAAGACGGACTAGAGATTTTGCGACAGTACGTTTCGGAACGAATCATATGTTTTGTTTATATCAATCGCTTTATCTTATTATTTTATACATAAAAGTGTCCAGTACATATACATGAAAAAAAAAAAAGAAAAAAAAAACTGTAATTCTTATGACTGGACATGATAATATGAACCCAAACTAACCGGTTTATTCTTCAATTTTGCAGTTTCCACCGAATACGTCACGGGTCTCACCCTTCCTACTGGTTGACTCCAACCATCGTCAGTAGGACCACCAAGTCCACGATTTCTTTTCCTATCATTATTACGGTCGTCTTTTCGCGCGGTGTTCAATGGAGCGCTGTTTGCATGCACTTGCATGTCCAGTCTTTCGGATTCCGCTTCTTTTTGAATTTGGTCTATCGTTTTAGGATTGTTATCGTTTCTTCTCGGAATCCATTTATTTGCTCTCAAGTCGATAACATCTTGAAGCATGAAACGAATCCTAGAACTAATTTTGCTGTGGCCTTTTCGCGCAACAATCTCTTGCATTCTATTGAAGTAATCCTGCATCTCCTAAGAATAGGAAGAAATAAGAAATTAATTAAAATAATACATATTACCGCCAAATGAATACTTCCAACACAGACATTTTACACACAATTGGATGCAAATAATAAGAACAGCATTAGTTTTACCTCAGCAGGTCCTTTTAATTCCAAATCTTTGCCAATCGTTGTCAACAATTTGCACAGACACTCCAGATTATCCTCATCATTCTGTTCTAACAGGTGACGAATACATCGGTGCATGATTTTCGTTGTCAAAATCTGCTGTTTATACAGCTCACCGATGAATCTAAATGAATGAGATATGTTTGAGAAAATTATAGTTTCTTTTTTTGTAAGATTTTTGTATTTTATCGTGCAAAATTGTAAATTATATTGTATCATCTTCATACGGTTGCATAAAGCGATCGAATTGATCTAAACATACTTAAGTACCCAGACAGCACACATGTCCCGATTTTGGACATGTGCTGGGTTTGTAAATATCTTGAGATGCGTTAAATAAAAAAATTGCTCACCTAATATTTCCTACAGATTTAATTCGTATTCTGCGCTCCTCCTCTTCAAGCGCCAACTGAAGTTCTTTCTTTTTCTCCTAATAAGGACAATAAAATGATCAGATACCAAAATAAAATATTATATTGAAGAAAGATAAAAGTTTGTTTGAAAACAAAATAAAAATATGAATACATCGTGCAAGATGCTTACCGGGTCATTACACTCGTCAATTTCCTTTAGCCTTCGATTTCTCGCGACATCATCAATTGGATTCTTTTCGAATTCTTTTTGGCAACGCGTGATGATAAGCTTCTTGAAGCTAACGGAACTATCTTGAGTATCAGGACCTGCGACTTCCATCATGCCCAGTTCTTTGCACAACAAGGCATATTCGACAGAGAAGCTGGGTTCGTCGACAGCTTTTTCAAAGACCAAATGAATAACTCCATTCAAGCGTTCTTGCGTATCGATCGGCAAATGTCGGACTTGCTCAACCAACGTGTTGAACTTTTGCGGAGTGAGTTTGTTCAATACACTTCGTACTCTCTTATAGAGGGCTTCCGTTTTCGCTTCCTCTTCAGTAAGGCCTATTTGCTTTAATCTCGTGGGTTTCCAAGCATTTTCTGTTTCTCTCAGTTTCACGTCTTCTCTTAACGATAGTGAAACATGAATAACATTTGGTTTATTCGCTTTTGGTTTACCCCGGTCACTCTTACGACTCGTTGGTGGCTGTAAAACGAGATATATATCTCATCGATATCATGTATCAAAGCTAAGATATTCGATAAAGTTATTTGACACAAAGAATGAAAATTTCAATCAAAAGAAATGTATTATTCGTCAAAAGATTTTCAGATCACTACTTTCTTCGTGCGACATTAGGTTTACTTGTCCTTCTCCTTCCATAAGAAAGCAAGATACATATCCCAAGCATTTCACTTAAATTCTACTTACCGGACGTGTACTCATATTTGTCTTTGCAAATCCTGGCATTAACGCATCATGCCTGGGAATGTTCGCATCCTTAAAAGCCCTCAAGTCCATAGTATTATGCGTATTCTATAAAAATCAGACGCAGATGCAAGTAATAAAACATCGTTATTAATAAAGCGTACGATATGTCATGTATGATAAATAACACATGAGACGTAGGTCATACCTGTAAACTATCTTTCAAGACAGCCTGCAAATTTGGTAGATTAGCCGGCTTTAGTTTGCTGTTGGGATCAAATTGTAGACGTAAGAGGAAATCCCGGTCGTAGGACTTCCTACCGGTCACGTTGACCGGGCTCCACTGGCCCTCTTTGTACGAGTACTTGAGTAATGGGGCCTTATTACCGCTAGGTGCGGCAATTTCGGCCGGGGCATTACCGCTGCCACTGGAAACCTCGACTTCTTGCTTCTTCTCCGTAATCACCGATGGGACAGTCGTCGCGTTTTCGTCGTTGGACGCGTGTAGCGCCGACACCTTAAAGTTCTCTTCATTTTTCTGCGCGACCAACGCTTCCAAGTGCATTTCTTCGATGACCGCCGCGTGATCGACGACATCATTGGGAGATGCGATGGGAAGCGCGTTAAACGCACTGTCCTCGGACTTGATCGAAGATTCCTTGCTGGTCGGGGGTTTATCTACAACGTGAGACGCTTGTTGCGCGGGAGCGCTGTCCTTGGACACCTCGGTGGACGCGTGCTTCTCGGTTTTCGCGTGAACGGGCAGAATCTCCTTCTCCTTTTCCTTCTTCGACTCATAATTATCCTTTTCTTTGATATCCTTGCTGATCTCTCTCCCGGGCTCCTTGTTACTGTCTTTCGAGGCGGGAGCGTGCTGCTCCTTGTTGTCTTGCTTAATTTCCACTGTTTTCGCCGCTGATACGGTATTTACAAAGGCATCCATGTCTGTGCCTTCCTTCTCCGCGCCCTTGCGATTGAGTTCGCGGGGTTTCAATTTATTTTTGCTCTTTTGCTTCTGCATAGCTTTACCTGGAGAACGGAAGAGAAAACGACGTTGGTGAGACAATCGAATACGCTGCAATACGAATACGAAAATATGAAAATATAAAAATAGAAGATCGCGGGTACAATTTTTAGGAACGCGTCGCGCAATACATTCGATCAATCTACTGTACTTATTCATCGATTCTATCGATTACTACGCCAACGCATCCTGTGCTGATCAAAGAACCGAGAGAAAGGAAGCGAAAACCACTCGTCTTTAGGAGCTTTTATTCAACGGGGAACGTTCTCGACGCGTATCGGCATACGTGCGTGCCAAGTCGGGCAGTCAGGGGCGGTGCGTTTCGCGTACCATGATCTCGGGATCCCCGTCGATTACGACTTTTGGATCTCGTGCCGCTTCTGCCACCGCCGCCACCTCCGCCACCGTCGCTCGTTCTTCGATCGCCCATGTTTCACACGTGTCCGCGCGCGCACGTGCAATTCACATCTTTGGATGGCTCGAGTTTCCGATGGCCGTGCGTGTACGTATGCGCACGCGCGCGCCCGCGTGCGGCACTGATTCAGTATTTATTTATAAACCTGCCAAATCCCTGCCAAACGTGGCGTAAATGCGACACGTAAACGCGACGGGGCGCAACAATGACAAGGGGAAGAAGAATCGCATCCTCGACAAGCTTATCGGCGCGACGAGATGACGACTTGGTTGGTCGTTATTATCGCCGTCTTGGCACGTGACGCGATCGCCGATTTCGTTCTCGATCGAACACTGCGTCGATCGCGGTGACATCCAGAGGCCGACGACGCTCGGGAATGAGTCCGTCAACCGTCCAACTCGCGGCCAGGCTTGGAGCTTGGATATCCGCCGCCGCCGACGACGACGGACGAGATTCGCGCAACTCGTTTTACTCGTTAGTCAACGGCGACCGCCGTCACAAACGATCGTCCCCGACTGAAAGACACTTCGGAAAAGCCTCGGGCCTGGCTAGCCGCGGCGCCCGACGACTTTCACGCATCTATTTTAACCTGTGAACTGGCGCAAACCGACAGGCACGACATAGGATTTCTTAAATTAGTTCCGTTCGGTCGGTTTGCGCGTCGGAGCAGGCGCACGTTCAACGGTTCGACCTAACCCACCTAACTCAAAAGCGCGCTCGCGCTCGCATCCGCACAGAAATATCGCCCGAAAAAATTCCTGCGTCCGCTCGCGCGTGTCGTCCGTTTTGTTTATTCATCGCGATCTCGACGCGTGGATCTATCCTAGCTTTTCGATCGAAATTCGAACGGTGAAACGTCGATTCTTCCCCCGATCGGTGGGGGACCATCCCTGAATCGGCTAATTATTCGACGTGGGCGATATACGTTCACCGTCCTCGGTGCTGATCTCGAATTCGATTCTCGATGCGCGAAAGTAGGTTGGAATCGCTTTAGTTTTACTAAAGCAGGTCGTGGACCGCGACTCCGTCTCTCTCCCTCCCTCTTGCAACAAATGTTAAATCACAGATTCTTTTTAACACGCTCTCTGCCGCATAGAGTGAATACTTACGCCCCATGATAAACTTTCCGTTCAGGCCGTTTGATATTTTCGATCCTACATGCATTATCACAAAATGTTTTACGAAAAAGCACATATTGATATTTGAATATGTATAGTACAGTTTGTAAAATCTTGTTTTTCAATAGTAAATTTATTTTTATAAATATTGTACGAGGTGTTATAAATAAACCTGTTAGGATCGACAATTCGGGGAGCGCATGCCGTGGGCTACCCACGCGGCTTGAACGGAAAGTTCCCGAAAACTCTATTCAACAAAAAAATGCGTAAGAGCGAAGCACGGCGTTTCCAACTTAAATCGCAAATTTTGGTTCGGGATCGTAGTCAGCGCTTATAAAAATTTACGGGACGATTACTCTCGTTCTTGTGGTCGAAAGTTTTTGGTTCATTTTTTGTTCAACAGTGAAATCGGGCCAGTAAAGAACATATTAAACGCGTGGAACTTGTTATCTTTCCTCTTCAAAACGCTATGTTAAAATTGCTCATCGAGTGCGCAAACTGAGGGAGTAGCATCCCAGAGTGTCTAATAAATAACGATTCATTTATTATTCGTTCCCTCTCTCTCTCTCTCCCTTCCTTCCTTCCTCTCGAACCCAGCGAAGGGGATACGATCCTTCCGACGCGACGCGAAATAAAAATCGCGAGACGGCGAGAATCGCGTCTCCGAAAACGCGGTGACGCGATGACGCGATGATGCGCGACCACGGATTTCGAGAGAGAGACGATATAATTAGATGGCTCCGAGAGATCGCGGAGGGAGTCGTGCGCGCGCGCGAGAATAATCACTGTCGGACATCGACGAAGCTCAAAGAGCATCGCGCCTGACGATGGAAAAAATATTTGGCGCGCCGATATACCCCGTCTACTCCGATACGTTTATCGCGCGCCATTTCCAACGAGGTTGCTAAAAGCCACATTTTTTCCCTCTCGAGCACGACGAGATGTCACGCCTCTGTTTTTGGTTTAAAACAAATTTGTTGTATCTTCCAAAGATTAAAAAAATACACATTTGAAACGTGACCTAAGCATCCCATCCGATTTTATCCGTGAATGTTTAAATCGCAACGATCTCGAGTTTGAAAGACGCTCACGTCCCGTTGTTAATACTTTTCGTTATAAAATGTCATAACGATACCTCCTCCCCCTTTCTTCGCGGTACGGTAAATAAGACGTCACGTCAGCGTCTCTTTATATAGTTTATACTATCCAGCCACGGACGATACGAATCGGACGGAAGTTTGCCTTGTGTTTCGAGTCTCGAGTCTCGAGTCTCGATGTGCGTTCCGCGCGCACATTTTCCTTCGGATCGAGGGATCTCTGGTTCGGCGTTTTCCGAGGTTTCCGTTCCGCGCGCCGACTTTTCTCAAGCCGCGAAAGACTTTCACCCGATCGCCGAATGACGAGCAACGGCGGCTGGGCGGCTCAAGGTTGCCCCGCCAAAAGTCTCGTCGTAAAATTTTTTTTCTTTTCGGCGCACCCGCGCGCTGCGTGCTCTTGTGAAATGGCGTTAGCCGAGGACGCCCGCGGCCCGACACACACGCACGCGCCCGCCTTACCATTACCACACGTGGCGCGCGGTCGTGACTCGTGACCCCGGCTGTCGGGGGGCCCTCTCTTCCCGGATCGAGAGCATGCCCGATATCGGCGACGATACACGCGATACATCGTGCGTCGCCCGGGTCGTTTCGAGAAGAACGGAGTACGGAAACTCAGCCGGGACGACTTTTAACGCGACGCGACGCGACATGGATCAACTACTCTCCTACTCGCAAACGATTTAAAACCATTATCTCAATACGATATTCGTAACAACATAAGGAAGAATCTTGATGTTTTATTATCGACGAGCTGAAGGTCGATTTGCACGCACACGACATCTCGGCACACGACTACACGACAGTACGAGGGACTTTGAATTCGTAAACACTCGACGACTCCGATGATCGAATGAAAGAATGGTTTTGCGAAGGTTGATCTATCGAGGACGAACGACGAACGTCGGCGCGCGGACCAATATGGTGCTGCATTCTCTTTCGATCATTTCACAAAATGGCCACGCGCCACCGCGTGCACGGCGCAATCCGGCGCAATCGCGCGACGTCTTCCAGACATCGTTCCAGTCGTTCCAGATGCGAGATGCCGCGCGAGATTGTTGATCGCGCGGACGTGGATTATTCGGCAATCGGCAATCGGGAACGAGATGCGACCAAACGAGCCGTGCGTTCTTGCGAAAGAGCATATTCGGAAGAACGTGTCCACCACGTGGTGGAAAAAGAAAAGCCTCGGGGCGTCGAGTATGTCGCGACGTCGGTCGCGACATGTGCGCAAAAATCGGGAACGTGCGACAAACGCGCGATATCTAATTTTTCGAGATAACGCGACGAGGAAGGAAGGCAAGGAAAATCGGAGCGAGATATCCCCCAGAACTCCCGGCGAGGAGCTACTCGACGGCGACAGATTTAGGTGGCCATATTGAGCGGTCGCCTTCCTCCGCACGATTCCGCGGCGCCCCTGAATACGCCCCTGAACGCGCAATATAAGGCGCGATATTATCGTCTAGAAGCGAGACTCCGACAACGTATGGTTCGCGCATTGCATACCATTTACAAATCTAATGAAACAAATAAGATAAGTAAGCGGACGCGCCGCGCCGCGCCGCGCCTTTCGTCTCCTCTCCTCTCGTCTCCCGCCTAGTTACAAGCCTCGCCTCGCCTCGCCACGCCACGCCACGCCGAACACAAGATGTCGGAAACCACGTTGTCACCAAGGTACCGACATCTTCGATCACGTTGCCGAAAGGTGCGACGGGAGATATCGAGAAAGAGAGAGCGAAAAGAAGTGAAATTTCGTGTACGTACATCTCTCGACGTAGGGTCTCTCCTCTCTCTCTCTCTCTGGTCCTTTCACGCTCCGCTTCGCACGCTCTGCTTTTCGCCACTTCACTGTCTCGCGTTTTCGAACACGCGTTTTCGACACGAGCTTTTCGCTAGGCCGAAATTCATTCCTCGGAACCAACGAGGAGAAACGAGGCCAACTCCGAACTCTCGGATGGATGTACAGAGGTGGGAAAAGGATTCGGGTAAAAACGACGCGTGTATAGGGCGCTCGTCGAAATTCGATAAAAAAAAATATATATATATATATATGTACAATTATCGCGAAGGTCGTTGCAGTTACGTTGCAATGTACAGACTGTAAAACACAGCGCGGAGAAACGGTATATAATAAGCGTATTCGTTGCCTGAGCGGTAAAGCGATGCGTAAAGTACGCGCGCGAGTTGTGGGAGATAAAGGAAAAGGGAAGAAAAGCGCCGGGATTCAAAGTTCGGAGGCGAGGCGAATCGAATCGATCTTCGAAGGGTCGTTTCTCGAGGGTGGGATAAAACGTACTTTTTTTTTGCTTAAAAAAGGTAGAAGGTAAAATAAAATAAAAAGGAAGGGACAGAATTGGGAGAAGAGAGCAGTGTAAAATGCGACCGGCTAGCGCAGCACGTGCTGGCTACTGAAGGCCGTCCGGTCCGGTCTCCGGTCCGGTCCCCTCGACGACGATGGAGGATTTCCTCCCTTCCTCCTCCTTCCTTCTCCCGTTCTTTCGTTCCAGCGTTCAGCGTTCCAGCGCCGGTTCACCGGTTAATCCCGCTTCGTTCATCATCGCGCCCCGTCGGCCATTTTCGCGCAATCGCGTCACCGTCCGCCTTAGTCCCGACTCGACTCCGATTGACTCCGATTCGCTTCACCTCACCTCACCTCACCGCGCCACGACTCGCCTCTCCGTCTCCGGTTCGCCAAGAGATACCTGCCTAACCACGCGATCGTATCGTAGCGCAGAAAATAGACGAGGAAACCGCGGGACCTTCGTCGTCCGTAACGGTCATCGAAAGAATTCCGATTGTTTAGACGCGAGACGCCAATGATGATTTTTCAAAGCAAAGTAGGACAGAGAGGAAAGAAAAAAAAAATAAGGGCGACGCGACGATTGTATCGATTATCTCGGCGAGCGGATTGATCAGAGTATACTTTTCGCGAAAAATATCAAGTTACCTAGCTGTCGCAAATTGACGATAGATTGATTATCCCTTCGATAGAGAACGTCGTCGCGTTTCCATATTTCGTGTTGCGGCGCCGGCGACTCGATCGCTATTTGCCTCTTAAATAATCAACTTTTCTCGAAGGACGAATCCAGAACTTTCGCAGAACTTGATTGTGTGTACGCGAGACAAACGAGATAAATATAAGAATCGCTGTATCTTACCCTTTTTCATTTTGCGACTCTCGTTACAAGCTGGAGTAGAAATTTATCGATGTTCGAAATTCGAATAGGAACCAACTTTACGTATAAACAAATGCCACTAGACAAATATATCACACTGAAGTCACGTGACACTGAAAATCAACGATGCTTCGAATCTTTCGGACAACGGAACTATCGCGACACTTTGAATTTTTTTCAAGATTAAATAAAGATCCACTATAGAGTTCGATTTAATTTTTAAATAAACAATTACACAAAGGACGAGACATCTAAAATAGTCGGCTAACGTAGTGAAAACCGCGTTGCGTTTTTGTTCGAACGATCCGCGGTTTAAAAAAAAACCAACATTCCATTATTTCTTTGCAACTCTCGCATTGATCTCGACGTTCGCGTCGCTCGTTATTAGAGAGGCGTGATATAAATGCCCGGATATATCGAAACGACTGCACTTCGCAGAACCCCGACGCGAGACACGAGACTCCGATTCTCCTCGTGGCTTTTAGGTTAGATCAAGTTGGGTTAGGTTACGTTGAGTTTTGGAGGGTGCCCTCTTCAGTGCAAGTGCTGAGATTCACGGCGACGCCGACGCCGACGCCGACGCCGACGCCGTTTTGTAACGGCACGTGCGCGCGTGCGCGCTGACGCGCGGGAACATTTCGCGGTATCTTCCAGGCAAAACGTGTTCCGAAATGTATTGACGAGATCTTAGGAATCTTAGGGATTTTGTTGGCCATCTTCCTATCTAGATTTATTACAAAGAACGACGAGATCCTGACGACTGAGAATCGTCTGTCAACGTCAATTTAACGTTTATCGGCATTCACGATATTTACGCGATCAACTTCTTCTTTTTTTTTCCCCCAGGATATTCCATATTAACATCAGATAACAAGACGTCAAAATGTAGGCTCTCTCGTTTGAATCGAGCGAACCGAAAATTCATACTTATCTGGAAAGCGCGGTTAAAACTGCCGTCTGTCGGTTATCTCGGCGTGATATCGCAAACGCGCGGCGCAAAGTTCAAATGAGCGAAACTAGTAGCGTCTAGTTAAAGTCCTAACAACATTCTCTTGGAAATGCATCGCGTTTCTTACCAACGAATAATAATCGTACGCTTACTTGTGATCGATAGCGCCAGATATATCTCTCGGACAGATATCGCGCCCCGCGAGTGAATTTCCAGTCGCGAGTAAAAGAGAGAAGGAAAGAGAGAGGACGGTTGACGGTATCTTGGAGTAAACTCGTTCAAGGCTGCGCTCGCATAAGCGTATAACTCGAGATCAAGTCTCGGGATTGACGCTGCGTGTGATGGCGAGAGATATGGCGCGCTTTCTTTTTTATCCATCCTCTCTTTGCAAATTTACAAAGCTTATCGATATACTTAATCGTTTCAATTAGGTTTCGTATCTGCTGTATAGCTAGAGATTGCACGCGCCAAGACTTTAAGCAAAACGACTCGATACTCGACGATATTCGATACTCGCTGTTGAAGCGACCCGGCGCGCCCGCGCCGACGCGAAACAATTTCGTTCGGTTGACGATAAAACTTGCTCAGCAAATGGAAACACTCACCGTCTGACGGTTTCTGCTGTATCTCATTTCTCGGGTGTACCACCTCCGTTTCTGTCTTGTCACCGACTGCGTCACCGTTCGTCTTCTGATGATGGTGATCCACCACCTGATTGTGAACAGGCGTAGGAGTGGCGCCCCGAGAGCCGAGGCTCTTCTCCCGGGTTTTCCTCTCCTTTTGCTCTTTGGTATTCGAAGGCAGCTCGGTGGCGTTAAGTTTCCTCCTCGGCGGCGAGTTTGACGAAGTTTTGGTTAGATTAGGGAATGGCTCCCTAGTAGGAACGGGATTGGCGCTCGAGGCAATGGCGGACGGTTTCGGGATTTCCTGGGTAACGTTACTCCAATACGGAGTAATCGGTGTCTGTACTACATTGGGCGAGGAGTTGAGATGTTTGGTGACTTCGGGTCCAGGTCCGGTTCCAGTTCCGGCTCCGGTTCCGCTTCCAACTACGGCTGTAGCTACAGCGCCAGTAACCCTAGCGGCCTCGGTTTCGGTTTCGGCCGTCACCGTCATCGTTGCCGTTGCCGTTGCCGTTGTCGTCGCCGTCGCCGTCGCTGTAACTGTCACAGCCGTTGTTTCGATGTTAGGAGTCGACGCGGTAAGCTGTACGGAAACAGTATCTTTATTCGCGGCCACTGATGATACGACGGGTGACGATTCCTCGATCGTCACGCTCTTTATCTCACTCCTCGGCTGAAATTCCTTTACCGGAAGTTGCAACGCTTTCGACTCCGTTTTTGTCGCGTTCGGATCGATTTGCGTCATGTTACTAGATGTACCTAACGATTGACTACTTATCGTAGGCGGTACCGTTTTGCCAGCGCCAGCGCCAGCGCTAACGCCGATATTTTTTGTCATAGGCGGACTATTGCTACACTGACTATTTGCGTCATTAGCGGGATTGGTTTCAATATTCGTTAACGACGTTTGCGCCGTTGTTTGTATCGTGTTAGGCGCCGTTTCGGACGCGCTCGTCGGTACCGTGTCGGATCCCTCGGTCGCGGCCTTCGCGACGCGAGCCGCGAAATCAGCTATCACCTCCGCACCGTTATTCTGTAACAATCACCAAATCTGCGTGATAGACAGTGGCACGTGCTATTCATTCAGGCATTACGCTTGATAACTAAAATTTTGCTCCAAACTCAAATCATAGGGCGAGAGAAATCACAAAACAAAAGCACTTGGACGAACGAAATAAATGTTCAAGACTTTACAAATCTGTCACCCTACAGCCATTGCATCCTCCTCAACTCGTACCGGACAAATTAGAAAAAAAAATAATCGATATCGAGTTACGATACCGAGGTTAAACGCCCTCGCGAGAAAAATTTTTTGTTAAATTCCGAATATTTTCGGAATCACTAATCGATCCATCTTTTCCGATCTTTTTCATTTTGTGCGATCTCAGTACTTACTTAATCTGCTAGAGGACATGGCTCATGTGGGTGTACAGATACACAAGTATTAACAATCGGCTGTGAGAGTCAGTTTCAAATATGTACGTACATAAGATACTCTTGCATTATACAGTTAGCTATTTAGCGAGCACAGACTTGAACGCTAAACTCTCTTAGCCACGTGTCGATATATTTCGATGTAGCTCACCTGTGGTTGTGGCGTTTCGCGATTACTGGATTCACCACTCTGCATAGTTTCATTATCTTTATAAATTTCATCACTTATATTTTTGCCCGTTAGCGGATTTACTATGTCCAAAATGGCATTCTGCCCTCGAGGTTTCCGAGACCTGGTAGTACTGTTAGTATTTGTCGCACCACCATTATGTCCCGAGAATACATCTTTAAAAGAATAAGATTACATTTTTCAATTTAGATTACAATCCTGTTTTGCGAAAAAAAAATGAAACTCATTAGTTTAAAATATGTTACGTATACGTAACACTCCAACTTGATATTCTTTAGCTCGATCTTTTTGAGTCTTTAAAGAGATAGAATATGAATAACAACGACTAACCAACGTATATAACAAGTAGATTTGAAAGCAACGTACCAGCTTGCGACATAGGTATACCCATCGAAGGCAGAGGTTGGGCTTGTTGAGTAGGTTGCTGAAGCGTACCTTGAGGTACAACTGGAGCACCGGCTTGAGTAGCGGCCAGCGGGCCTGGGACATGTTGCGCTCCACTGCTGACCGCACTTGTACTCGCCCTAGTCAAACTCATCGTGTTTGACGCTGTGTAATAATCTGTTGGAAAATATAACGATTCATTTGACTTGTCTGAATCTGGCGTCGAGGGATAACGTGAGTAGGAAAACTCACATCCATGCTGAGGAGCGGGCGCATGAGCATATCCGAACACATTTGGTAATTGGATTGGAGGCTGAAAGGGGAAATACGATTGATTTTGATGCGGCTGGTGCCTTTGAGGTGGACCAGAGAACTGGAAATAAAGAGAGACACGTTATTACATTTTAATTCGACTATATGGATATACTTTTTGAGAGAGAGAGAGAGAGAGAGAGAGAGAGAGAGAGAACATTTGGTTATAAATAAAAAGAGGATAATGAAAATGTAATGAAAATATGAATGTAATACATGTAATCAGTACCTGATGAATCGGTAGTTGATTGTTTATGGGATACACCGATTGCTGATGAGGCCCCGTGTGAAGACCGTGGACTTGACTTTGACCTATGTACATTGCACTTGCCTGCACCGGCAAACTAGCCGGATGAGGATATATGGCAGGTGGTTGCCCTCCACCTCCACCTACCCCGGCCATCCCGACCACTGGTGTTCCACTGGCGCCTTGGCCACCTCTGTGACTGATACCTCGCGGTTGTTGCGGCCTTGGACCCGTTTGATAATAGCCCTGCGCAAAAGATGGACGAGAAACGTAAAGTTTCTTTTCAAAAAATCGACTTGTTTAAAAAATAAAATAAAATAAAAAGATTTTCTTCTTCATTGCGCTAACAGATACGTACTTGAGACGCCGGTCTGTTTTGCGTCGGTACGTAAACTTGCTGTAAAGACGGCGGCTGCGTCTGCAAGTGGGCCTGCTTTCCCATTTCCTGAGGCGATGGTGTGTGTACAGGTGGTGTCGTAGTAGGCGCTGGACCTTGTGGCGGTTGCGACTGCACTCCTGGGGTCGGGGCTTGCGAGGGTACTTGCCCTCCGGCGGGACCTCCTGGTGGTATACCCGCTGTGGATTGCCCTATCGTTTGTATGCCGCCGAGCGGCGGAGGCCCTCTGCCCGTGGGTACTCCTACATTACTCGCCGCGTTTCCGCCCACTTGGCCCCCTGGTTGGGCGCTGTAGTTTCCATGAAACTCCGATCCTGAAACAAACGTCACAACTTACTCAACATGTATCGATATTATTTACAATCATGTAATTGTCTAATTCACGCGAGTTCTCGCTACTTGAAATCGTGCGAATCACGACCAAGTGTTTGTTCACGTTTACGTTTTTATGGTGCAATAAATGCGCACGCATAAAACGGCAACTCGATTAAGGCCAGGTTAGGTTACGCTTGCGATACGAAAACACATTTTCCGCGGGATATTTTTATACCTTATACATACTAGATTACTTTTTTATTTAGACATGCATCTCATAGTATTTTGTAACAGATTGCCCTGCTTTCAACTTTTAATACATAAAATATGCGGCAAATATGTAAATCAATGTTGTTGTTCGTATACATAAAATAGCATGACACTGGAAATATATAAATTATTTCTTTGCGTGTGTGTGTGTGTGTGTGCGTGATTATTTACATATATTTCTTCCGTTTCTTTCGTGGAGCATCTTTCGTTGAGCAGATGTTATTGCAAAAGTCGCTTCGACCATCTACGCTAGATGCATACACCAGAAACCGAAATGAATCATACTAGATCAATTAATCTCGTTGTGTCTAGATGTGATATTATCTTAGATTGTTCTACTAAAAGGACTAGTCTCTTCGAAAATAAATTCGCACATGCCTATGTATATCATATGATAAAAAGAGATAAATTCGTTTATTCATTTCTAAAATACGTAAAATCTCCAACATGTAACAATACGTGTCAGTCTCACAGAGATCACTAAAATATATAGATATTAGAAAAGCAATGTATTATATAACTAAAATAATTTGTAATAACTTGAAAACATTACTTCTGAAAAAGAGGTAAAAAAAAGGAGGAAAGTAAGACGACGTGCTCGACGAGGAAAAGTATCCGAGTTGTTACGAACTAGCGAGGAACAAATTACGCGTCAACTAATTACGAGCTTACGTAGCCTAGATTAAAGTAGAGTACGGATGGACACCTGAAACACGTCGCGTTCAATCTCGATAACATTTCTTCGCCTTTGCTTTTTGCATTCGTCCCGCCCCGTTTGCCCACGTCGCGTGTCGTCCCAATTAGTAATTACTCGCGAAAGACGAATACATACGACGCCGACGTGCACGAAACATTGACGTCAACGTTCCCCGTCGGATGTCGGATCGCCAAGCGTCGAGCGAGATAATCCCGCTGGGGGCAATCGTCCTCGAGGCTCGAGCTTCACGAGTCCATCGCGGTCCGCGCGGCTCGGACAAGAGGAGACTCTATTCAACGGATGTTGCCCCATTTCCTCCTTTGGTGTTAAACGTAAACGAACGCGCGCGGAGGCAGAGGAAAAACGGACGGTTCCGAGTCGAAGAAAAATACGGGATCGTTTGATCGTTTCCCCATAGATGGTTGCTCACCGTTACGAGATCGTTCGCGCAGATCCGCTCCTCTCCTCGTGAGCCGCGCGGGTTCGCGCGATGATTCTCCAGACGGCGGCGTATCGTTACAAAAGCGCAACGTTGCGAGCGCGACAACGAGACTCAAACGTGGACAAACGCATCGACGGCGACGGTCCGACCTCACGGACGGCCATCTTTGCACATGTGGGCAGGGACCGGGGGCGCAGCGCTGCCATCTGTGGCTTCGCGGCGGCATCGATTCGCGGTTCGCGGGCCGTCCAGTCCAGGAGCGACCCTGCGGGAAACGCGCGCCACTCCGTCCGCATATGCAACGTATCCAACATGCGTTTCGCGTTGTGTGTTTCGACTAACGATAAATAGATCTCGATCGAGGGTGCGACCTGGAAATCCTGGAATCGGTCTCGCAAACGCGTTTTCCTACACCTTTAAATTAATTCCTAAATTCCTGAAATAGTTTTACACCAAAGAAAAAGCTAGCTTTTGATTTCGAGAGTACTCTTGTCGCTTGGGCGAGATAAACGTGAAACTTTTCAACCTTCCACCAGGTCCGCGTACCTTTCCTCTCGCGTCTCGCTGACGGGATCACGTCGTCGCATCGAAAATGCGATCCCACATCCCACGCCAAGTTACGATCGGGTGGAAAGGAGGAGGAAGGGGAAGGGAACGGGGCCTAGAGAACGCGCGATCGAGAATGGGGAATGCGGAGTGTCATGCCTGGCCTCGTACGTCATTTCCGGCGACGAATGACGTATGCAGGTCTCACACACCCCACCCATCGCCGCGTCGCACCGATTCCGTCGGCCGTCTCGGCGCGGCGGCCTCGGCATGAACAATGCGCACAGCGCAGCGCCGACTGCGCCGTGCCGCGTCACGTGTCACGTGTCACGCGTCACGCCGCGTTCGATGCACGGTACGCTGCGCACGATTCTTCAATAGACTTTGACTCCGGGCAACGTTAACGAGCCTTAAACACGCCGTCCACGCCGATCGGAAGCGCTACGGCACTGCACGACGGCGCGCGGCCGGCGGCGGCACGCTCGACGTTGGAGGCCTCGAGCCGTGAGAAGGATTAGGTTAGGTTAGGGTTAACCTCGCCGCTCGGGAAGCCACGTGGGGCGCGCGCGGCATCGGCATTATCTGTGAAACGAGAAAGATCGCTCCGTGGAAACACTTGATCGTGAATCGTGACAGCGGCTTCGCAGTAACAGGAGCAAGGTTACCGCGAGGAGTACCGGACCGATTTTGTGGAGTCACAAGGCGGAAGCTCGTGCACCGCAGGTCGCGATTCGTCAAGGATAAACGCGCTATATTATTCGCTACGTTCTCGCGTTATTAATCACACTTGATCCAGTGTATTCTGATCGTTAATTCTTCCCAAATGGTTTCTCTTCCCCCCCTCCAAGTTTCGTATTTTGAGGAAGAAAATTTCTTTCCAGAAATCTTATCGTAATCTACGTTTATGAATAGAGTTTTAGAAAGGAAATTTTGTTAGCAATATAAATTGTCAGTAACGCAGCTTTGAGGATGACGTTTCGAAAGACCGAAATTACAAATTTACTGGCTTCGATCGCATCGCGGCATCCTCTAACAGCCGTGTCTCAACGAGAGGAGAGGAGGTTGAGATGGAACGGGACGTATCGCGCGAAGGGAAAGGATCGAACGTACCTTCACGACGGTATACAAGGTGGAAAGCGTTTTATCGATTGACCTATATCGTGAACTGTCTAAAGCGCCGTCCAGGGGCGCTAAGAACTAACCTAAATAACAAGCCACCCCGATATATCGATATCCGCATGGCGCATAGCAGGAAAAACGCCCGAACGCCACTGCTCAATAAAAAAAATTTGAGTGAATCTCGATTCATACATTTCTATCGCGTAGACGCCGCGCCGCGCCGCGCCGCGCCGCACCGCCCAGAATGTCTTTCCTCCAGTGATTCCATCCGCATCCGAGACTCCGACAGAGAGCGCAGATAGCGACTAAATAACAATAGTAGAAATAATGTTGCATTCACTAAAAAACAGTTGATCTAAGCGACGATTCACAAAACGGAGGGAATTAAAAACGATATTGAAGCTTTGCATACGTCATCGTTTTAATGTGACAACGGCATTGTGTTCATTCTCGCGAGGAAAAGAAGAGAAGAGAAGAGGAGAGGAGAGGAAAAACGATGAGAGAGAGAGAGAGAGAGACGACGCGGCTCGAACCCATGCGTCCGCAAATAGACACAAATGATTCGACTCTTGACAGACAGGTCACCGGGTCAGATTAACTACCCCCGGTGCGCTCGAAAATAACGCGCGCCTCGCATCATTCCGCTCCGTGATTGCGTGCACCCGCGCGCCGATATTCGGGCGCCCAATGTGTTGGTCGTGCGCGATAAAAAAAATCAGAAAGGTTCAACGATCGCGATGACAAGAGTGAGTCGGGTGGTCTCTCTCTCTCTCTCTCTCTCTCTCTCTCTCTCTCGAAATTACGTTAGCGCAGGTCGTATCGCGCGACGAGTCAAGGATGGATCCTGCGGGAGACCGAGAGGGTAAAGGTAAGAGTGAGGGTGTGTGCTTGTGCGTGTGCATCGGAGATAGGAAATAAATACAAATAAAAGCAGAGAAGCGAAAGAAAGACGACTGTGTTACCATCGTCGGTCGCGGGTCTTTATGTCCACGATGGAGCAAGTCAACAGCCGCGTTCGCTATTTCGCACGGCATTTCATATCGTCGCGCATGCAAAAAGAAATGACGCGTGCGTTAAGCACGTATCGCAAACTATTGGAGATTGAGGACTGCGTATTGGAAATTAGAATTCAACCACGTGAGACAAAGCGATAGATTTTAAGTTGAGAAGAGAAGATAAAAATTATCCGCGTGGTCAAATTTCACTATCCACGTCGCAGCCCTCAATCTTCAATGCGTTGTTTGATGTGGGCTTTAAGGCGTTTTTAAGGTTATTATATACCGATAGGAATCGGAGAAGCTATCGATGCGCTGCAAGGAAAGGAGCGAACAGAAGCACGAATCAGTCTAATGTAGCTCGAATTAAGATAAGATCAAACTACACGCACGCACACGCACACATACACGTCGTGTAAATAGAGATGCTTGAAACTGTGAATCCAATGTCTCATTTCGCCCCGTGTTATCGCTCACGACGTTGTCCGCATTATCAACGAGTGTACGCACAGTCCAATATTTAAAACGCACTTGCCATAATCTTCTGAGAGCCACTTCTCACGGTACAAAGAATCCTCGTAAATTAATTATATCATTCCTTCGAAGATTCAAGACCGCGACTTTAATATCATCCATCTTAGATAAAAAATACGTATAAAACGTAGAAAAATTAACCAGAGTAACGTGATAGATCAATTTTTAATCGGTAAACTTGTTGAAACAATGTTTTCATTGTATCATACAATATGTCTGCGATACGGCAGCTTGGTACTTTCAGGTATGTAAATTATGGATCGATATAATATGAGAACGTTGATATACCTATCGTTCATATTAGAGTTGTGATCAGCAAACGTAGCCTTCAGGACGCCATCAAGTACGACACCATTAACGATCGATTGGGAGTTGGGGTAGTTTTAAAAATGGGCGATTCAAGTTTGATTCTACCATCGCGCACGTGAGAACGTTTTGTTTCGAGTGGCAAAATATTCTTCTGTGACAAAAACCACTCCCCAGAAAGAAAAGTCCATCCCAAGATTGAGTAAATATTGTAAATAATGTAAACAAGCGAGGACAAGAATGAGCCTCGATATTCGAAAAGATACGCGTATACACGTAGATCCGGATTTCGGTTTCGATACGCGTATAGACAGACTTTGAAGATCGACGAATCGTTTTCCTGGCTTTCCGTCACTCGTCAGCTGTTTGGCGCCCATCCAGCGCCCAATCTCGCGATCGGACGACGCGACGCGACGTAACGGATAATTAACCGATCGGAGATAAAATGGTCGCTAGACGACTCGACTGTAAGACTGAGATCGTTTCGAGGTATCTGCGAGGTTTGCGAAGATCGCGGATCTCACAAGCTCGCGCAAATCGTACGCGTGATTTTTCGTCCGCGACAGTTTCGACCTCGCTGTTATCTCGCGGAAAAGCCAATGTTGAACTTGCACGCGCTCTCTTCTACTTACTATTCGCGGTGACTCGGTATTGGGGCGGCATTTGCGTTTGCTGTTGTTGCTGCGGGGGCTGCTGCTGTTGCTGCTGCGGTTGCTGCTGGTGATGTTGATGGTGGTGATGACCGAGGTGGCTGATGTTGACTGTGAGTTGGGGATGCGTCAGTTGATTGAGGTGGGGACTCGGCGACGGCGGCGGCGGCGGCTGATGGCCGGGATGCACATGGTGATTGTGACCCGGCTGCGGGTTTTGGGGATGCGACGCCGTGAGATGGTGGTGATGATGGGGACCGCCACAGTGCGGCATCAGACAATGCATGGGTCCTAAGGCACCGACGGCGACACCCACTGCGCCCTCCTTCGAGACGCCATATCTCGAAACCATTCTTCCGGATGGAGCAGCCCGGTCGCTGCTCGCGCGGCGGCTTTTCCCTCGCGCGAGCGACTTTGCTCGCGCTCGCGCTCGCGCTTCTCCTCCTCCTGCTCCTCCTCCCCTCGCCTCACGGCTGAGATCCTCCCCTCCTCTTCGCTCCCTCGATCGGTGGTTAGAGACGACCCGACGCCGTTGACGAGGCTCGACGAGGTGTGTTTACGTAACGGTAAATGCGGTAATAAAACGAATTCACGACCATCGTCGCGATCCGTCGTCGCGCCTTCTCTCACGATGCTCGATGCTCGATGGTCCGTGTTCGGTAGCTGCCGATTTTCCCCGGAATTGGCGCGGGGACGACGATCCTTCTCCTTCGGGTGGCGCGCAATCACCCGCAATCACGTCGCAACCGTTTACGGTTCGCGCCCGTGCCTCCTCGCCTCCTCGACAAGCGCGTGCACACCTCGAGCGCGCGACACCCGTCAACTCGTCGATCGTCGACAATGGCGCGCCATGGTGACCGCGCGCGCGTCTATTCCTCCGCTCGGCCGACAGTCCTAAATCTCCGCCGTCCCCGGTGGATGATGGCCCTCGTCGCGCTTCTCCCCACGAGCGGCATCAAGCATAGCCGGGCTCGTCCCGGATCGGAGTATCCAACCACGGAAGGGGGATATATGCCAAACGCCAAACGCCAGACGCACACACGTGGTCGGGATTCTCGACGAGTCACCTTAGAGAGAGCAGAGCCTACGCCGCGCACTCACTTGGCGAGATCACTCGCGAGACGTGACCTCGTAGCACCTGCGAAACGATACGAGGACCTTGCGAGAATGTCGCGCGACCGTCGCGCGCGGCCGTCGCCGACTGTCACGGGACTCACGTCACGGGAATATCGTCGCCGTCGCGCGCGTCCTCGGGATAGGTGGCGGACTATCGCGTATCGCGGCTCGTCCAAAATCGATATTTAAGGCTCGACCGTCGCGCGTCGTCTCTCCCTGCCCGCGCGCTACAGCGCTTACATGTGTACGTGTGTATGCGCGGGTCGCCCACTCCCGCGCTACGCCGCGGCGCCGCTACGGAAAACTGCGTGCCGTTGGAACGTGACGAGCTACGTCGGAGTCGGGTCGCGAGCGCGTCGAGGACGAGAAAGATTCTTACAATTAACCGTCGGCCCTGCGCCACGGCCGTGAAAGATCAAAAAGATCGAAACGGCGCACGGCGGCGCGGTGAGGCTACTGTTGACTCTGCACCGTCTGCACGGCGCGACGATCGGGCGCGTTCGGTTGCCCGCCGAAAAGTACCGAGCGCGCAACTCTCGCCCGAGCCCGAGCCGCGAGCGGGTAACCCTCTCGCGTTTCGTCCGTTCGTCGGGGATTCGGGACTTCGGGATGCGCGTACCACGTTCGAACGGGAGGAAAAGCGGGAAGAAGAGCGAAGAGGAATGATCCCGAGGAACGATAACGATAACGATAACGATTTCGATTTCGATTTACCATCGACGGCCGCCGCGTCAATCGTCGAGCGTCGAGCGTGGCGCGTTCTCACCCGCGTGCACGTCCGCCCGCACAACCGCCACCGCCACCGCCACCGCCGCAACACATAGCGCGTACACGCACGTACAATGGCGCGCGGACGGTCTTATGGCGCACAACCACGATCCCGATGGATAGACGGGAAGAAAGAAAGAGAGCGAGAACGAGAGAGCGTCGCCGTCGCCCTCGCACGCTCGCACGTCGGCACTCACCGCTTCCACTCTTTCGAATAAGTACGACTGACTTGCTTGTCGCTAGAGTACGATACGATTTGAGTCGACATGAGGCGCGTACCCTTCGCCAAGGGACGCGCTACGTTGAACTGAGGCAGACCAGCCCTTCCCGCAGCCCGCAGCCCGCAGCCGCACGACCTACGACGAATCGCGTACCGCCAGCTGACTCTACCGCCATCTAGCTATTCCGCGACTAAATAATGACCTCCAGGAACGTAACGACGTTTCTGTAAGCCTCGCGCGCCTCGCTCCTCTCTCCGCGCTCCGTCCCGCGCTGCATGGTAGCGGTAGCCTTTCCCCCTATCGCTTCTCCAAAATTCGTCAAATTTTATACGATAATCTACCACGTAATTTGCAACAAGCGGCTCTATAGCTTGTGTCGCGAAACCTTAGTGCCGACCTGATACGATGAGAAACGCTTCTCATTTTACTCCATTTGTTGCAGACACGTGTTTGGTGAGCTACGACGTAGCTCGCTGCAGTTTTAGAGTGTCCGCATCCACTCTATTACAGAATTTATATGCCGATTGATTAAAACGCTGATATTTTGTTTTTATTAACGAAGCGCAGCAAGTGGTTGCAAATTATGCGTTGGGCTTTATTAATGTTTAAGGAAAGACAAAGAATTGCTTTAATAAACGCAAATTATTCGGTGCTTTGTCCAATCTTTATAACGTGTGGATTGTTTCTTTCTAAGCAATTAAACACAATTATATATGTTGCAACCTTAGCAATCCTGTACATATATACTTATACATACTGTTCACGTGCGTTGAACCGCACGTGAAAAAAGGAAAAACGAGAAGCAAGCAAGTCTTTTTACTCTTGCCTTGAGACATATGTACGAAATATGTGACTGGAAAAAAAGCAAAATTAAGAATGTATTTACTTTATGAAGTCCCTCCCTCTTTCTTTGCCACATTTCCGATAGAGCTATCAACATTTACTTAAAAAAAAAATATATATATATATATATCTCTTTGATTTCATCTCTTCGCTCGATAGTTCGTTGCGATAATAAAGAGAACCTTGTTTCTTCTAGTTTCGTAAATGGTTTGTTGCCAGAATACACATCGTGCATTTATTATGTAAGCAACGTACGTATCGCTCGCCGTACGTATTACGCGTTTTATCACAAGAGCATCACAAAAATAAATCTTGTCAGCCTGCTCTAACGGCGCAACGATGCTAATTTATACGTACCTGCAAACGTGTCACAAAGAAACGCCGGTAATATCTATATACGCGTCCGATAGAGCACAATGGACAACGATGGCGTACGCAGACGCAAAGGGTCGAACCGTTCGACCGACCCTTCGGATGTCGTAAATGCGGCAAATTCAAATATGACGACAGATATGAATAAATTCGAATGCACGAATGCTCAAGAAATTTAGGCGTAAATAACATTAACACATATATTTTTCAGCAAACAAGCACAAGTACCTAGGATGTTAAAACGAACGTTCCCAAGGTCCCCTTTAGTCTTTCGGTTCAAGAAAACGAGTTGGCTACTTACAACTTTGTTCGTTTGTCGACATGACGTTCAATCTTCTGCAAATCTCGAGAAAACGGTCGAAAACTCAAACGGATACTCGAAAGGCAGAATGGTCAGAGAGAAAGTTTGTTAGTCATTTATAATATGTAAAAGTAATAAAAATATTACTTTTAGACTGAGAATTCTGAAAGAAAAGTAAAAATCGAGTCGAACAAAACTTATTCACGTCGAAACGATTTCCTGTAGGATCTTATTATTGTTACTCTAACACGTAGATCGACCGTTACGGAAGTAAATACTCTCGTCTTCTCTCTCGCTGCAAAGGTCACTTTTGTACTCGTTTCATAAAAGCACGTTACCTTGAAATCTGCCACGAACGACGTCCAACGGTTTTCTCAGAAAACTATAACGATCTTTACAAATCTCACAACGTTTCCCTTAAATATATTGGGATTATTGGGAAGATAACGTGCCGTGCAAATTCAAAGAGATGTAAAGAAAAACTACGATATTTGATAAATAATAAAATTCTACGTATAAAATAATAACACGGCGCGTGATGAAACATGACACAACTTTGCGCTAATCTTTCAAATTATAAACATCTTGTGAAACGTGTAAATATCAGGCGTACATCTATACTACATATAGAAACAATTCCCTTTCTTAAGTTTCCTAAATTATTTTTCAAGAGCCAGAGGAAAGGCAACATTAATCGATGGAAACACTCGGATTGATTCATATTTATTTTAAGAAGAGAATAACAAGATAAAAGTTCGTTTCGATATGTCTACTTTCTATTTTCGTATCCTTCCTTTGCTCGACGTCCCTGCTTGACAACATACAACAGATCTTCAAAATTAATAATTTAAGAAATTGAAGATAACGTTAATATCTACTTTATCGAATTCGTACTAAAAATATGGCTTTACACTTAATATAGTCGTATCAAATGTAAATACTATATTGAGTTTCAATATCACGGTGAACTCTTTGCTGATAAAAAGTAAGAGATCGTCATATTTATCAAATATACAAGCATTCCAGAATTCAAGTAAGTTTTAACACTCTAAGCATTTATTAAAAGAAAATTGTTTAAAACTTTAAAGACTGAGGAATTTTAAGAGATAAATATAGAAAGACAAAAACTATAAAGTAGAGAGACATAGCAAACCGACATTTTCAGCCATCTCGTATCGCACTGTTGGACAAAATTCTAGCAGGAACGTCTTGTGTATCAGTCGTTTACATTCCTCTACATTGTTTCGTAGGTTTAGAGTTTTCTTTCCGTAACGAGAAGAAAGAGAGAAGAACGTAGGCAGGTAGACGTGTTCATCGAGCAGTCGAGCGATTCGCAAAGACGGCTCGAGCGTGGGCGTATATCGGGCGGACGACAGCGAAGGGCGCGTACAAAGGTGGAAGGTGGTGAGTAGGTGAGAGAGAGAGAGAGAGAAAAGGGTGTGCAGCAGCACCCACTATCCAGGAGAGATGAAGGGGAGCGGATTCGCGAATCGCGGTATCGCGTATAGGTGAGGCGGTAACCCAGTTTCGCCAGTGCACCAGGCCAACCTGCAGCACCGCCGTGAACCGATCGATATACCTATATGCACCCGGCGCGCTGCCCACAGCCTAGATTCGCCGCTTCTGGTCTAGGATAGGCGCGAGCAGGGGGATATACCGCGTGACCCCCGTGACCTACATCGTGGGGGAGAAGAAAACGAACAAGTTGCGCGCCGTCGATCCGTCTCGGATCGCTCATTCTTCCGCATTTCGTTCCGTCGCGATTACGATAACTCTGGATCGTATCTCCTTGCTTGGAAGTTATTGTACCTTCCTTTCATTTGTACCCTCCTCCCCCCTCTCTCTCTCTCTCTTAGAAAGTTTCAAAAGTGACCATTTCGCCAAACCTACACATTTGGACAAGAAATACAATTAGCGCTACTCGGACATCGACAAAAATTGAGTGATTTACGGATTTTATAGGCAGGAATGTGACCTGGCACGCAGGAGTCTAAACCGTCTTTTCCTTTCGCTTTGTTCTTTAGTGCTTCACAATGGACGTATTGTTATCCTTCAAACATCCGCCGAGTGCATTCTTTTTTCTCATCTAAGCAAAAAGAAAATCTGCCAAGAATTGGGATAAAAGTTTCCGCAAAAAATATAAAAAATGTCGGGCAGACTCTACGTGAGATTTTGGAGAAAACGGACATGACCCGTCCCCAGGAAAGATGGAGGAGAAGGAGAGAAGGCGCAGACCTATAACCTCGAACAACCTCGAACAACCTTCGGCTGTCTCGACGCGAAGGTTTCAGCCAGACGAGACAAGCGGAGGTTCAAAGTCCTCGAGCGAAAACATGGCTCGGTCTGAATCATACCGAAAATATATATCACAGAGACCTCTCGAAGCAGCTGATCTCGCGCAGATCTTTTTTCGTCATTTACCTAAGGCGCAGATTCTTATCCAAGAGTCTGTCCAAGAGAACGATCCAACTTTTTAACGATTGGACGCGAAACGACCGACGGGCCGACAGTTTTCCTCACGACAGTTACCCCGCAACGTCGCGTCGCGAAGATCGGGAAAGAGGAGGGCCGTAAAAGTCATTTTTCCCCGGAGTCTTTGAGCCTCCGAGGGCTCCGAGCCGTTGACCTTGGAAAGGTAGCATGGAAACCTCGTGGTGTCGAGCGATAGTACGATATCTCTCTCTCTCTCTCTCCGTCTCTCGCCATCTCTGTGTGGGCGTTCGGTAGGTTAGCAGCCCGCGGAAAGTGGGGGAGAGAATGAACCGCGCGGATCGAGGAGGGGGAGGTAGAGAAAGAGGGTAACCACACGCCGACGAATGTCTGGATGGGAGACGGAAAGTCTATGCGAGGGAAGGGTCGATATTTACCGGCCTTCTCTCGCCCCTTTCCCCCTTCTGGTCCTGCCGTCCCGTGTCCCGTCCCCACCGGGCAACGACCTACCACCCTCGCGCTTCGTGTACGACCGTTGCGTGAATCGTTCGTCTCCCTCGCCACCCTTGCTCGCGCGCCCTACCCTACGCATTACGCGTTACTTCGCGTTCTCTAACCCTCGAGCCAACTTCCCCCCTTCGCCCGACGTCCCTGACCATCTAATTGAACGACACCGTGGTCACGTCGGTCACGAACGATTGTGCGCATTGTGCGCAACGTTCCCGAATGATATCCTACGACCGCGCCTATCTCGATGACACGCGAGACATTCTTTCGCCGCCTCGGGGTCTCGGCGCGGCGTCTCGGCAAGACGGCATTCGTTTCGCTAAAGCATTACATCGCCAACGAATTAAACATTGAGATTTCATGGTACGTGATATTTGACAATCTGACAGTGACCGATGATATCGCATATCGCTCGGTGAAATTTGCAATTTACGGTGGAAAACGTGCGTATCGCGCTGCCACGCCGGCGTGTGAACCGAGAAACTAATCTCGAGAAACTCGGTCGGTAAGCACTAAGCGGAAAGTATTCGCGTAGAGATCACGCGAAAATACTTAAACCCTCCCCGTACAAGTGTGCATTCCGCATACTGCATACGTGAGTCTACGGCGTCCGAAAAATAGCGTTAAACGTAACAAATCCACGTATGCACACGGAGAGTTAATATTGTCGAATAAATAAATGTATGAAAATATGAACAACATATTATCGGTCATAATATGCCTTGGCGCTAAATGGTCCGAATATAGCATAACGTATATAACGGTGAATATAACATGCAGAATAATTAAATATAAACTTAGCGCGGGCGATAAAAATTTTTTAACATTTTTCTCGATCAACGTAATCGCAAGTCAATTAAGTCAGTGTTCTTTCCTTTTTATCTTTCCTCTTTATCTTGAAGCAAAATTCGTAAATGTGCGAAATATTAGAAAGAAAAGAATCGAGATCTTGGAGAAAACAAATGTTATTCACAACAAATTAGTAAATGAGTAAAAATGTTTCTTAAAAAATTCAATATTTAATTTCTAATATACTATCGTACTATTTAGTTCAAACTATTTTTCTAACATAAAATATGGAATATCTCGTATTTTTACTCGCTTTTACGTTTTAACGGTTTTACGTTTTATTGCCTCTCTTCTAATTGTAAGTCTGCAACCATTTTATTGTTAAACATCCTGTAACTATATAACATCGTTAGCAAATAAATCCGTGCAAATAACGTAGTGCACGCAGCGAAACGGAACCGAAGCGGAAACGACAAGACTATTCGCCGACCTGATAACATCCGCCTCTTTATTGCTTTATTGGCGCGTGGTAGTGACCACGTGGTAGAAACATTCCGTGTTCGGGCGCAGAACGTGCAGTGTCACCGTCAAATTTTTTCTTCGCGCGATTTGTCAAACTTAACCCCTTTACTATGAAAACACTCCATGGTTTTCCCGAAGGGTCGGATATTTTGCTTGTCAATCCCAAAGAGACAAAGATTTGCAATAAATCACCGAATTCTCTGATAAATCCTGAAGACAAAGATCTATAGTGAATCAGGTATCGAATAATTCCTGACTTGACTTGACCGAGTACAGCTGTTGACCACGTGTGTGCCTTCAAACGGCCTTTAATAATAATTGTGTCTATGCGTTGCCAATCGTACAATCGTATACATCAAGAGAAAGTTAGTCCTCTTCCTCCCTCTCCTATCCCCACAAAGAACAAAATCACTTTCCAGACCGCGATCATGGTTAAAAAATTCACCAACGATACCGCCCAAACAACTATTTCTCTTTTAACAAAAAAAAATGGAAGGGCTATTTTATCCGAATACTTTCTACAATGCATAAAAGCATTCCTACGAGAAACCTGAAATTTTAGGAATCCTGAATCTTTTGTATCTAAAACTTCGGACCAACACACATCGATTTTTCATTTTTAGACGAAACAGTCATCTCTCCACCTTTGTTCTGAAAATTTACGAGAAAGAAAGAATTTCTGGACTTTGGTTTTCTTCTAGATGAAAGAAAAAAATCTTTGAACTGCATATCAAGAATTCGTTTTGAAAACAATGCTATAAGTACAAAAGTATACATAAAGACCCTGTCGCGTAATGCGGACACCCGATACGTACCTCAATTCTTTTAATAAACATATAAATAATATCTACAATAAATAATATTTCTTCGTTTCCTTAATTTGTACGTAAGAGACAATTTCTAGATAAAGAGATCAGTACGAAGGCAGCAAAGTCTGGCCTTTAGATTCTTAAAAAAAACTTATCAATTTTTATTAATTTGCAGATGTTTCGATTATATCGTAAGATAATGTAAAAAAGATAAATAAAACGTGTGTATATGTCAATCGCGCGGAATTAAAGCACACTTTGAACGATTTATAATTCGAGTTCAAATTCGGATCAGATAGAATACTGTACTATTATACTTATAATCTTACATACCGTGTATCTTAATAAATGTGTTTTCCAATACATGTCTCATATGTTAGACAGATAGATAAATAGATTTTGTTTTATTTATGAGATTACAAGAACTTTGCGATTTACACGTACTTGGCAAAATATACACGTATGCAAGTATATGTATATTCAAAGTCTTGAAATGTTTCCCGCATTACACGCATTATAAAATGATAAATGGAATTCTACCCTGAGTCCCGACATGAATTATATCATACAGATCGTCCAGATTTAAGGCCTGAAGCAAGCTTAACGTTTGACTCGCGTGGATACCTAACGTGTAAAACTCGCGACGAAATTAAAAAATTATCCAGTCGCGTGTAAAAGTGCGCTTTCTACCAGGAACTGTTTCGGAGCTGGTTCGGAGCGGAGTGGACGGACGGAATGGCCGGGCCGGTACACTTGGCACACGTGCTAAATGTCACAATGTTAGAGCGTGCGACTTAACCCGCCAGCATGCAGCAGTCTCGCGACTTGCCCCAACCCATAACTATTTTATTACACACGGAACGCAATCGTACGTAATTCGCGTTCGGCTCGTACATCGGCAGAAATATACGAAAAGCAACACGTGTAACGTTCATTGAAGACACGAGTCACGCGAATAGTGTCACGTGGAAAAAAATCCAAATCATGTCCCTTCTTTCTTTTCAAATACATACGATATATAAATAATCGAAAAAGCAGCTTGAAACGGCAGTAACGGATGAAAGTAAGCGGCGCCGCGCGGAAAATTCCGCAGAAGCGATCGCAAAATCGGCAGAAACCGAAGATAACGAACGGCACGTGATCTAGATAATCCGACAATCTATGCAACGAACGTAACGTAACCGTAAAATGATCAGCCGGCGAAGAGGGAGAAGCGAGCGAATGAAGAATGAAGTACGGTTAGTTTCTCCCCGGATGTTCGGTGGCCTCTTTCTCGAGCGAGCGGCCTTGCCAGGAATGCGCATTTTCTGCCGGTTCTCCTCCGTCTATTCCTCGGCTTCGATTCGAATCCATGTATATGCGCCGATGGCCACCTTTCACCCGTCGTCGTCGCGTCGTCGCGTCGTCACGTCGTCCGCGCGACTGGCGCGTGGCGAATGACGAATGGCGAACCTCATTATTCGAAACCGAACGACTTCAAAGTCGGTCGCTTTACGTCATCAGGAAATTCAAACAACACGAAGCGCGAAAAACAACCGTTAAGCCGCCTAAAGATAGCTGAGTGGCTGCATAATCGAGCGCGAATCTACCTCGAGGAGTATCCACAAATGGAAATATTTCGACCCTCGAACGCGCGATTTTAAACCTTTTGCGAATTTGCGTGATCGGTTCATGGACATTAAGTAGACGTCGCCCGCGCGCGTGCATTCAGATTACGCGTGTCACTTAAAAGGAGACGCAAGAATTACGGCGACGCGCGTTATAACAATTATATAATATCGTAAATGGACAATAACGAAGCTGCACTTGCGCAGATTCCTTCGAATCAATGTCGTTGAATCCTACCGTTCTCTCCCCCGCCCCTGCCTCCTTCAAAGCCTCGAATACCCGAGAGAACGAACGATAAAAGAATGGCATGCGTTCTTTACCTGACTTACTCAAAAGGCATCTAAACGTCCTAAACGCCGAAATGTCCGTCCAGGATTCGATTTATAACATTTTGTGCCGCTCGACTTGAAAGACGAAGATTTGATCAAGTTAACTTTCGCACCTGCTCCGTCATTGGCTCTCCGTTCGTCTCAAAAACGTATAACGTCCTACCTTAACGGTTTAGAACGGTTTCCAATTTACCGTTAAGCGCATCAACCGACAATGGACAGAATGTTTGGCATGCACATCGGATCTCGGAATTAATCGATCTGACCGCTTATTACTCGACCATCTTACTCGAGCGAATATCCATTCGCAAGTCGGAAAGAGAAAGGTACCGACACTACGAGCGAATAAACTGGCTGACTGATGTATTCAAGTTTGTTCGTTTGTGCGTTACGAAAAAAAATCGTATCCTCTCGAATAGTCATTCATAGCTGGCCATTTTATTTAATATTTCTTAACGCTTATACGAGCACAATCTAAATTCACATGAATTTCAACGGTCGAGGGTAAATAGAAAATATTCGTGCAATAAAAGAGATTGGATAACGTCAATTAAAAAATGATGGCGGAGAGGCTTAAAGTTTTTTCCACGTTCCGGCCAACCGGGTTTATTCTCCGTCCTAATTGGAAAAAAATGGCTTTTCTGCATTCTTTGGTCACACAGCCAATCTCGATCAATCTCAAGCTGTAAAATTGTAACTAAACTTGTCGTCGGCGGTCGGCGGTCGGCGTCGCGTCGTCGCGCTCGGTTTGCAGCAGATTCCTTACTCGCCGAGACACGACTCGAAACGAGACCTTGATGAGAGCTCGGTAGACGACGCGGGACGCACCGGACGTCTAACGGAGCGTCGGCGTCGTGTCGCATCCTCCGCGTAAAAACGGACGTGTCACGATCGTGTGACGAGTTCCCGGAAAGCTTTTCGTTTCTCTCGGAGCGACGCGACGCGACGCGACGCGACGTTCCAAGACTCCCTGCTCCCCACCGCCGGCTCGTCCTGTAGATTAACATTAAAGCCACGAGATATTCTTATCAGCAAATAGAAAGGAGATAAGATGCGCGTCAGGTATACCGAAGCATATCGACCAAATATTATATTGAAATATCAACGCCCCTCGACTCAACGAAAGCTATACCAGACTATACCTGAAATATCCCAAGTATTTACGGAATGCTATTTTTCATTTTATCGGAGCGGAAACACAAATAATGTAGGGCCGATCGGAAGATTAAAGGAGATTAGATGGGCAGGGACGAGAAGGGAAGAGAGCGATAAGCGTTCCATCGCGACTGTTGATCCCGAACAAATAACAGAAATATACATATGTAATACATGTATTGTATATTGGAAAAAAGCAAAGCCGTTCGTATCGCGCTCTCGTATACCGTGAAAATCGGGACGACACGTGTTTACCAGCCCAATGTGCGAGCCTGGTCGCGCGTTTATTCGCCATTCAGACCATTCAGTAAACATCGAGCAGACACAAGACGGTGCAGGCAGGTCAGCGGCGAGCCGCGAGACGCGACCAGACGTCACTCGACGCCACCGCGACGCGACATCTTCCGAAAGTTTCGGCAACACCACGTTGCGTAATATTCCCATCCGCTAATAATATTACGCGTCGATAATGACACGACAAAAAAGAAAAAGAAAAAATAAAAGAGAAAAAGGGAAAAAGAAAAGAGAAACGCCGCGCGGAAAGTTGACAGCCCAAGTGCGACAAGTACATATGTGAAATATAGGAATGCGGGAGCAGCCGCATCGGCGCGGGCGCGGGCGCGGGCGCGGCGCCGGCGTCGCGACGTCGGCGCGCGCCCGATAAACTCACCTATCAACGTGGACATTTCCGCCGTGGGCCGTCGTCTCGGGCGCGGTAATCGTCGGCGAGCGTTACACTGGCGATAGATACGTGGCCGTATCACGTCGGACACATGTTTTTTCTTTTCCCCCTTTTCTTCCCCCTATTGACGCGATCGTCTATCGGCGATCGCGCCTGTCCCTTCTTCGTCGGCGCACGGTGACACGCACGGTGACACGCGCGGTCGCATGAGCGGCAATCTTTATCGGGAGTGTCGAGACGAGACGACGAGACCGCGAGACCCGCGCGTTAATCCCCGACGTTGTTCGCGTTACCAGTCGCGAAAGAACGTTCCGAAGAAATTATATAACCTCCGCGTACAACGGAACGGATCTCTCTTCTGTCTCTTTTTCTCCGTTGCGTTTTCGCGCGCGACGTTTTCGGGCGCGTTAGTAGCGATCCGAGCGGAACCCGGTCGCTGCAGTTGCGCTACGCGCGACCGCCAACCACCCGTGCTCCGTGCTTCTCGTTAACGCGGAGCGGGAGAGGAAAAAGAAGGGAAAAAACAAAAAACAAACAAAAAGGGGGAAAAGAAAAAAGAAAACGATCGAATCTTACATGTACGTTCGACGCGACACTCTCGCCCAATCTCGGCAACGGAGCACTCACTATCGAAGAATCGTAACACGCGGTCGTATCCGCGACCATATGCTCGGCCCGAAGAGGTTGCGAACGGCAAACGGAAACTCGAGTGCGGCGCTGACTGCGTAGCGCCGCGTGCCACATGTACATTACCAGCCCGAAGCCCCGAAGTGGCCGCTCGGCTGCCTTCGCGCGACTTCGCGCAACTTCGGACGATTCCGTGAGACGCCTCGCTTTGCGCGGCCTTACCCTCTCTCTCTCTCTCTCTTTCTCCTTCTCGTGGCCTTCCCTTCCCTTCCCCCCTCGCTCTTTCTAACCTCTTACCGTCATTCCTCTGCTCCTACATGTACGCATGGAAGTTTTCCAAAAAATCTTTCCGACAGTCACGATAGTTTTCACGCGACTTGATAAAATTATTTAAAAACTTCCTCTTTACTCTGTCGTCGCGATCATATCAAATTATGTTATAGTATTAAGGAGACGAGAAATCGCGTGACATTTCTTATATTTCTTTCTCGCAACATACGTCGAAATAAAATTTTTCGTATGCCGTGACATAAATTGGTAAAACACATCAAGACCGGTTAGGTCGTTTACTAATATTACCAATTTTATGATACAACAATAATATTAGTAATTTTAAATATTGTATATTACTAGTTTAATACGTTTATCTTTCGATTCGTGGATTAGTAGACGTGAATATATCTTACGATTAATCAGTTGTCGTAAAGACCCGTTATCTTTAAATATCATCTGGAATTTAAGACAAAAGAGGATTCGTTAGTAGGTATAAGGTATATGTTATCCATCTATATATTCTATAATATATGTATACGCATCGTCAAACGAATGGTGCGAGAAAAAATTTCAGACAATCTCTAGCTTCTTGATATAGCTAGTTGACTACTGCGAGGAAACGAGACTAATGAGAGCTTCGGAAGAGGGATCGTACTTGTCAAGTCCACTTGAAGAGACAATATATTATCTCTGAATCTGATTTGAATTAAATATGCATTTGTACGTGTATCGAGCGTTGTATGTTACAACGTATTGTACAATCCTCTGGTCGTCCTTCGAGTCTCGAGATGGGGAAGAGGGGAGTAGGTGCATCAATCTCTTCCAATCTCCCACGTATTAGAATTGAAATGCAACATTTTACCGTATCGCACGTATTAACGTATCTATACAATTTATCGTAAATTATTGTCCGCTTAATGACTTGGTGACGACTTGGTCTAGACTGTCTAGAGATAAGCTTAAAGACACGTAATGTCTCAATACACAACTTTTACGTACAGTGGAACGTTTCAGTCATTTTCAGCAATGTCTTAATTTTAATTAATTAAGGGACTTGTCGAAGCATGTACGAGGAAAAAAAGTTCGGTCGAGACCGATGTCGTGATGTCTCGACGAATCGGAGCGTTTAGCGGAGTACGCATGGAAACTGCATAAATTAACATACTTATAGTTAAAGCACTAATGACATTTTCTCTTGCGAACAATATAACAGAAAAAAAAGAATACGCTGGCAAAGCGTTTTATTTAACGCCACGTAGCGAAAGCGGGATACTTTATCGCGCGTATTAGAAAAAATATCGTGCGGCGCGGCATTCTTCATTTAGGACATTTCGATAAATGTAAAACTATCCCGAAAAAAAGGGACAATTTTTTAAATCGTTTATGCGAGATATCGTCGGCCATTTGTCCTAATAGGTATCTTTACTCTCGTGCACATTCGATATTGTTGCTTCTTGGACATTCTTGGTTTCCAAGACCGGGCAGCGCACGCGAATCGTCGCGTACCGTCGCGTTTCGCACGCAGGAAGCTCCTCGCCTCGGTCTCCCACCTCCGCTTTTAATAGGCGCGATTCAACATTCAACAGTTTGCTGCACGTCGGCGTCGTACCGACCACGCGTGGTCACCACGTCGCGTCCTCCTCGTCCTCGCCCTTCTCCCCGCGCATGCTTATTATCCGTCCTCCTACCTCCTACCGTTTATTTCGCGGCGCGCGGTGACCCGTGTCCTTGTTTCGAAAGCTGCGGGAGTGAGGAAAGAAAGAGGAAACGCGGAAGGAGAAAAAAAAAGTAGACGAGACACTCTATGCCGATACGTATCACGTATCGCCGATACGGGAAACGAACGAGCGTGCCGAGATAAGCGGCCGATTGTTCCTGATAAAACGTTACGATGGCGAGCGACGGGCGACGGGCGACGGGCGGAGAGCGGCGCGTTGCGTTAGCTAGAGAGCCAAGACGAAAGTGAAAGCACGCGTTCGAGCCTTCGAGCCGAATCTCTAGGATCGAGACTTTACGCTCTTGACTTGATCTCCTGAAAAACAAAGGGATATTCGCGATTCCGTAAATCCGTAGGGACGTTTCTCGAATTCCTGGAAACGACGTAATCGGGGAAACGACGTTTACATTAATGTACGTATACCAGAGGACTATCAAGTATAAAGATGATTCCACGTATATTACCATGCGACACGGTAGAGAGTAGAGACGGTTAGAGAGCGTAAATAGAAGCGTACGATCCGAATGATATTTGAAGACTACTACACGTTGACTCTATTGATACGCGCTACTCCGAGTAACTGCGCTGCCGTTGCTGTCGTTGCTGTTAACTGTGAGAAACCGCTTTAACGAGATTACGGAAGCTAGGAAAAGAGCATCGCCGTCGTTCTACTTGCACGGCCGAGTTGTCGAACTTAGCATAGCCGACATCGCGGGAACGGCAGTTTTGCTTTCACGTCAAGTCGCACACCTGTATGTCTGCATGTCTCTGTATGTCTGTATGTCTGTACGCGCGTCGCGATGGCGATGAGCGAGGACGTTTCTCTCTCTCTCTCTCTCTTTCGTTCTCACATTTCAAAAATTCCAGTAAAAGTATAATTAAAAAAAAAAAGAAAAGCCCGAAAACAAACGGTACGTTTATTGTAAAGACACGCGACGCGAAACGGAACGTAAGGCCGAGGATCTGAGAACGTTGGCGTTGCGCCGATAAACGTCGCACGGTAATATCGAGAAAGAACAAGCAACTATTCGCGATCTACCTGCACGTCAGACTCAAGGGGAGGGAGAGGAAAAGATGACCATCTACTTATCTTTCCGCGAGTCGCTCTTTTTATTGTTTTTTATTTCGCCCGGATATCGGACGAGCTTCCCTCGTATCCTCGATACGTACGACGTGGGTTAGCACGACAGTTGGTTGTTGAAAAGAGAAAACGGCGTAGGACGTCGTCGTTCCTCTTTTCTCGCGGCGTACGGCGTACGTGCCACATGCCGCGTGGTCGTCCTAACCTCAAATAACACTTTTCCCCGTGGAGAAGCATGCGCGCTCGGACGATTCGGCGAGGCTCGCCACGAGGCCACGAGGGGAGACCCTCGTGCCTCGTGCACGTTCTCGCGTGATAATCAACGATCGGAACGTTCCGCGGAACGCATATCCCGAGGCCCGAGGCCCGAGGCACGTCCGATGAAGCGCGGCGTTAGGATAAATCGCTCGACAAATGGTAGATTCGATAGGCTACCAAAAGGAAAAGGGAAAAGGAGACTTACCGGCATTCAAGAAGCGGGTGTTGGTAGTCACGACAGCACTGTAGGTCTGCGGGGAGTGCAAGATGGGCTGATTAAGGATGAGCTGGTGCTGGTGCTGATGCTGGTGCTGGTGCTGGTGCTGGTGCTGATGCGGATGCTGATGCTGCGCCGGGGGATGATGGAGTTGTTGTTGCTGCTGCGGCTGTTGCGGCTGCGGCTGCGGCTGCGGCTGCGGCGGCGGCGGTGGCTGCTGCTGCTGCTGGTGATGTTGCTGCGGCTGCGAGTGATGCTGCGGGTGATGGTGGTGGGACAGGTGGTGGTGCTTCCCCTTCGTCGGCATGCTCATCGCAAGCGTGGGTCTCCCTCGTGCAAACTGACCTTCGAAGCCTGCGATCTCCCGCGGTTCGCACTCATAGGTACGTTATTTTCTTTTTCTCGCGTATTCCGTTTCCGCGCGACTTCCACGACGACGGCTGATATTCGCGGCGCGCAGGATCTTCTTTCCTCCCCAGGAAGAGAGATATATATCCGCCGCGACCGGAACGATCACGGCGATCACGCGTTCGGATCGTGGGCGCCGTGCGCGATCGACAGCGATCCGGGGCTGGCAGGGACGATGACGATGGAACGAGCACTCGAGCACACAGTAGGTAATGAACGAACGCACTCGCGCGCGCGCACGCACGCACTCCCTCGGTCACTCAACGAAGACGATTCCGCGTGTTGCACAGGGGCACACAGGGGAAGGGGCCACGCTCGCGCACAGGTCTTCCACGTATTCCCGCGTTCGTCCGCGTCCCGCGGATCCCAGTGGTCCCACCGCTGCCGCGCGACGATCGTTCGTTTTTCGCGGTAACCCCGCGACGTGCGCTCGACCGCCCGCAGGCCCGCACACCAGAGAGAGGAACGTTCCGCTTGCGCGCGATCTCTCTTCGCATAATCGTGTTCGCCGGCCAGTCACCGAGGAACGGAGACGAAGCAACGACGCGAGACGCGAGACGCGAGATACACTTGTACAACGTGCGACCACGCCGCGTCGCGCCGCACCGCGCACCGCGCACCGCGCCGCGCGAATCTGCGAGAGTGGACGTGTGCAATGTCGTGAGTCGTTACCACGCGTACTCAATCGCTCGATCGCTCGCTCGCTTCTACTGCCCGTCAGCGGCGTCAGCCTGTCCCGTTTCACGCGACGGCGACGTTTGTAATGACGTAGGGGGAATGACCACGTTCTCACTTCTCGGACCAGTCGGAACTCGGTCTCGAACGTTTCACCACGTTTCACCGTTGACCGTCGACCGTCGACCGAGTCCCTAGGAGACAAATGCCGCCTCTAACAGCCTCTAGGCCCTCTAGGGAACTCGCCATTTTGTCCCGCGTCGACTCGCACGCGCGCGCGAGCGACAACCTGATGCGAGATGCGAACGGGATCTGACGTCCGCGATCCAATGGGCGCGTTCGACTTTACAGCGGTGATTGGACTATTGTCTCTGGACCGACCAATCGGAAATGTGGATTGATGTTTTACGACCAAGTTTTCGAACGTTGCCGAATAGCTGCAGAGAGAAAAATTTTTTAGCATTATTAGTATTCGGAATATTTTCGCTAACTGTTTTTTAAACCGCAATATTACGAGCAGCAATCTCAATTCCTATATCTCAATTCCCGTTCTAATACTAATTTCTAATTTTCTCAAAGATCAAGATCAAGATTGGCACTGTAAAAAAAAGTGTATATGTATATATATGTATACATTGGTATACATACAACAAACATACATACATTCTCTCAAAAAGTTTCCTACGTTGTTAATAATCTCTATGTTTTGCGGTACTTGAAAGTGTTCAAAGTGAAAAAAACTCTCCTTTTCAAACCAATACTTTATGACGTATGTAGTATCGTCTAATAAGCGAAGGATTATATCCCTTGCATTTCGGCACTTTTAATCTAACCTACACATTTTCCTTTCTTCCTCCCTTCCCTGTCCTGTTCTACATTTTCAACGCTCGTCTCGCCGAAAATGAGTTCTCACGGAAAAGCAGAGACTGACAGACTCAGAAAGAATTTGGAAGAACAATTGGATCGGCTTGTGCAGCAGTTGGAAGATTTGGAAGATTGCAGGTTCTGTTTTATTCTGTCGTTTCATCTCTCTCTCTCTGTTCTAATAAGAATATTAAATTTGTTTTAAACAATTTTTTTTAATTTTACAAATTTTGTGTTTAAGGTAATCGTATCAATAACCGGACATGTAAAAGAATTTTTTATTGTAGTTTGAAACTTTAGCTATAGTATCCAAATGATTATTTCCAAAAATTTATATTTTTTTAAAGGTATTCAGACATAGGTACATTTACCTTATATATTCATATATGAATATTTTTTTCCTTCTTTGTGAGTTATCTTGGTTGTTTGATTGTTAACAGAGTTACTTTAGATGAGACGGATTATCAGGAGTATAAGGAAGACACCATGGAACAACTCCGTGAAATTAACGAGAGTCTGCAAAGAATGATATCTGGAAACATGACTTTAGTCGATGAACTTGGAGCAACGCAATTGGTATCTATATATTTTATATAATTTTTCTTGACTGAACAACGAACAATAATAAGACGTATTGCGGGATGTGTGTTTCTATATGGTCGATTGTATATTCTTAATAGGCGACTCAAGCAGCTGTCGGCGCAGCCTTCCAAACCCCAGCCGTGATAAGAATGTTTTGTAAGCGGGAGCCTGCCGGACTCAAGGAACGTCTCTCGCAAATTGATCGAGACGTGAAATTAGGGAAACTGAACAAAGAAGCCGCCGACCGCCAACGGGGAGAAATACTGACCGCTTTAAGGCAACTTGGAGAAGAGTTAGAACCGTCTGAATTACAGTTGTTGGAGCGATTATCTTTAAATAATATAGATACCACCAGGTATGTGCAAGTTACTGAAACGGTGGGAAAGGGTAAAATGGCCCTGGATGTAGTCGGTAGGGAAGTTAAAGCTACGCAAGATACTTGAACTTGATCATTATAACGGTAATCGTTATAACAGTCATATTATTTTTAATTTATCACTACGTTTTTAAAAAAAGTTTTGTAAGTTTTGTTAAGGATCTTTCTTATCGAACAACTTATATTCATACAGTGTGTTGAGTGTTCTTATGCTAGTTTTTTTTTTTTACGTTTCTCTTCAAGTTTTCATGAAAATTGAAATTTTTACCAAATTTTAATCCCACTAGTAAACTAAATACTTGCGCCGCTATAAATTAAAATCTATGTAACTGTGCAATTGATTTATTGTCTATGGAGCTTGTCTATTGCTGCTGCAGCATAGCAGTAATATGACAATATTATGATGGTTATTTGATGTGAAGGAAATAGTTCTCTATTATTGAAATTTCAGATACAAATATAAATGAGTAATCAAAAATATAAATAACACAAAAACTTATCGTATGTAACTTTTATGTAATTTTTAGTATATAGATATGAATAATTTTATGTTATTTAAATATTTACTGAAAGTGCAACAACATACAGTGCAACACGTGTATCGAATTAGATTTTATAATGTGCATTAGATGTAACGTGTATGTAAAAGCATCTTGTATATTGTTCACAAGATTGTTACCTGAAATCATAAAATAAATATATCGATGTTTCTGTGTAACTTACCGTTTCTATTTAAGGATATTATATTTCAGTCTGATAAGAATTAAAATGAGAATCATAAAGATATAATATATCCCAAGGTATATGTATAAATATAATGAATAACTGATAATTAATGACTGGGTAATAATATACATTTGTTCACATTATTGACAGACGTACGTACATTAAAGTCTGTTATTAATATACCGTATACGAAACAAAAACTTATCTAGAAAAATAATAGATCAAAAAGATTAACAAGAATCATTCCAGAATCCGTTGCCTAAATATATAAATATCAATAAGTATAAAACTATGATTATTTAAAAACTATTTTGTTATGTTGCAAGTAAAAATAGGTTTTTAAGATTAAGACCTGCGTGTACATATAACAGTCCTTCCTAGAGAGGAAGTTTACGAAGGCCTATCGACGTGGTGTCAAGAATATATTGACGTGCTTCTACAGGCAATTCTCTGATATGTGTACATATATGCATACATACAGCTTATTTCAATACACTTTTATTCTTCGGAGTCTTCGATTAATTTAAATCGGATAGTTAATTTTAAATAGTTTAATTTTCTCTAAGTTATCATGCAAGATTCTTTAAAGTTTTCTTTGCAACACAATCTATTATCGATTTCGAAAAACAAAACAACGGCATTCTGCTCAATTTCGTTTCTGATCGCAGTACTTCTGGGATACTGTATACATGCAGACACACACATTCATACATATATACAATAATAATAGGTGTGCAAAAGCGTCCAGATAGACAAATAGAGAGAATTATAAACTCTTTTTCATACATTAGAAGGTGCTTGCACCTTCATATACATGTATATTATATATATATTTATCTATATATATTATAATATATTGTACGTATATACAGAGTGGTGATTTATTTTAATCTTATCAGGGCAATTATCTCGGAAAGGGAACGTTTTTGAAAAAATTTTTCAGAAAGTTGTAGAGTTGGTAGGAGAATAAATAAACGTAGTTTTATTTTATTATATAATTTTTTTTTAAATTGATTTTACCATCATTTGTTCTCCAGACGATAAAACTTTTGTCTGAAACACTTTTGCCCGCCGAGTTCCATTTTCGAGATATTTGGCTGGACTATTTAAAATAAGACACCTTGTACACATGTATAATATATATATTTTTATAACATAATTTTTTAAATCTGTTTGAAGTTTGAACGCTTTCTTATATATTATTGTACTCATTATATTCGTCACATGAATTAGCGCTTACGCCTGCATACTCTTTTATGTGCATGCTGCCAGTGAACCTGTTGACAGTCCGTGCTGCAGTATGCGGTATTCCAACAACAATGATATATCGCCTCAGCTTCGCAATTATAACACTATAATAAATGACAGATATTTAAGAATAATATATTTCAAAGAAAAAATCAGAAAGACGAAAGAGAATTACCCATTGTTTCTTTTTGATGTCAGATACGATTTGTTGATGTCTATCGGTTAATTGCCGCAATTCTTTGGCGTGCTCCGCTTGTAGTCTCTCTAATTCTCTGCACTTTTCAAGTTCTAATTCACGGCGCAATTTTTCTAGCGCCGTTGTTGTCGGTTGTTCCGAAGTTCTGCGTTCTCTTTTGATCTGAAAGTGTACAGTTGTCGAAAAGTTATTGAACAGTGTAGCCGCGCGAATACGTGATTGAAGCACTTGGCCAAAGATTTACCTTGGCGGGAAGCCCATCCGTTTGAATTTGTTCAGTTTGTACGAGAACGCACTTCGATCTCGGTTCTTGGCAGCTAGATGTAACCATATCTTCTTGGGAGCCTTCCTTCTTCAAACCTTGAGGACATGTGCTCGTTATGCTTTCTCTCGCGGGTTCATCTTCCGCCACAGGTAAACAAGGCACCTGTCTTTCTTCATTCTCGGCGTTAGTTTTCGCAACGTCTCCTTTATTATCCGTTCCATCGTTTACATTTTGCGTTTCAATATTACCATCTGAACTCAAGCGTTCGACTCTCACTCTCAAATCTTTAATCAGCTGCTTTGGCAAACTAGAACCGTGCGATGAACTCTTCGAACTCGACGATTCCAATTTTCGAATTTTCGCAGGCGTAGGATCCTCTGTTATATTTGAGTTATCCTCCTTATTTTTTCCCAACTTTTGCAACAAGTGCTGATGATGCTTTAGCTCTTCGAAAGCCCTATTCCAAGCGGTTGATTTTTTTATCTATTAAAAAACGTTAATTTTAAAAATGTAAAAAAAAAGATATTTTGTATCAATTATGAAATCAAGTGCTTTCATAATTGAAAGAACGTGTAGTGGTACATTCAATTTTTTCAATTATTTCTATCGCCTTAAAATTTTTCAATCAAGATAATTTTTCTTAAGATTTTTTTCTATCGCAATCATGATACGAGAGTGTCAACGCCGTTACAATATCGAGCGAATAGTATAGAGAGTATTTAGAATTAGATTTAGATTTTTTACCTGCAAACTTTGTAATGTGGAAAAGATTGGCCGAATGAAAACTTTCTCGATATTAGCCCTCATGTGATGACCTCCGAAAAAACGCACGTCGTATACATTGCCATTAACTTGCATGACCTTCGCCGGCCAATATGGGTATCCCTTTTGCTTTGCATAGACCAATTTATGAGGGGGATTACACGGTATGCAGAACCACATTTTTTCGGATTTTTCGTTCGATATACGATAACAGTCCGCACAACGACGTATTTCCTGAAGGTCGTAGCAACAGTCTTGATACATCACGCGTCCCATGTCCGCTATCACGCTACTAACTGTTAGAGCGACAAGATAATGAGATGCTTAAAGAAGAAAATGCATCGAATTGTAGATCTCTTACCTCCGTGATATATTATGATGTTATGTAGAATATTATGTGCATCAGCCTCAAATTCGGCGAGATTGTTGTACTCATTATTGTCCGTTTTCGCGTCCATTACCGCCAAATCCATGTGACGCTTTATGAGAATCCCTGGCCGCCATGCGTCTTCACCCTCGCTCACCCAGGTCAATCCCGAAAAACCGTTGGGCGGTGTAACGATCGGATCATTATTGAAAACAATGGTACGATTTGTAATTTCCGGCGGTAATTTCGCTTTCAGATGGCCACAGGTGAAACTAAGAATATGATTGAGATCGATCTTGTCGGGATATACGTCGCTATTTATTTTCTATAACATAATTCGTACTTTTAACAAGATATCGCCAATACGAGATATATGCATTGAGAGCTTTCAGATGCTTACCTCGCAAAAGTTACAAATCTTTAATTTCGTATTACTGGGTACGTGGCACTCTGAGTGATAGACCCTGCAGCATTGTTCACAGCATTCGACCGCACCTGCTCGTTGACATTTGCAACAGTACCAATCGTGATTATCGTCCTGCGATACGTCTACCGGCGGCAATCTGTAACTCTCTTGCTCAACGCCGCTTTTCGTGGGTACTTTCTTCAATAAGACGAGCCCGTCCTCGACCGCCTTGTTGAGCTCCTCTTGAGCTTCTTGTTCTGTGAAGCCGTAAACACGAGCCATGTGCCGTACCATACGGTCATTACTAGGCAAGCTCCTTTGATGTACCGTGATTTTGATCGTATCCCAAATCCGCTGAATCATAGCTGGATCACTTCTGCGGCGTACAGACATATCGATAACAACTGTAATGAGAAATAATTTATTGGCGCATTATCGAAAACGCTAGCTTTCATTAAATGTTTCATTTATTATACTTTTAATTATTATTTCGTTAACCAATTTCATGATGTAATTAATTAAAACGAATGACAATACAAAAATTCACAACAGTAAGAATATAGATAGTTGAACCATTAGCAACGTTTAAATTGATAAGTATTTTGTGCCCTCATATACTATCAGTACGGTACAGTTAAATCTAAACTCTTCACTACATTAGCCACGCTAACTGGGTACCCACATTACCCATATGCTTATACCAAGTGCTCTACTCATTGTCAGTCGGCTTCTATCAATCTCAAGGTGTGGCAGTTTTAAGAATAATCGATGCAAACGGTTTCAGTGAACGGAGCGGACAAATATTTTTAATCGAGGAAGACCTGCCATCGCAATATGCATTCGGCGGTGCTAGACGCAACAGGTTACACACTGTTACTGTCCAGCTTTATCGCGCTTGTGATTCTATTATGGAAAGGATGCAAACGCAAGAAGAAATCACCATTTTACTTTCTATCGGCATCTGACGTCGTTAGTTCCGCATTGACAGCTATTATACTTCTCGTGAATCATATCGAAGCTGGAATAAGATTGAGTTACAACTGGCAGAATAACACCAGCAGTGATATCCCCAACCATACATGGACAATCGAAGACAACTACAGAGGTCCATTCTTACAGACTCATGATCTGCGCGAGGCATTCAACGAGGTTGATCGCAATGTAACTTTAGCATGTGGCATGAAAGATATATTTATGCAATATGGAATGTTACTCGCCGCACTGACAAATGCATTTATATCTTTACTCACCTTTACTGTACAATGCAATCTCAATGCAGCATGTATAAAGAAAAGATGTGCCAACGTAGTGAAATCGCTGAGAGATACTCAACTTGGACCGAAGGATGCCCAAGTCAAGCGTCGAGAGAGTGAACAGGAACCAGCATCTCTACAACGAGACAATATTAACGTGAAGACCAGCAGGAGCAACATTATACAGGGAATTAGGGACAGCTCAAAATTCCGAACGCTTCGAACGAAAGAAGGTGACAGAAAGCCGACTAGCTTCCTCGTCACGAGTCATTGGCTCGTGCCATTTCTTGTTGTAGGAATTCTATATTTCGCCGAATATAGCGATATGAATAACGTTAGACATATGGAGGACATCGAATGCGTATTTGAAAGTAATTTTCCAATGAATGACTTTGATACATTTTCAAATACACTTACAGATGATAATCTGAACATCATTGATTCCGTTGCATACATAACGGAACAGAATTATTTCCTTAACCTTAATAAAAAGTTATTAAACGAGTCAAAATCAAACAGCGTAGAAATAGATCAAGTAGTATCTAAAGTTCAGAATATAGTTAGGACTATGTTAAGTTATAGGCGCAATACTACAAAAGATATCGGAACCACAAATAGTTATAATACTTCTAAACCGCAAAATTTGACGGAGTACATTTTAGCAAATAATATAATGAGATATATAAAAAATATTACATATATCAACAGTGTAGTTGAAGGACTAAACGATACACTAATGGAACCGGATATAAATGTCTATACATCAGCTACAAATAACAATATATATTTAAATCAATCGATTGATTCGGAAGAACCGTTATTCTACCAAGTGTTGAAGAATGCGTCGGAAGAATTAGATGCAACTACATCTGGGAACCTGAGCAGCGTATCGCGAGGGTCAGCTGAAAACGAGGATAATAGTTATCAAGAGGATGCACAGACACATTTCGCAAGTACAGAACAAAGCACAACTCAAATGACTGCCACGAATGCTTTCGTGCAAAATGCAACATTCGTTTCCACCAATCGAATATATGGCGAGATAATGAAACGTATTCAAGCTGCCAGTGTACATTCGGCAGCGAAAAATCAATATAATCGCTCGGTGAGTCGACCCAAGGATGGGGAACAACCTAAGAGGAAGCCGACGTCAATCGAGGATCTATTATCCAACAAAAGGGATACGCGCTACGTTAATACTGAGACAAAACAGAGCAGTTTCCCGCATATGACCAACGAATGCCTCATTTCGACCAAGTTCTTAAAATTACAGCTGTTTGTGTCATCTTTCGCGGTATACTTCCTGCCGATTCTGCTCTCCTGTATCCTACAAATGCGAGGAAAGCACACGTGTAAGAATACACTTGCGATATTAAGAACAAAAATCGATCTTCCCTCGACGGATAGTAAAAAGATTCATCATCAAGATTCAGCAGAAGGATCCAGCACGCCACAGGACGTAAGAAACGACGATAGCGGAACGGATACAGATGCGATAAAGCCGATAAAAAAGGATCATGAAAGTTGCAGGGAAAATGAAAGTATAGCCTTAGAGATAGAATGTATGGTAAGAATATTCAATGTTATCAAGTTATCATTAATTTTGTGCGTAGTTCTCTGGACTCCGGTATTCTTAGAGACTCTACTGAGAGTATACTTGTGTACTCATGTGCCTCAATGGTTAACTGATACAACATTCTTAAGCGCCTTTTCTTTCGGTATCGTAAGAAATGCTTTGAATATAAATATAATTAGAATTCAAGAAGCTTGCAGTGACGCTGGTACGAAAGAGAACAAGATACATCCAGTTGAATAATAAGCTTAATAACTAATATGTACGTCAGCAAAAGAATAGGTATGGATTCTCAATCAGTAAACTACTATGCATGTTTGGCTGAGCTTGAATTTTTTTATTTACTGGGATGTAAAAATCCAGACCCAAGAAACTACTCCTGGGTTAATAATACCAGTATAATAATAATAATGACAGTACGCACACTAATCACGAATACGTGACTTTGTATAATTACGTACATACATTTTGCACGCGTGAACCGTTTTTGGTGCATGCTTTTTGAGGAAAGAAGACCAACCGCAGAGAGAAGAGACGTGTTTTATATCAAAAGTAAAAAATATCTCTTTATGTACAAAAGCATTAGAACGCGCGTGCGACTGAACTCTACGCGTAACGAAAATATCTCTCGTACTGGGTAAAATAAGTACGCATACGTCGGGTAGGTAATCGCATTTTACTCTAGAAACGCGTTTTCAGCGCAAATATTTGCAGACGCTTGTTACAATAAAAATTGTCGCGAAAGTGCCCATATGCGACGTGACTTAATTTGTAAGGACTAAGGGTACGCATTGATAGACGTATTAAGACGTTCGCTTACTGTGCACTTATCACTTGGAAGAATTTCACTAAGTAGAATTTCGGTCGCTAATTCGCTATGCAGACTGGACGCAGTGGACGCACTGGACGCTGTGGACGACCGTCGGAAGGGTCTGAGATATCGCGCCGCGGCCGCGGATGCTCCCTCGAACCTCGAACGGCCCTACGTGGGTTTCGCGTTTCGCACCGTCACGGAAGCGAGTGCATCAGTCACGCGAACGGATTCCTCCGATTCTCGTCGCCGCTCGCGATAGCGACCAGTAACGCAGTAACGGGTTTAATGTAATATAACACAACAATTAACATCAGAGGCGCAAGTACTGTGCGCTGTGCGCACGTCACGAGCCCAACTTAACCTCCTCGCTCGGCAGCAGGCTCGGCTCGCTCCTCGTCAGCGCGCTTAATAATGCGCGCGCAACTTACATACGTGCACATATCGACAAGTTGTTTTAACGCGTATCGCACCTCGCACCTCGCACCCGCACGACCGTGCGCGTTTCCGATATTCCGTTTCGAACTCGCGCAAGGCATTCTTACTCGTGCCGATCTCTTTTAACAGGGAATCTCGATACATCTTTAAATAAATCATTATCAAGTTTGATACAGTTTGGTAAACGAAATTTAGTAAAATTAATTAAAAACTTGCCGACAGCTTTAAATGTCGCTGGCGCATTTTAAATATCAGGATTTAGAATAATCTAATTAAATTAATTCAGCGAGGCAGATTTATTTTAAAAACAGTTTACAACTTACTTGGTTTTATATGTATATGTATGCGCGTGCGTGCGTGAGTATCCACGTATATTCCAGTAATCAGCAATATTACACTTTTAACTGGACGAAGCGATATATGAACGTCATTATTGTTATCATTGTACTGTAGCAGAATATTATCTCTGGATTATAATAATTTGATGTAATGCGTACACCCTACGTAGTAGTTAAAAACGAACATTCTCATAATACACCATACAGTAAACAAAAAGAACGTGTTATTTATATGATATATATTCAAAACGCAAGGCGTGGACAGCAAATAGACAAATACAAAATGAAAAGAGCGAATACATTTCAGTTAGTCGATTTCAGTTGACCAACGATAAATCTAATGATTGGATCGCGCTAACAAAGCTCTATGATCTGTTGCAACGTGCGTCGTAGATCCGTACCGTTCTCCCACGGTATAATTTTCGCCTTCACCGACCTGGAGGTAGACGAGTTGTTGAGCTGCGTGGCGAGCGGATAATCCTTACGCGGACATGCCAAATCGACTTGAGAGAGACGCAAAATCGGACAGAGATCGTTATACCCGTCGCCGATGTAGACACGCCTCTCGTAGCTCTTGCTTTCCTTGCGTTTATCCTGAATATAGTCCATCAGGATCTGGCCCTTGCAGAGATTGACGGAGCTCATCTTACACGCGTGCTGCGTGTGATACGCGTCCACCCTCAGCCTGCCGTCGTCGTCGTATCGGCCCAGGTTTGTGAAGACCCGTGACACCACGTGTTTCAGCTGTCTGTTCCTGAGCCAGTAATCTATGAATAGGCTGTTGGAGTCGCTGATAATGATGATCTCGTGACCGTTGGCGTGCAGGGAAGTGAGAAGCTCCGTCATCCCCGCAACCGCGGGTATACTGACAATAATGTCCTCGATTTGACTCGCGTTCACGGAGTTGTCGTACAGGAGCTCGAAGATCTTGTTCATGTAGGGCAACCAGCCGTCGGATTTCCGTAGATTCTGCACATTCTCGGGTATTGGTTCCGTCAGCAAGTTTTGCACTACCACGTCGGTGTTGTCCTCGCAGATGGTGTGATCAAAATCGATCGCCACGAGCACGCCACGACCCATCTCTGTAATAATTAAAGCATACGCGTCGCGTTATACAGCCGCCGAGAATCGAGATCTCTGCCAAGCTTTATAAAGCCCGATATACTTATTGAGACATTAGTATACGTTCAACGCGCTAGATAACTCGTTAAACAAACGTGGTCATATGTGTAGGGTGATTTATTTAACTTAAACATCTTTACTTTATTTGAACAATAGGAAAAACTTGAAGCTCTCTCTGTTTATCGCATATATACCAAGATTTATTTATATTGCAGTTTAAAAACTGATATCGTTGCTATGTGCATTATAAGTTTTTTTGGCCTGTGTCATCTCCATTTCTCTCATTTTTCACTTCGGTCTTAAATGATGCGTTGAACGTTACACAGATAGCTGAATAACGTAGGTGTATAGTTGCGTCGTTCGATCGTTTTCTTACGGATTTATCACGTATCCGGAATCAAATGCATTTCTTCCTAAGATTATTGCTCGCTTTCACCCGTTTTATTTCCTTCATTCCTCGTTTATGACAGGATTCTTCGAAATTAAATCTAATTAAATTAATTAAACTCACTTGGCAGATAAGTAGATTGAAGAACCTGCAGCCGGATAAATACTGACCCTACTGACAGACGAAACTTTGGTGCGGGCACTCTTGTAAAAGATCTGTGCCAGAACCGCCAGAACTGAACAAATAAGTGACGAGAACGTCACGTTTTTGTATTACGATCCCGAAATACGTGTTATGATTGTGTTAAGAAATACTTTTTGGCCGACGAGCAGCGTCAAGCGGTGGCGTTGTGCCACATTCTGCCACATTCTAACCGTATCATGCGGACGTGCGACACGTGCGTTCGACTCATTGTCAGTTCGACCGCATCACCGCATGTGCTTGTTGTGCTTTTGGGTTTTGGGCCTTCTGGCACATAATCGATATAACCTCCAAGAAGTGTCAATGTCAAGAGACCGAAGAGACGGCACAAAACAACGAAAAAAAGCCTACAATACCGAGTCGACTGATATCGAGCATCCTTTGTCTCGTTTTTCTCCGCTCAGCGCTCAGCGCATCGGACTTTCGTAAACAAACAAACGCAAGTTAGGTAAACGGCGTAAACGTAAACAGTAAACACACAGCCGGCACAGGCACAGCGCACGCGTAGGCGACAAGGCGACAGCAGGCGACAGGCGTAGGTCTCGCGTAGCCGGTTGCCGTGGTTGCCGCCAATCCCCCGGCGTTTTTTCCGTCTTTTTCGCTGCCAGCTACCAGCTGCCATTCACTAATCTCACTTTCGACTCTTTCGAGAGAATTGACACAAGTTTTCTTTTCTATCTTCTCGATCGTCGCGTCGTAACGATGTCGAAGTACAAGTGTTTGATGCCCGCTGGTATGTCTGATGACGACGATGACGATGACGATGACGACGATGTCTTCTTTCCTCAAGAGGAGGTACGGTTAATGCAGTCAATGCAGAGATACATATACAATTTTTGTTCAACTATAAACAGCCCCGTACCTTTCTCACCTCGTTCCCCTTACAGAAAGAGCCCGCCGAGAAAGCCCACACAGAGAGTTATACTCCAAGAAAGGACTCGACGAAAGAGGAGACGAAGGGCATCGATTTCGAGGTATACAATGAGGAACGTGTCTATGAAGATCGCCTTGTAAAAGCGTGTACAATGGGACATTTAGGAGTGATACAGGAATATTTCCAACGTAAGCGTCATTACGTCGCTGTTCTCATATCAATCAGATTCTTGATTCAACGTATTTTCCTCTCCTTTACGCAATTAGCGTAATCTTATACATTATTTAAACACTCGTGGATTGTGAAGTGATATCGACATCTTTTTCTCTCTCTCTCTCTCTCTTTCTCTCCCTCTCTTTGATGTTAAATACATATTACCAAATAGAGATTATTATATCAAATGTTTTTTATGTAGAACATGATGTAGAGCATGATGTCAATAAGTTCCTGCATACTGGATGGACTCTATTGTTATATGCGACTTCATCGGTGGAACCAGAAATAGTAGAGTATCTCTTGTTACACGGTGCAAACCCGAATAAGCATAAAGGTATGGATCGATGTTATTGTATTCATTCTTTTGAGTTTAGCATAAGATTTCTGTAATCACCGACGTGTACAGATGGATTCACACCTCTCATGGCACTGTGTAATTCCACGAAGGGAACGACAAAAAAATCTTTAAAATGCCTTGAACTTCTGATACAAGCAAAAGCTGATGCAAATGTTACAAATAAGCGAAGGTAAAATGTAAACGTAATACTATATAGATAAGAAATCTCTAGAAACTAATGTCTGATATTAAAATTATTATTACTATTACTGCCTTGGTTTAATAAGCATTAACATTCACACGTTTTGCAGGGAAACAGCTCTAATGTACGCATGTATGTCGCAGGACGCGGACGTCGTCATCGAGCTTGTAAAATACGTACAAAACATTGATGCAAGTGACAGCGATGGAAAAACTGTAAGTTTTTAGCGCCATTAGACACGTCCGAAGTTTTTCCTATATAAATTCTCGATTCGATTATAGGCATTGATCTATGCTGCTGCAGCTAATAAGCCTGATATTATCAGAATTCTTTTGGCCCATAATGCAAATACTTCACTGACAGACATATACAATTTATCTGCCAAGGATATCGCGGATACAAAAGGATTCACCGAGGTAATTTACATCTGTGCTTCATCATTAAACTTTTTATTTTAATTCTAAAATATTTGTCCCGCCGTTTAGGTATCCGCTCTATTGGACAAAGATGAAGAAGAAGTGATAACTTGTTGCAAGATATCCGAAGTGATAACTTGGAGAGATTTATTTCCAAATTTATATCCTAGAGAAAAGGAAGCTTTAGATTATGATATATCAGTGATGCTATGTGGAATGGGCTTGGAAAAATATGGGATTTTATTTCAAGGAATGGATATTAAAACTTTTTTGCAGTTGACAGAAGATGATCTTTGTCGCTTAGGAATTGATATTACTGTTCATAGAGAACAATTCCTAGGAAGTCTTGACAAATTTCACAGCAAAAAGTGGCGTATAGATAGTTTTGGCAATATTAAGAAAACGGATTCATATACGTATGTTTTATATTTCTTTATATTATTTTCATAGGATATTTGAGACAAAATGATTAATATCGATAATTATGTACATATACATGGTTGCAGAATTTACAACGGTGTGATATCATTAACAAATGCGAAAAAGCAGATTGGCGTGATAGCTTCTAGTTTCCAATATATCAAAAATAATTTGCTGAAAGCTGCGAGCGAAAATATCGTTTTGTCGCCTGTGAAAAGAACGGAATATGAAGAAGAACTGAGAAAAACGCAAAAAACTTTAAAACTCTTAAAGAATGAGATAATAAAAGTTAAAAAATTAGCTCAAGAGGTATTACAGAGCTAATATAAAATTTAAGTAATACACGTTTATCACTGTTCAATACTCATCATATTTACATTGCAGATCGATAAGGAAAATAATATCGGTGTACCAGCAACTTGGATTAATCCCAAGAGTAAATCTGGTTGGACTATAACAATAAGCATTACATTAATGGTAGGGCTATACTTATGCAAAAGAATGTATATTCAAAGATTATGGAATATGTATAACATTAGGATATCCTCGGTGCTTCGTTTTCCAACGAATTTATCATATTTTTTCGAATAAATTTAGATGTTGCATTGTTTCATAGAACAAATGAGCTTATAATATATATATATATATATATATATATATATATATATATATGATTACAACGTAAAATTTAACTCTTCTAGTTCGTATACATTTGGAAAAATATGTTTATATTAGAAATATACAATTTTTTATATTATATTTATATGCAATACACATTTTATTGACTTGAGTGTTCTCTCAAGTTAGCTAATTTCATCATCAGTGGAAAGAGAGGGTGAAACGATGGAAGATTTTGTTGACGGATTGTTAACTGATAACGTTCCAATGGTCCACTGCACAGCGCTAATCTGTCTCTTTCGTTCGGATGGCTGTCCATCCACTGAGATAATCGGCCTACAGACCATCCAGCGCTCTGTGTGATGCATATAAAATTTATAAAATTTTTTTAAAATTAAATGTAATCGTCTCTTTTCCAACTCTCTTCTAACTCTACGAAATAAATTTTTATTTAAGAAATCTATTTCACCTGATGCGGTGACGCTAATTCAGGCGGCGCGCCAGAAAACAGATGCAGGAGAATAAGGGACGGCGATACGCTACTCTCTCCCTGCCCTTCTAGAATTTTGTCTACCATTTCCTCAGGATTGAGGGGAAGTAAAGTTTTTAGCGCTCGCAAAGTTCTGTATTGCTGTTGCTCAAGCAGACCCATCTGGCCACCACGGCATAACGGCGTCACAGCTATTTCCATCTAAAACTTTCAATCTGTATCTCACATGCATCTACTGACTACTCGATACGTCTGTCTTTACGTAAAAGCGACATACCTGAGCGAAATCTACCAAAAGTTTCGCTTTTCCAAAATCAGTCAGAGGTCTCAGCAAGCAAGCATGACGCACAAATAACTCGATGCATCTCGACGCGACAGCTTTACAACTTCAATGATATTAACATTTTAATAATTTGTTACCGATGACCGACGGACAAAGAGAAACAAAAGTAGAGTGTAACTTACCTTTCAGCTACAACCACTTGATTTTTGTACGGTAGTAAAAATGTATTCACGGATCGTAAAATAAAGCCTTGTAATTCACGCATGTAAAGAGAACAACCGATTTCCTTTCCCAAAGGGCTGCTTGTGCTAATACGTAATCAAAATATCAATGTTATGCGATGAGATCAGATCGGTAGATAAAAATAAGAATAAAACGTGAGACTTATATAATAAGGACTTACTCTCTAAATTCGGGATCATCGTGCATTGTTAAAATAATACTTTCGATTGCATCGCTAATAGAAGTTAACAACGGCGCGAGCAAGTTCTTCGTTAATTCGTCTGTTTCCTTGAGCGCCGTGGTAATGACAACGCTCCCTTCGGAGGGTAAACCCCCCGCCAGATTAGCTATTACTCGATTTGTCTGGCTAGAAAGATAATGGAGAAGATTGCCGAGCGTGACGTTTGTCTGCTGACCAGTAGTCGGGGAATCGATTACTTGGCTGGCCTCGCCACCGGTCACCACACTTTGCTCGCATTTTAAGCAGAACAGTCTTATTGCTTTTCCCACATTACGTGACACCACGGTCGAGAGTCCATCGTCCACCAGTGATACGCTTAGTTCACTAGACGCGGAATATATTTCTGTTATAAATTTTCTTCAATGAATGAGACATATGTAGGAAACATGTCAGACTTACTTTGTAATCATACGTATGAGACTGTCAATCTCGTCGTGTGTCGGCAAACCTTCTCCAGAAAACATATTGTGAACTGGATCCAGAAGACGAGATACCGAGCGCGATAAATATGCATTTTCGAATGGTAATAAAACATTACGCCTATATATTAAAAATATATATTAATATAAAATTTCATATATGGTTATTTCAATTTATATGACATATACTTACTCGATACCATAAATCCCAATACTGTGAGATCTCTCTTTTAAGCGTTTACTCAAATCTAAAAATATTCTTAAAAATTTTGGATACTCTCCTTCTAGGGCTTGTTTTACAAATGACGATCCTGTAAGATCATTGAATTGATACTTTCTTTGAATTAAATTCGGTATTTAATATATATTTATAGTTTACCTTGAGCACGTTCAATCAAGACTTTTGCAAGAAGAGCGTTTACCTTGTCCCAAAATTTCTCGGACAAATCGTGAAACCCTTGCATATGGTGTTCCAATAATACTCTTTGCAGCAATTCAATCTGAATATAAAATAGCATTGTATGAAAATGGCTGAATTAAAATTTTATATTGAGTAAAATGCATATTGAGCAAAACGTTGTCAATTTACTTGCAGACAGTGCGTATATAAAGTATCTTGGAAAAGACGTTCGAGATTTTCCCAAATTCTCGTGCGTAAATTCCCGGACGATCCAGGCGACGGAATCGTAGCTCTGCCCGGCGCTCCGCGTTTCCCAAAGTCCTGATTCGTCACCAAAGATACATCTAACGATTCTGTGGAAATTCTTTCTATTTCAGCCAGGGTAGAGTCTATAGTTGTGTCTACGGCGCCGCCTATTATTCCCAAGTTTTGAAAGACCTGCACAGCCGTGCTCACCTGTCCATATATATACATTAGTGTAACTATTATAATTATAATGAAATAAAAGTTAATTATATTTCGTTTGTAGATTCAGATTAAAAACATTATTAGCTGTATATGACACCTTCGTTCTGTCCATCGTCTGTAAACCTTGCGTTAACGTATGAGTGGCTATTCTTTGTACCGTAGCTCTCTGAGTCTTTACAGCCTGCTGGTCATCTGCGATTACATCTAGGCCGTTAAGATCCGTGTCTGCCATTAATTGTTCTGTATATATATAAATTTCATAATGTAACATATTGGTACACGTAAGATTAAATGATGAAACGAAGAAAACAATAGAAAATTATATGTATACCAAGCTCGTGAAGACTATTAGCAGCTTTAACGATATCTGGCCCTTGAGTAATGCTACTCATTTGAGAATTTAAACGTTTCGACAAATGTTGCATCCTAGAGACTCTTCTTAAAAGATCGGAGGTTTCGTGAAGCCGTGCTAGTACAATCGTTTGCATTTCAATTCTATTAAATGGATCGATAATCTTGCCACGCAATCGCTCCACTGCCGACAAGAGGCTCTGAAACAAACATTATTATATTTCGTGTTGCTTTTTAAATTTAAATTGATATTGATATTAACGTTTCCTTGCTCACTTGTATATGAGACTGCATTATAAAAAGCACTCCTTCTAATTTCTCCACCCATGTTGCTTGAGATAGTAAATCTTCGTGATTCGCAAGTACTTGCCTTTGCAGCTCGGCATTCAGCACCTCGATAGCTATAGAAGCAGCGTTTACCGTTTCAGTATTTCAAAGCAATTTAAATAAAGCGCTATGTAAACTTTACCTTGTCCTAATTTGTTTAATTGTTGAGCCACCGACAACAATGGCTCAACAACATCTGTCTTTTTGAAATCAACATCCAACAGCTGTTTAAAGAACTCTGAAATTGATGTATATTTTGTTAGCTATACAATAGCAGATATTCATATAGAGATAAATTCTTATTTGACAGATACAAGTTTTCCAACTTACTATCGTTTTCAATATCTTCCCAACTTGATATTTCGCTCATTTTTCGATAAGTCCGTCAGAATCAAAACAGAGTGACACATGCACCGCACGCACGTGTATGCGGATGCGGAGTGTAGTATGTATGACACACATACAAAAAGGTTCTCATTGGCCACGTTTATTTTGCAACAGTTCAGTCATGCAGTGGACTAGGGACTCAATTGACCACTTCGTCAATTGATTGATTCAAAATAAAAGTATCTGATTGGCTGGTCCAGTGGAAAAACTCTAGGCATCGGAGGCTGTGAGTGGCTGTGGTCAATCGCAACGCGTGACGTCAAACGGGACGCTCCCCAATCCCCAAGAGCTGCACGTGGCCATTTTTTTACATTACTGATTACTTTAGGTTAGGTGCGTTGGTGCGTTTCGAAACGCGTCGAAAAGGAAACATTTTCATCTTCCAAGCCAAGCCTGTGTATTATCAGCATATTGTTACATATATTTACATGAAACATTTCTGATTTTGTGTATTAACGTTGAAATTAATCACATTTCCGTAATTAAAAATTTCCAGCCTCAAACATATTTGTTATTCATAAACATGATAAATAGTCTCTTTATTATAAATTCTTCGGGGTAAGTGTCAAAGCACGTAGGACAAAGTAAACTGCAAGTTTGACAGATTACTTGACAAATTGTGAATTAGCATTTCCCATGTGGAGTAAATATTTTCTGTCAATGCTGCTAAACTATTTTTATATTTGTTACGCGACATGTGTTATTCTATTTCGTTTTGTATGCACACAGAGATGTTTTCATGGAGAAACATTGGAAGAGTGCAGTCGCACGTTCGCTTTGTGACTATTTCTTTGATCAGCAGCGAAGAGTCTTGTCTCCGGAGGACACACCGCCGGTGATAGCTACTCCGCATCATTATCTTATTAGCATATATCGCTGTAATATGTTTTTTGTGGCAGTGTGCATGACAGAGGGTAATCTTAACTTGATAAGCAATGCCATTTATTATAAGATTTGTATATAGAGTATTAATATAAATATTCTTTGCTTTTTTCCAGTTCCACCATTATTCGTCATCGAATTCTTACACAGGGTAGTGGATACCTTTGAAGATTATTTCAGCGAATGCACAGAAACTATTATAAAAGAAAACTATGTGGTGGTATACGAATTGCTGGACGAGATGTTGGACAATGGTTTTCCTCTGGCGACAGAATCCAATATATTGAAGGAGTTGATCAAACCACCCAATATTTTACGCACTATAGCGAATACTGTTACAGGCAAATCCAAGTAAGTACATCTCAATCACAAGATGTACAAGCATTTATGTTAAACGTTTACATCAATACAAGATTATTTTATATTTTTTGTAAATTTATTTATATAGCGTTAGCGCAATCTTGCCAAGTGGACAACTATCTAATGTTCCTTGGAGACGAACTGGAGTAAAGTATACCAACAATGAAGCTTATTTTGATGTCGTCGAAGAAGTAGATGCGATTATTGATCGAACTGGAGCGACAGTGTTTGCAGAAATTCAGGGCTACGTATGTTCTATAGCGTCCCACATAAATATTAATTATATAACATATTAACATATAATTAATTTTTTAGGTTGACTGTTGTATAAAACTAAGCGGTATGCCAGATCTTACCCTTTCGTTTATGAATCCAAGACTGTTCGACGACGTGAGCTTCCATCCTTGCGTTCGATTCAAAAGATGGGAGGTATATACGCGAATAATGTAACGTTATATATTTGTGAAAATTAATTATTAAGTTTATATATATATATATATGTATGCCTTGTTTTAGTCGGAGAGGATACTTTCTTTTATTCCGCCCGATGGTAACTTTCGCCTCCTTTCGTATCACATAGGATCGCAAAGCATTGTGGCAATTCCTATATACGTAAGACATAATATTAGTCTAAAAGAACCAGGAGGTGGTAGGTTAGACATAACTGTTGGACCAAAACAAACTATTGGTAGAACAGTAAGTTATCTTTTTTTATGGATATATGTATGGATATGACATACATTAATTGTAAGTTATCATCATTACAATTATTATTACTAATTATTATTAATGTTATAATTATAGGTTGAAAATGTGACTTTAGAAATTCCAATGCCAAAGATAGTTTTGAATTGCACTTTAACTCCAAACCAAGGAAAATATTCGTTTGATCCCGTCAGCAAGATATTGCTATGGGATATTGGAAGAATCGACGTTTCAAAGCTGCCAAATCTAAGAGGATCGGTAGGATAATTATAAAGCTTGTAGAAAATTGTATATCTATAAATAATGATTGTGCATTACAAGATTTTATATTTCAGATTACAATACAAAATTCAACGGCTGTTACTGAATCAAATCCTGCCATTAATGTACGTATGATAATGCCACATTTTAATACAATAAATCTTAATAAATCTTTAATTCTTTATCAAATGAGATTGACACGTTGATACCTTGTTTTCAGGTGCATTTTACGATCAATCAATTAGCGGTATCCGGACTGAAGGTGAATCGGTTAGATATGTATGGCGAAAAGTATAAGCCATTCAAAGGTGTCAAATATATCACTAAAGCTGGCAAATTTCAAATAAGAATGTAAATATACTAAAATTATAAATTATTCTTTTTACGTTACAGTAGATTATGTGATATGTATTCTATTACATTGTTATATCAACAAATTAAACGTGGTGAATTTACATGACATTAAAAGTATAGCTTACAGCTTAGTTTGTTACTTAATTTACTATGTAAAAAAATAATGTATGTACATTAATACAGAATTATGTTGAATAAACCTTTAAACGATTTAAAGTAATTGAGAACCAAACATCTGTTCTATACCATATATGCTACGAGATCGTGATGTGAGGAAGGATAATTTAAACAGTTTCAATAATAATTCTGCTATAAGAAAATTAAACGTTGTCAAAGAAGAATAAAGCATACATAATACTAGGACCATATCGAAAATCCTTTATATTGACGGTTGACATAATAACTTTTTTGCCTCCAAATCTTCCCACGTTGGATGAGTGGCATATGTGTATAATCGCTCCATATTTGTAGCGTATATGGTGTGATTGCTAACAAGATTTTTATAAATCTATTTGGGAAAATAAAACCAGTTAAAATATATGATCTTGACATGTGAAACGTGATGAGCAGAGGAACAGACTTTTTTTTATTATTACCTTTAATGCATACTGCAAATCAGCCGTGCTTACTGGTTTTAACGGTAGACGAGTGGTTTGCGTGGAACAAGCGTATGAAAAAGCAGTAGCTTGTTCGGCTTGTTCAAAGCTTGATTTCGACGCAGGGATTTGGCCATAAGGTTCTATCACTTCTGTCGGTCTGTATTTAAAAATGGATCCAATATTAAACAAGTATATAACATCAAAATTAGCGCTTGCAACTTACCCGGACGTGAATGGATTTATGTACATGGAATTTCTTTTCCACGAGCTAGGTACTGGTTCTCCTATATTATAAATAAAAGAGCCCTCTCGAACAGCGTATCCTTTTCTACGTGTGAAAATTGCAGTAAGTATATTTTTCAAGAAAATTTGCGTTGCCGCTATAACAATATGCGCGGTATTCTCTTCAGCTCCGTCCATATTATTTTCCCATGCCGCGAGCATTAATCGAGCTAATACAAAAGTGCGATCTGGCAATACAAGTTCTTGGGCGCTAGAGCGATTAGCGCCTATAGGTTCGTCTCCGACCGGCGATGAGGCTTGACCCAATACCTCTACATACATGTCCGCTGGCTGTTATAAAGAAACAATATAAATGATAGTATTTTTATATATTATTGATGTTGCGATATTATAATATATAACACACATTTACAAACCTCAAAGTTTGATTTATCAGTCTTGTATTTGCGTTTCAGCCTTAGTCTTCTCTCTTTTGAAACTTTATCCCTATCTACCTTGGTTGGCGTAACGGCGGCTAATCCGCGAACTTTATTAAAGAGACACAGCAGGAACTCGTTATGCAAGTGAACTTGATCATCTGTCATGAGATTACGAGCCTCAGAATCAAATTCTTCTTTTGTAGTCTAAAACAATACGTGTATATGTATAATATGCGAAATATATATATATCTGACAAAGCTAATTGCAAAATTATACCTTCATTTGGAACCACAGCTTCATCTTCTCGAAATATCTATTAATCATAAAAATGAAATTATAAACCACAGTTTTATAGGTTAAGTGTGTCCTTCATATATTAACATTCCATGTATACACGTCTCGTTCTTTAAAATAGAAAAACTTACAATTTTGCGTTTTCGCCGAGTGATGCCACGAGAGTCTTCCTAGCCAAATTTAAATCCTTTGAACTAGTCATTTCTGCGATTTTTCTTTGATTTCTCGTCACTGCGTACAAGCGTTTTGAAGTCGAGAAATTAGGTTAGGATAGACTTAAGTTTGGTTATAAAATATAATTACAGAATCAAATCGGAATTATAGCCTGTTAGCAGTTTAAATAAATAAAAAACGCGTATAAAAAAACATGGGATTAAAAAATAGAAAATCATAAATAGTTGGTTTAGAAAAATTTAATTTTATTTTTAATGTAAAAATTATATACAAATTTTATAAATAATAGTTTTGCTAGAAATCTCTGCGCATTTGTCAATAGACTGTTTTCTTACAATAATATGCAAAAATATAATACAGAGAGCATATTGTTATAACTTAAACGTTACACAGAATCTTTATCAAATGTAAATAGGAAACTTATATTTACCATTATATAAAGTGAAAAAAGTTGTTAATATTTGTATATACCTACATATATCCAATAAATTTAATCCTTTACAATAGTTTTTCCTATACAATTACGATACTTTCAACTGTTTTAGAACTCTACTTAATTAATGTCTCTCTCTCTTTCTCTCTCTCTCTCTCTCTCTCTCTCTCTCTCTCTCTCTCTCTCTCTCTTCTGTATTGGGCAAAATTACTTTAAAGTTCGACGCATGTGAGATATCCTACTTCTAATTGCAATCATTTTTCGAGTATATACAATTTATCAAAGAAGCTACCATTTTCTTCCAAGCCAGTCTTCGGAATTCTTTTTTCTATTTTTACGACTTTTCTTCCTATGTCATCTGATTTCCTTGGATGGAGCTTTTGACCGAATGAGATCCCACGTTATCAATGAAGTATTCGATCTCGTACATAAATCCATGATAAGCAGACTGTTTCTTACATCGCGCATCGCTCCTAAACAGGTTCCTGTTGCCATGTTGTAGATGGGTGTGCCATTCTATAACAATAAAGCATTTAATAATCTCAGTGTTGATAAACTTCCATTGCTATTATAATATCTAATATTTAATATCTAATTGCTATTTATTAAACCGATAAGCACTTGCACTTGTAAAAAAAAAAAAAAAAAAAAAATCTGTATATCTAATAACGATTGTTGTAAAAAAAAAACATTTTCTACAAGTTTAGGATTCGTAACGCAAGCGTTCAAGAACTGCTGCATCAAGAAATCTTACAACGCGCTTATGACGCCAATCTTGGCTTCCTCCCATCTCATGACACTTTCCAAGTTTTGGAATCTTCTCGGCTCCTTCCATGCAAAGCATCTGACCAAGTACCAGTTCATTTTTATCGGTCTCATACCACATCTGCAAGAGTAATGATTGTGATGTGATTTATATATACGTAAATTTGAAAAATAACAAAATTCATATCTTCCTTTTCTCATTTGATAATAATAATCTATACCTGTGATTTAATTCTTAAACAAGGCATTAAAATAAGTTTCGAGCCTTTAGTCTTAATATCCTTTTCACTCTGGATACAGAGCGCGGTATTTGAAAGTCTGATTTGATACTGATCGGTATAATTCCTCTTCCTCGAATGCCAAGGTTGCATCGGTCTTTGATCAAGCTTGGCCCATTTATCCTTCAGTCGCCTTTCCGTATCATCTGGCAATGTTAATTCAGGATAAACCACCTTCAAGTACCAGCCGAATGTTTTGCACTTTAATCTCTGGCGCAACGCTAATCGTTCTGAGATATCGCCATAATCAATCGTTTTAGCGTTTTTCAGAAAGTAATCTTTGTATTCATCCATCCACACGTGCGCGACTCGCAAAGAATTCTTTAACATGGTGTCATGCGGGTCGTCCGAACCGTACGGCCGTCGTTTTCTAAATACATGACCTACTCGCGAACAGGGAATAAGCTCGATACTCCCGCCACACATCCATATCTAAAAGAAAAAGAAAAAAAAATTAATAACATTGTTTTGCGATACATATATGGCAAAATAAGTATAAAAGAAAATACAAAATATTTACTCGAAATGATATTTCAAGATTCTCTCCACCCCAAACGTCCATACCGACATCGTATTCTCCCATTTTTGTAAAATATTCTCTATCAATAGCGAACAATCCTCCGGCCATAGTCGGCGATCTGTTTATTAATAAAAAGTATTTATTTATACAAAAAGTCTGTGATTATATATATAAAAATTATAAATATATTTTCTTATAAAGAAATTACGTGATGTCTTACTTGATGGGCTTTACAAAATCGTCGTCATATTTTAATGTTCCAAGTGGTAACGTGTCCCATTTAAAATGGAGACCCCAATTAAAGCCACCTCTCACTAAGGGACTCCCAGTGTACTGAAACGTATCTGCATTTATAATATCGATCACGGGCATCGGTACGATATTTCTCGAGTAAGCGATCCTTGAGAGAAGTGGCTCTATCCACATTTCGTTTACTTCTATGTGACTGTCCAAAAAGATCAAAACTTTGCCGGTCGCTTTCCTAGCTCCAAACACCCGCGCTCTGATCAAACCTTCCCTTCTCTCGGTCTTGAACACGCGTATTCCGTCATTGAAATTGTTTTTAATATATACTTTTATCTTTTCGTGCAACGTATCGCTGTCGCTATAATCGTTGACCAAGATAATTTCATGCAGAAGCGTCGCTGGCGTTCTCTCGAGCACGGTATGCAAGGATCGCAACAGGGTCGTATAATGTTCGTTGTAAAAACAGATGATTATACTGGCATTTGGCAACGTGGTAGGATATTTTTGCGCTCCGCACAATTTGTGTCTCGTGTCCGGTATATTTCTTCGCACACCGAGATTGTCCGATATCAGAACGTTAAAGGCATAATTCTTATAACCCTCGTCTCTCTTTCGTTGATCCTCCAAATTTTTTACCATGCCCAATTCATCTAAACCTATTAAAATATTTTGTTCAGTTACTTTCTCAAGTTTGACAATTTAATTATGAGAGAGAGAGAGAGAGAGATCTGGAGTATTAAGACTGGTGATACCTTGATCCAAAGTGACTGCAGGTTTTACCGGTGCAGGCTGCAGTTGCCGAAAGAGCAGATCGTTGTTCCTGAGATTTTGATTGCCCTTGAAGTTGTAGGCTTCCTTACCAACCAAGATTTGCTTCTCATTGCGCGCAACGACAACATTGTCGCGTAGCATCATCTCCTTGTCGATCCTTTCGCCACGCGTGGAAACGCCAATCCCAGGCACCAATATCGTAGGACTGGCAGTGATAGCATTTTCCGACAGCCTTGAGTAAAGATACAAACTGAACGCCCATGTTAGAGAGGCTATCACTATTCCCGACAGGAACGATACGTATCGCGTTGATATCATCTGTCAGAGAAAATCAAGGGTCAAGGGACCAACTAGTGTTTTCTATTCTCAAAGAAATTGGCCGAGATTAAGATTTCTCGTCTGTACGACGACTGACGAGTATAACCGTACTCACCTCACGCTTATAACTCAACTGCGCGCTTGAAATATATTTAAATAATTTTCTTAGAACGCGCGCATCTCTCTAAAGGCAGGTAGTCAGGTAGCGATCTTTAATTGACCCTACTACTATTGACAGATTGACAGCCGGGCCGGGGCGCAAAGCGCAAGTACGTCGCCATCTTTACAATATTGATCACGTGGGGTTGGGCACGTGGGGGCGGCCGAGGACATTGACATAACAATACATAGACCATAGACCACGGAAGGTATTCAATAGTCATTATTCAACCTGAAATTTCAGCCTAGTTTAGCTTATAACATAATTCTAATTTTATTATTTATTATTATCCTGACGTTTCGTAACACAAATACATTAAGTTGTCTCGTAGACTAGTAAAGAGGGGAAGGGAGATTGCTTAGAAATAGCAATTCAAATTTAGACGCAACGACGCCATATTAATTTAATTGTCAACCGCGTCTACTAGAGGCACTTGTCTTGCTGTTCCCGTCACGGCCGTCAATAGTGTCAATTGTCAATGTCAATACATGCGGATTGCAGAGGCGATTGTCCGCTCCGTGCACAACGGATTCGACCAGCGACCTGTTTATTCTGGTTAATTGTGATAGTTTGCGACAAGAAAAACTGCCAGGGATCCCGACGACTTGCGTTAGCAATTTTATTTGTATTGACGTGGTTCAGCGTACTAACATTGCACTTTTGACTGACATCTCTATATCCCTTGGTAAGACACGTTTTTATCCGACTAATATATTCGTCATAATATCGGTATGCGATCTTCCATGTCATTAATCATCGAGCCGCGAGTAGACGCACACACAGCTTGCCCTATTATCGCTAATTATAACTTAAATGTACAACGCTGTGCACTGTGCCCTTAATGTACTTGGAAGCACCCAAAAGGAGTGTAAATGCTTTAAAACATACTTTAGACTTTAGACAGTATTAATCTAGTATTTACTTTGCGTACAAAAATGAAATAAACACTTATCCTTTGTTCTTAGTAAGACACAATCTTCATATTTGCTCTAAGATATCGTGCTATTATCTTTCTGATGTACGTACGCAGTATGATGCAACACAGCTCAGACAATATGACGTGGAAGTGATTTAAAATGTTCGTATTTATTGAAACAAGCCTTCCTGGGCAATGAGATATGAGACAGAAGCCGAAGGGCTCTGTCTATTGCAAAATTTAGGATTTTCCCTGCATATAGTAATAAAATAATATATGTAAAAGTTTCAAATATTTATGCATTAAAGAAAAGCTTTAGTGTCTTACATATTTAACATTTATAATCTTTCCTATATGCTCTTCTTCCTTGCCATTTCAAATCTGTCCCATTTTCTTCCTTACGTACTCGTACATTAGTACAGGCAACACGTAATACCTCATAGAGCGTCACAAAGCATGCAGAAAAAAAGAAAAAGAGTTAAAGATAAGGGAGTAACGAAAAAAAGAAAAAGAGTTAAAGATAAGCGAGTAACTCGTCGGGACTTGATGTATTCTATTTTAGTTTTATGAAATACTATCCTGTTTAATTATATATTATACGAATGTCAATATGTTAAGTAGAGTGAAAAGAATGTATGACTCATACATTAGGAATGATAAACTCTTGCGTGTGACTATCCCTGAAGCTATTTGTGATACAAACAACGTTCTCTTGCACTTTCATGCTTCATATGCGGAAATGTAAAATGTTATTTGCATGATTGTGAGTTTTTGCACGAGTACATGTTTCTGAACTATGTAAATACTTACAAACTTTTGTTTGAATTATATACTTAACAAATGATTTTGTTTTCCGTAATTAAATGCTGGACTAACCGACGTTTGTTTTAAATTCGATTAGATTAGATTAAGCGGTAAATTACTGTAAAAATACCTATACTAAATGTTTATTGAACGTATTAATTAAATATTCTTTTCGTCTGCTGAAATCCCTTTAATCCTTGATTAATTCCTAGTCAATGCGAGCCTGGTAAAAATTCTTCCGTTATCCCATCCTATCCGGAGTATCTTTGACGTTTGAGGTAACAGAGTACAATATGTATGGAAATTTAACTTGCAAAGAACGCATATATAAAATATTCCAGTCGCAATGAATGGAAAAACCACTTCGACTCATATTGATCCCGCGCGACTACTTATGTCATACGATCAATAGAGTGTAAAAATAAATATTATAAAGGAAAATTTTGGCGTGATATTGTTATAACAAGACTTTCTTATAACACAAGAGCAAGTAAAAATAAAATCTTAAAAATCTTGAAATGAGAAAGGAGCCAATAAACGGCAAATAAAAATAAAAGCAAATAAAAATAAAAATCTTCGAAGAAAAAAGAGTTAATATGTCTATATTTTATTACAGGTAATACTCGTAAAAAAATCAAAATGTCTCTTTATCCTACGCTAGAAGATATGAAAGTAGATCATATGATGAAGGTAAGCTCCACGAGGGATTCATAACATGTATATTGAGTGCAAAATTTACATTATATTTGCAGAATAATGTCTCTTGTTTTATTATTTACAGATAGATTTATATTCTATATAAATAATGAATTGTGTCAATTGAAATAACGTTGCAGGCTCAAATACAAGCCGAATCACAATATGTTGCTCCGATACCGATACAAGCCGATCTCACGGCTCCTTCGGCGCCGACTTACATCCCTTCTGCACCCGGTATGCTGTATCCGTCCTTAGGAGATTACATGGGTCTCGAGCTGAACGAAGAGACCATTGCGCAAAATATGCCTGAATATGCGCTCGCTACGCGTCAAAATGCGAATGATGTATGTCAACGTTATATCGAACGAATAATACAGCCTGATTTTTAATTATACCGTAAAAAAGATTATACCGTTAAATTCATCCCTACTGGTTTTATAGAAAAAGAAGCCTATTTGAAAAGATTTTAAATTATTGTAGTAAACGTGGGAATATATAGAAATTGACATTATGATTTTAGGTAGCTCTTACTTCGACAAACGTAACATGTAGCCCATTAGCAGGGATGATCGCTCCTTTGTCAGGACAATCCGTGGCTTTGCAGAAAGCTCATGTAACAAATGGTATCAGAGAGGTAATACGTGGTTGCTAAATCGATTTCGATCACGCCATTTTGTATCTAGCAAAATATTCTTAAAGTCCATGATTATATGCATATCTTTCGTGAAGAATTATAACTCTTTAATGCTATACTTAATCGGTTTTCTTTTTTTTTTTTTTATAGTTGATGCTTTGTAAAGACGGTGATGGAAAGGTTGGTGTTAGAGTACACTCGATAAACAATGGAGTCTTTGTTTGCCTTGTGAGTCAAAATTCTCCAGCGGCAATGGCCGGACTACGTTTCGGTGACCAAATTTTAAGCATCAATGACGTGTGCGTTGCTGGATATTCAATGGATCAAGTGCACAAACTCCTCCGTAATGCGGATGTCAATGGGATCAAAGTAATCGTGCGTGATAGGTCAGAGAATTCGCTATTTCTTTTCGTCTATAAAAACATTACGTTTACTACTGCTTAATTAAGGAACGGAATGTCGATTTTATCATTACAGACCACTCGAGCGTACTGTAACAATGCACAAGGATAGTATGGGGTACATCGGATTTCAATTTAAGAACGGAAAAATAATTGCTCTAGTGAAAGATTCGTCGGCCACGCGAAACGGACTTTTAACCGATCATCAAATACTCGAGATTAACGGAAAGGTTTGCATGACACAGCGTCCATATATTCTATTTAGTATTCAATAGAATAGATAATGAAATGAAATAGAATAAATAATAAATAATAAAATTATTAGATAAATCGATAAATTTTACAGAATGTAGTTGGGATGAAGGATAAAGATATTACAACGGAGATTGAAAAAGGTGGAGACATCATCACCGTAACGATAATTCCATCGTACATTTACGATCACATGATAAAAAAGTATGTATTTTGTTATGTAAAACGCAAATGTAATGCCTTGTTAGACATTCATATTATTTAAAAAATTTCCGTAGACTCGGTGACATAAAAAAAAGTTAAACTAATATAGAAGTAATAAATAAATGAAGTAATTTTTTGTTAATTGTATAAATTATATTACTAACGTAATGCTTCTTTCCTCACAGAATGTCCAGTAGCTTGTTGAAGAGTTTGATGGATCACTCCGCGCTGGATCTTTAAATGGAAATCAATTGCCAGTTTCATATATTGCCATACAGCCAACTGTGCCAATGGGCATGTGCATTACTCTCCGTAGCTTCATTACAAAAAAGTAACGAGTACGCTACATATCGTACACTGTATAAGCACATTTACAAGATGCCAATCATATTTCCATAGCAAGCGTATATGTGATACCCGTTTAAAAACAGCCTATATTACGTGTCATGTGTATTTCGACACTAATTGGCTAAAAATTACGAAAAGATATTTATCAGAGATTATTTTTTTATACAGATGCACGTCTAAACTTGCGAAAACTATGCAGATTTAAATATTCAACTCCAGACGCAAGGAGAAAGTTTCTAATTACATTTATTCTAATAGCGTGAACAATTATGCTTGCACTATAAAATGATACTATTACGTCCTCTATTGCACAAATTTTTTAAATCCACATCGTTATTTAAAGCAGAGTCATTAATAACATGTCGTTATTTTTACATTACTTTTTTCTAATTAATGAAAATCTTATCTTTTTTCATTTTTTAATTTGTTTGACTAAAATGACGAAAATTCATTGACTATAATTTCGAGCTATAATTGTCGTTTAAATTACAAATTTATAATATAAAATAACTTTTTTAAATTCGAATATAACATTTTTTTGCTTTATAAAACCTTGCACGTAACATATTTTCACTCTAACAAGCCACTTCTACGTATGTTAAAAAATATTGTGAAAAGTAGCGGTTATATTATAGTCACTAGGCAAACGTTAACTATTTTTTTATTACCTCTCAAGTATCTTCTATGATAAATTACCCATTTTATATTATATAATTTAGTATTATTTATTTGCGATATCCTGTCTATCATATATATTTGTCACGTCGGTAGAAATATGATAAAATATAAAAAACAATATTCAAGAAAAAATAATAAAATATGAGGTAATCTTCCCCACGTACTCTTCGATATTTTCTTTGTTAATGATATTTTAATCAAAGATAATTGATGTAGATCTTCAACATAAATCTTTTCTCGATTGTTTTAGAAAAGTAGATTGACGTTTTACTTTTTCAATCATAATTTGTAAAATATTTTATCAATGCAACTTCACTATCCTGTGAAACTATTGATTAATTCCTTTTCAATAATATAAATATTCAATGATAGAAAGATATTAGATTTAAATAGATGAATGTTCTTACATTAAAAAAAATAATAAAAGAGAACTAGGATAAGTTATTCAACAATAAATGGATATGCATTTCAAAAACATTTGAGAAGCAATTTACACTAGTGCCAATATTATTTTACATGTAAATATCATAGAAAGTATATTAGCTATGTATCGAATCGATTAAATAAATGATTTAAGAAAAAAAAAAGAAACGGATATTTTATAAACCTGAGAGTAACACGACATTTAACGTCAATAGTTATAACTTCGGCGTAAATCAGGCGTGTAAACGTAGTCTTATCTAAATCATTCCTTTTTAGCTTGTGCGCATCAAAATTATAAATACAATTATGTAGACATACGTATTTTCTTTTTATCTTTCCAGTTTTTTTTTTGTAATATATATAAATGTCAAAGTTATGGTGTAAAAAATGACAAATATTTTCTACAATATTGTAAATTATAAGTAGAATACGATAATGTATTTCACGAGTTGTACAATTACCGTATAAAAAAGATTCTTCTTTAATTACAATTTGTTAAGTTCAATATTGTTCATTTTTCGAGCTATCAAATGGATTTTCAGTCTGTTTCGAACATCTAGCTCGTATTATGCAACAGTAATACCAGCAGTTTGGAGATAATTTCTCAAGTGATTCGCGTTTGCTTCGGGTATCTGGCCCAACAATCCTGGCAAATGTCCTGGCGATAATCTTCCAAGGCCTTGCGCCAAATGCAAACGAATATCACCAATATCTGTCCAACATATAACAAAGTTTTATACATTAAATACAAGAATTCTTACTTGGATATGTTAACGCTGTTTTCTAGAAAAGTTTGATATGTCTAAAAGTATACTAATTGTTAAAAAAAGTAGGGTGACGCGTGGCTCCATACGAGAGCAATCAATTTGGGAGATTTATCGATCGTGATCCAATGTATGCCGATTTTAAGAGATTGATTGGAAAATTGAATGTTGTGAATAAATCAGTGTGAGAAGATCAATGGTAACTCATTTCGGGAATCCGTATTCTGTTTACTTTTAAATATTCAGAAAAGTCACAAGACAAATTAATTATAAAGGAATATTTACATACTTTGCAATGGATCTTTCCGAGGATTTCTTGCGCAGATGAGTTGACTGTAACCAACTTGGTAGCCGACTGCGTCATCGAGTTCCGGAAATGCATCGTCCTCCGGTAGCAAGCTTTGATCTTGCGGTAGTTCAAAGAACTCGACCAATGTAGCTAATAAGCGAGGATAATACGAATTGTATGGAGCTTCAAGCATTGCGGGACAATCAATCAGCAAGTTCGAAACTCCGACAGCCACCACTTTTCGCTCGACCTCGCCTGATATTTTTTGCAGGTCGGTTATGAACACGCGTTCCATCACCATTCCAAACATTCTAAATATAAAAAACATTTGTCGTAATTTCTTATACTTGTAAAAGATACGAAATGTCTTTATGTGTACTTATAATAAAACTTACTGCGGCTGTATTTGGTCGATAATCGCAATCAACCCCGACGATGAGTATCTAATAATGTAATATGCAAAAAATACTATTAGACCTTTCACAAACTTCGTTGTCTTCGATGTCGAAAGCCTTTGAAAGAAAAGCACGAAAATTTGTTTCATATACGGTTCCAAAATGTTCCTGCAATGTTATACTAACGTTATAATTGATATATTACTTGTCAAAAATATGAAATGCAAATAACAGGTATAAAAAAAAAAAACTAATAGAAAATGTTTCACGAGTATTCTTACGGTTCAAAGTGTTCAATAATGCTTTGTATTAGTAAAAATCCTTCATGATCATTCGCTTTCGATGCAATTAGCTTTTGGAATACTCCTAATAGCGCACTCGTCTTATCCTGCGCTACAATCTGATGCGAGCCGTGACTAATGAATGCTTGTAACAAACGAATCAAAGGATGGATATTGGCTTGACGTTCAAATAGTACAGGTGATAATAAGCACGGGAACAGAGCCATGTATGGCTCCGGTACATCTTGAGTGGGCCGTAGCTCCAAAAGCAATGCGAGAATTTGGAAAACATAAGGGATAAACTCTGGAAAAAAAAAGAACATAAATATGATATTGGCATGCAATTACAATGTGTAACATATGCGATTATAAATATAATAATTTACCTGGTATGTCCTGTTGCAAAATTCCTTGAAAGATGGGAAACAATGCTTGTTCAAAAGATGACGTTGCTTCGGGATTTGTTTTGCAAACAATTCTGGAAAAAAAATGCAAGTTTTATTTGGAAAAATGCAGATCATAAAATGTCAGATAAAAGTAAGAGAGAAAAAAATTATCAAAGCATTTTATTGCCTAAACAATACAGATAAAGTTATTGCACGTTAATGACAGGTGCTTACTTGATAGATAAACTTAAAGTTTCGAAGAGATAATGATTAAAGTTTGGTCGACTTGGATTCCGGGATACGATCATGAGTTTTTCGGTAAGTTTCGGAAGTAAATCGGCCAAGAAGGGCACCACAGCTTCTTGCAAAATAGCGAAACTCCTCATGATAGCTCTCATAACATATTCGTTCTCTTCGGAACCCGGAATGCTCATACATGCAAAAAGTCCTTTCAATAAATCCGCTGCTAATGGCGCTATATCGACCCCTTTGACTCTACAAAATTTTAAAATTTTCTGTGTTTAGTTATATAAATTAACAATTAGATATCACTTTTATCTCTTACATGGACAAATTATCGGCACCCCTCATTGCGAATATCTTTTCGATCGCGCAAGCAGCGTAACTGTGTACGACAATACTGCTCGCACTTAGATGTCTTATTAATTGCGGCAAACTTCTTATTACCATCTCATGAGGTAATATCGATCTGAATGTCATTACAAATTTTATTCCGTCCGCTTTAAGTACTGGGAACTCATTTACTGAAATTTGTTATTATCATATTGTAACTTTTTATTTATTACAGTAAATTGTACTATCAACTATATTCACGTGCAGTTAGATTTTGAATAAGAAACAAAATAGAATAAAATCAGCCCTAAGCGCTTGGCAATTAAAGCTCGATTAAATTAAATTATTACTCTTTCAGAACATATGCATTCAATATACCGTCTGGTTTTGCTAACTCAGGTTCGATATGTTGCGCAGCAAATTGCGGTATAGAGACAAGCTCGCTACTTTGAGTAACCCCGTGTCTCTGCGTTTGTGCTTTACTCGCGCTACTAGTAACGAGATAAATAGCAGCATCTTTACTGCGCCAATGTTTCGACGGATCGTCGGCATACTTGTTCAGCATCACCTAATTTTATGACGTTTAAAATGTAAATTAGTTGAACATCGCTATCAATATCTTCTCTATTATATTTACCTGTATATATGATCCAAAGATGTCCATAATCTTCCCTTCAAAGTATTTAGACAATACTTTGACCAAATCACATGCAGCACGCCTCCTGGTATCTACATCGCTGCCTTCGATATCTCGTCTGATATATTCCTCAGGATTATCGATGAACAACTCATTGTCCGTCGCTGCAAAATTTTAAGAATTTAATAGAATGCGAATATTCATCATATTTATATCGGTACAATTACCTCTAAATTCCATGTTAGGAATAATGACTTTTTCACAGATATTGCTAAGAGTTGTTGGATCTTCGAACAAATGTCTATATTGCGCCCGATCAGCTACCGTGGCTAAGAATTGCAATGCATTTGATACTAGCTGTAATAACACATCATTATGCAGGTGTGCTTTTGCATTTTTTTCCAAAACAATTTCTGACGGAACAATATTAAACTTTTACTCACAGCATCGTATTTGGAATTTTGTCCTGTAGATGTGAGTAAATTCCACACCGCTGTAACAAATAGGGGTAGGTAAGGCTGGAATTCCTCGTCATACTTTAGAGCATATAGGCCAACATTATCACATACTTGTGACTTTAATTGCTCTATTACACCTGCTTCTTCCTCGTCCTTTAAATAGATTTCGAATTAAAAGATTATTTCATTTCTATCCGTTTAAACATATTAATATATATTTTTTGGAAATATAACGTACCGTAGTTTGCAAGGAAGGAACATCAACGTGTAACAAAGTATGAAAGTTTCTCATCCACGCTTCCATATTATCTTCGAAGAATTCTGGTAGATCCTGTTAATAAAATAATATAATTTGTAGAAATAAATTCCCCTACTTATACTTTTTATAAATATATAAATATATATACACGTATACATATAAATACTTACTTGGAAGTTAAGAGAGTAGAAAACTTTACACAAAATAACTAGGGAATTATATATAACCTTCAAGGCTTCCATATTATTAGCATGTACTTGCGTTAAATTCATTGTAGCCTGCAAAATATCTTATTTAAAAATATCTATCTTTGAAAATACATGCATTTTTAATGCATGCAAGGCAACTTAATAAAATATAGATACTTACTAAAAACAGATCTGTTAAAGGCTTGGCAAACTTATCTAATACAAATTTTATTTCTGTCCATAGGCTCTCGCTTTTAAATTCGTATCTATATCTCTTAAATAAGGAATGCGCCGTGTGTAGGACTCCATTGATCACATGGAAATCGCCAGTGTTGAACTTGTCTACCATCTGATCAATCAATTCTGGCCACTTATTCGGAAAGTCATATTTTCCAATGATAGATACTGCATCGGACAACTGCTTTTGTATCGAATCTGGTGAATGTAACATCAGATTAACGATTAGTTTCTTGACGGCGTCTCTGTCTTGGGCATGTATACGATCCACTGAATCCTCCTCCTGAAATAACATTTTGCAATAGTAAACTAACATACGAGATATAAAGGCATTAAAATAAACAGATAAATATAAAACCAACCACTTTCCAATTGCGCTTAACATAATTCTTAAATGCAACTGCGCCGGCAATCCTAATCGTGATGTTAATCTCAGACTTGTCCACCAAATGAAGTAGTAGTAAAGGATAATTCTGATTGACTTCCACCGACTCCAGAAACTTCTCGGCTAAAATATAAATCGGATATTAACGTACGACAGGCGTACAACGTTTAAAATATCACAAAAATGATGAATTTGCAGGTTATACCAACCTGGACGTCTGACATTCACGTCTGGGCTGAGAGTGTGTTTCAGATATTCGCTCAACGTTACCAAATTGTCGTCGGTGAGCTCCATTTCGGCGATCAGGAAAACGATTCCTTTACTCAGTTAACCTTTCTTTCAGGAGATACAACGCGGCGGCATCAGCAAAGGTATCGAAAAGCTACGCCGCATATTATCGCATGTAACAAGTAACAACCGGCTTTCCGTTGGTCTGTTCAGTCTGTGTTGCGACAGGTCACACGAATTCCAATCAACGTTTCTTATTGGCTGTCGGCTGGCGCTCGTGGCGCTCAGCAGAATTGGCGGGAATGCGATAACGGCTGCTTTTCAATAGATAACATCGTGACTCGCGTGCGAGTGCCACGCGGCGTTTAGACTTTACCTACGCGTTGGCTACGTTTTATTCATTCTTATTGGGATTACTGCGGGGTATTTGTGAAAGGAAGGAGCGGTGTTAGTTTGCGCGGCGCGGTCCAATCGGATAATGTTTCTTGAAGCGAACGCTCTTGAATTTAGAAAATTATTACACTTGAATGATTCGAAGAAATATTATGTATTTATATATTTTTGTATTCAATTATACAATTAGCAGATTTCTTACAATTAATATTATGTATCAATATCATACATTGATATCAACTTATTAAATTATACTTAAAAACCACTCAACATTTAAAATAAAAAACGCGGTATTTATGAATTATGTGTATGTGTGTGTGTGTGTGTGTTATTTATATTTTTTAAAACTGTTGAAATCTCTTTTTATCGATATAAAGGTAGAAACAAATCATATCATATATATTAGAACACATTAGTTTTTTCCTTCGTCTTAGATTTGTTAAGAATAACGATTTTGCTTTGCTTTATTTTGTTCTGTATCTTGTTTAACGTGTCCTTCTCCAATCTGATCTTTTTCACTAGATTGTTGTTGTTTGATCTGCATAAAAAAACGTCATGTATTTAACACGTTCACGCGAATAAATTTTACACGAGTATCTTTAATTCTTATACTTGACGTCGGATATTATATTTATTGAGAGATCGTTGTCGTCCACGTTAGCTTCAATATAATTTAAGTCGCATTCTTCTATCATAGCCTCCAATTCTCGCTTTAAAATCGCAAGTTCTTCGCCAACCTTTCTGCATTCCTTGTCATGGCTCTCAATCTCCTTCATCAAAACGTGTCCGGACTTGAAAAATACAAAAAATTTTGCATTACTTATAACTTTTAACGAATAATCAGAGAGAAAGAGAGAGAGAGAGAGAAAAGAAGAGAAAATATTTATATTTATCGCGAACGCGCGAGCTGATTTGAATTTCGTAACAGTATAAATGTCAAAATTCATAAAAATCGCTAAAAATCGTACGTAATTCGTTATCCACTGAGAAAAGTCATTCGCGTAGCTTTCTATTCCTGACAAACAGTCATTCCTGAAATAATTAAGATATACGTGTTTAAAGTAATTTTCGCCGCGGAAAATTTTCATATATATTTTTCGATACCGTAAATTTTCTGTTTAATGATAAACTTCAAAATTTGACAATTAATATCTGACGATAATTGTCAAGTTGTACCATTGTTTGTGCGACATATTCGTTCTCGCACTTTGCAAATCCCTCAGCTCCTGCTTCTTCGAAACGTGGATCTTCGTGTTCTCCAATATATTTTCCTCGATATCGGATACTTGTTGCGACAGCTTGTCAAAATTCGTTTTGATGTTGCAGTTACTCTCGAGCAACTTTGACTTTTGATTCCTCCAGTACTGTATCTCTTTGTTAGACTTTTCGATCGATTTTCTTAACGTCATAAACTAAAATGTCGATCTTTCTTCAGCATTCATTACGCATAAAAATACATACATATATATTATACGAAAATATATATTATATATTATGTAATCTGTATATAATAATAATATATAAAATATAATGAAATGTGTGCGTGCGTGCGTGTGTGTGTTGGTTGTGTGAGGAGTATGACTACTTTGCAGCTTTCCATCGTGCATTTTATCTCGGTGATCGTAAACCGTTATTGTTACGATCTGCCGCAAATAGCTTTTCAATGATTCGAGTTACCGCTATCGATATCGTCGTTCATTGTTTCATGCGTGTCTGTGTTGTATGTATGTATGCCGTCTGTACGTGCGTTTCACCTGTTTGATGTAAGAATTAATCTCGGATCCCGGGTTTTCCACCTCCTCGGGATTCGTCTGGCTGTACGCGGATTTCTCCATCTCAAATATGTCTATTAAATCAAGAATATATTTCAAATGGCTACGCGGCCCGGCCGGACGCCGCGGCGGACAGTCGTTTGACAAAATTTCCTCGATATTTATAACGCACGTATATCGCTCGGTCTTGTACGAAACAAAACTCGTACGAGACAAAACGTTAAGTTAGCCGCCTGGCCGCCGTGTGCTCGAGGAAGAACGTTTTATTCGTTCTCACGCAAGGGAAATGACGTCTTAATGATCATTAATCACGTTTTGTGATATTCTAAGCAGCAGCGTTTATCCGAACGTAGACACACGGAGAGATGTCGATGTCGATGTCGATGAGAGGATCAGGCATATCGATCTTTTCAAAATTGACCAATAGTGGCGCAGGTGATTCGCGACTTCCGCGAGTCGCGAGGCATGGAGTGAATCAATTTTTAACGCGAGTTGACCCTCGCATTTGCCATAAAATAATGCAATTAGGAGACATATCGATCGATATAAAATTCGCGACAACGTCTTGCAAAATCTAAAAGTAATATATGTCTATTTTTTCTTATATTTTACACAGAAAGAACAGATAAAAAACAAAATGTATTACGAGTTGGCCGATACATTCAGATGCATTATTTGGGCTCAAGTTATACACGAGCGCAAGGGATTAGCCATGCAACGGAGGTGATCATTTCTGATGTGAAATTAAGTAATCGCGCGGGAACCTGATGTGCACACAATAAGTAAAGTCTAATTTATATTTAAATATAATTTATTGTATTTCTCTTATTAATTTTCATCTTTCCTCTCTTGCCTTAGCAATTTTAGCAATTTTTGCAAGACTTGGTTACAATCTTACAATTAAACGCAGTGAACATAACAATACAGAATACAGGGAACGGTTATAATTGCTTTAGTATAAATTAAGGTAGGTGAGTGAGAGGTGATCGACTTGATCTTGATAGAGAAATCGTGCATCGACGTTTCAGGTTTCAGGCTGCGTCCCGCTTCCGTCATCATCAGTCGTCGGTCGTCGTACATACTCCACACTCCACGTCAGCTGATTTTCCTTGCGGCAACTGGGCGTCCTGGGCCTGGGCGACTGTCAGACTGTCACCGGCCGCAAGCCGCAACGCCCGCAACCCGCAACACAACACACAACACGCGCGTTCCTGCTCCTGGCTCCCGCTGTTTCCGCAGTCCTCGAACGGCCGTTGCGACGCGCGTATGCGCGACACGCGACACGCGTCATCCGTCTTCTTTCCTCTGGGTGCTTCGGTGGCTCCAGGCTCGGTATTCCGTATCACGACGTTGCGACGTCGCTGACGTTTTGTGCAAGAGATAGCTCGGCGAATCTACGAATGTGCGAAATGTTCTCGATGCCGTCACTTAACGCGCGTTTTCTTCTCGCGTGACGTATCTCACGGTGAGTAATTCGACGTATCATCAGTTCGAATCATCAGTCTGTCACGGGACGGGAAGCAAAATTTATTTCGAAATGATGTCACGTATGATAAATGCAGAAATAAATCGGGAGTTCTCTCGAGATAGATAAGCGTCTAACCGATTCGTTAACTTTAAACGCTCGTTTAGGCTAAATTTTATCTTGAAAAAATAGAAAATGAAAATAAATGGCCGGATGTACTTGAAACAATAGAAAGAAATCGTTATATATCGGTGTTTTCTCGCAATCGATATTTTCATTTCGAATTATTATCAATTTTAGTATCTTGCTTCTCATTTATCAATCGTGCCCTTATTTAAGTTAAGTAGATTATACGACGTTTAATGATTTTTGGAAAGTACACGATGTTTAATCATTTTTTTTTATTACATTTCAAAATTTTATTGTTCACCAACGATTTTTCTCCCGTCTCCCGTTGCTCACCGACGCGGTTAAACGAAATCAGTATGGAAAAATTGATGAGATTTAAAGGAGAAAGTTATCTACTCCAAATTTAGTTTAAACGGATCGACGTAATGCTAAATAATATCTATGAAAGTCCATAAAATACGTCAAGTCAGCGAGAAGGTACGATTAGGCCCAGCTTGCTCTCTTGTGTAATCTATTCTTTAATTATCTTATCTCTTTATCGCACCTTTGATGACTTCCAACGTCTTACCATCTTACCGTTCCAAGTGACGGTCACGTGCGAATTATGCCGATTTTGCGTAAATACGAGCAATGAAACGCGAAAAAGAATGCCGTAGAAACTTATTTTGCATTTTATGACGATGTGTATACTATCGGACGAGATATAATCTTTTCTCTCTTTTTTAATCCGTTTTTTACTCCATCTCCCGTTTGTTCGCTCGCGTGACGTCACATGAGTTAAACAGATCTGTGACAATCTATAAATTTCTCGAGAGAATTTCTTTTTAATACCGAAAAACCTAAGTGCACGGGAAAAATGGTTTTGCTCAAGTATAGAAAAAATTAAGCCAGATATAAATCTGAAAATAATTACGTTGGCTCATCAAAATAATTACGTAGGGCGCTCGAGCGTGACGATAATACTACTAAAAGTTTTGACATTCTGGCAACCTGGAACGTCTAATATAATTACTTATACTTACAATTAGATGTTATTTATTTAAACACGTATTTAAATTATTTTAATGATCTAACATACGTATTTTCAAATCTGCAGCTGGCTTAATTGTTAGATACTCCAGCAAAACCGTTCTTTCTGTGCAATAATTTTTAATTCGCTCCACGAATGCCCCTCTCGCATCCTTCGATCGTGGAAAGAATAACTTTAGTAGAGATAAGTTTTCCAGAATTCAGCATGAAATAGGACAACGAACTGATAAACAACCGCGTAGAGCTGACTGTTGTTCCATATCCTGTCGGGTGAAGGATGTGATGTGACAATCGCATTGATTACGGCGCTCTGTCTCTAAGCCGCTTCTCTCCAAGATATTTTTTTCTTTTTCGAGAAAAACATGAAACATAAAGAATAATAAATTTTCTTATATTTGTCCATGCGAGAGAACGTATACGCGACTTATTCAAAAGTGTTTATCGCAGAATATGGAAACACGAATTTTTTATGAAATTATTCTTCGAATCCTACTAATCAATCGCTGCTAATTACAAAATTTATTATATTTATCTATTTTCACGACGTGGAATTTTCAGAACGTGGAATCTAAATTTTATATCGTGATACGAACGCGTAAATAATTTATGTAATGTTATGCGTGTCTACAGTTTTTTTTATCGAGTTCCATCTCCGTATCGATATCTTCCCCTTCGCACAACGTTGTGCCGGTCTAAGGCCTCGCAACTCGCAACTCGCGCACACGCATCGACGTTCGTATGTGAAACGCTTCGTTACGTTCATTATACACGCAATCGATCGATCGCGCACGTTATTTAGGTTTGACACATGTGGCGATGTAAGGACAGCAAAAAAAGATAAACAACAGCAAAGAATGTGAATGCCACGACGCGACTCCTCTCGCATTTTAACTTTCATATTTCTTTTAACGCGCGGTATATCCGATAATTATAATCAATGGTTTATAGTATATAAGTTCAACTTTTTTAAAGATGTTTAAAAAGATTATATTAAAAAGTAACGATGTCATATATTATTAATTCTACTTTCCTTTTTTAGTAAACACAGATTTGGAACACGTTTGGCGGGGAAAAAGAAGATAAATGAATTTTCTCCGTCCCTCACGGCCGACACGCGAACTTAAATTGTCGCGAGAGTATATTGACCTCGGTGTCATCAGGGCGGGTCTTAACACAAATTAGGAAACATGACTCCGGCTCGCACGCGTGTTTTAATTAAGCAATTGCCATATCCCATAACGTAATGAGTCAGACAGCGGATACCTTCACTTTCGTCAATATTTATTCAGCAATCATAATCTAGAAAACTACTTACAGTTGAAAAAAGCTGTCCATTTTAGCAGATTAGATTACTCTTTATCGAAATGAATCTAATAAATTATTGACAATTTTGGGATTATACTTACATGAAAACATTACGTGTGGAACGGTAAAAAATTTAGCCTTGTTTCCTTGCCTGCGATTGATGTAATAATACAAAAAGTAATACAAAAATAATACATAAAGTAATAATACAAAATACCGATGCATGTATAATATATGTGATGTATATATAACTGAATAAAATATCAAGATTATCTACGATGATATAATACGAAGTTTACATTTAATATCAACAATAAGAGACTGAGAGTTTATTACATTTAGCGCAAGGTATAGCCGTGTGTATTGAGATCGCAGATAAATGTATTCATGTATATAGATACGTTTTACTGTGTAGCTGTGTAAGCCATAGTTTTCGGATAAATCTATTCATATATGAATGGACCGCGATAATGATTATCGCGACATACTATTCATCCTTGCCGTTGCTAGTCAGGCAGATCGTGTTAGCTGGAGAGTCGACCGGACGGCGCGTTGATAATGACCATACTTGATAAGAAATACCAGCAAGTTCCGCTAACCCGACGTACGCGAAGAACCCTCGATCACGAATGAATACATGCATCTTACTGAAAGGGACGTTTGCTGAGTTCTGGCTTATCAATTCACTTAAAAAAGAAGAATAAATCTAAAGGCATGAAATCGAGATGAGAGGCAAAACCTGATTGATTCGTTTTGAAAACAAGGCACTTTGAGATTTTAAATTTCCTTCATTCGCTTGATTGAAAGGATTGTCCTGAGTGCTGACAACCAATTGTTAAAATCCTTCCCGTTAAATAAAATGTTTTGTTATTCACAGAAGATGTTATTCCAAAGACCTGCGGAAAGATGATCTTGATCCATCATCTTTTTGCGTTTGATGAGACCTGCATGTGATTATTTAGTCATGCGTACACACACACACACACACACACAAAATACTGGGAATTTAGCTTGTATTTAGTTATTTCTACAGTGTAACAGTTTTTAAGATCGATTTTATAATTATATAAATAAGAATCGCATCTGATTGATTGTTGACAAAACAGCATTTGATTAAAAAATATGGATCTCTTGTTACCTAGAGTTTTTATGATAAATTAACACTTGATAGAATTGAAAAAGGTCACTTGTCCAAATCTTTTTTTAGATTATCACACAAATACACGATATAAAAATATAGAGAACTATGAGATGGTTCACAATCATTAAATTTAACAGTGATAAGAATACCGTCTCGTGTTGCATTGATATGCGATACGTATGACTTGGGGATAGCCTTGGTGCCATACAGTGGCCGGATGAGTGACGGAATCACTGCATATCGAGCAGTCCGTTAAACAGAAGACAAAAATGGAGCTCTACTGAAAAAAAAAAAAAACTTATTTCAATTCTTTTTTCTCTTTTAAGTCGATATGAAAGAAATGCGAATAAAGTGGATACGTCAAGATCATGAATTACTGAATTTCGATAAGAGATCGGCAATCTCTAAACAACGCTAACGTGAGCTTTTGAAGTATGTAATTAATATGCTTTTATATATATTTTTATAGAGGAAACGAAGATGACGTCTCGAAACAGGCCGATTAAAATTACAACCGTTGGCGATGGCATGGTTGGGAAAACGTGTATGCTCATCACGTACACGAAGAAGGAATTCCCAACGGAATATGTACCTACTGTGTAAGCATTATTGTAACGTAATGCATAGCATTATAGTTAAGAGCAACACTTCGCTAATAGAATATTGTAGATTTGTTTGCTAATATAATTATGCTTTTTCATCTCATCTCACTATTTGTTATATTAAAAACTGTTAAAAGTTTTCAAAATATTTGTTTAATTCTATTTGTTGAATGTAACTGTAATCTGTTATCTCATTTATTCGGCCATAATTTTATTTGCAGTTTCGATAACTACGTTGACAGCATATGCGTGGGTGGACAGCAATTCGAAATGACATTGTGGGATACGGCTGGTCAAGAAGATTACGAGAGGCTTAGGCCGCTATCGTATCCAAATGTATGTGACATTGTGACAACCCGTCTACTTCCAATGACAAAATCGATTTACTCATCTTCAATGTTTTCAACAAAATGCATCTTCAAATATTCGTGTATGTACATCAGTCTTGTATACATTCTTCTTTGCTTGCAGACTGACTGCTTCCTGGTCTGTTTCTCCATAAGCGCCCGTAGTTCATTCGAAAACGTAGCGAGTAAATGGCATCCAGAGATCAAAGCGCATTGTCCCAATGTGCCGATTGTACTCGTAGGTAAACGCATACATTTTATACATTAAACGAAAATGAAAGATTTCTTATGTGAAATAATTATATAAAAAAATATTTACGTACTTTCTGAATATTTTCTACATATATCTTCCAATTTTTTTTATATTTAAATATTTCAAAGATACTGATCTTATCACATTTCCCTCGTAAACACGAATAATGTTTTTTTATGTTAGGTACCAAGGCAGATCTTAGAAATCAAGAAGCTATGGATATTATCAGTCCGCGAGATTGCAACAAAATGAGAAAAAAGATCAAGGCGGTCAAGTACGTCGAATGTTCTGCAATAAAACAGGAAGGTCTCGAAGAGGTTTTTATGGAAGCTATTAGAGCTGTATTGAAAAAACCGCCATCGAGAAAGCTCTGCTGCATCCTTTGAAACTAATGCATTTAGTTTGGAGAACGCAGATCGGCCTAATATTAAGACCTATGTTAAACCAAAGATTTTCTTCGCATCTTTTGTCCATGTGCTTCTTTCTTGTACATTTTGCCCTTAACAATATTCCTAAGATAAACTTTACTTTCCTTGTGTACAGACCAGAATTATTTTACGTCGTGTAAATACATATGTGCTAAATCTTTATACACATATATATATATATATATATATATATATATATATTTCTAATATAAATCTTTACATCTATATATCTAAACAATGAAACTTACATTTCTTTTAATTCGAACGAATAGAATACATTTTATATGCTTAATCATAAATTTTTACGGATTACAACATTCTTCAATCAATAACTTTATTATAAATGTATTACAATACAGATATATAAAATCAATTAAGATTTTCCCCAAACAGTAACAAATTCCTTATAAAAGAAATGCCTTTTTATTGGAACAAACAATAACAATATATATGTATGTACGAATATGTATATCCCCAGCCTATAATACTTCCAGTTAGGTTTCATGTAATTTCGTAATTTATTGCGCTCTTTAATTACGCAAATTATGTTATTCGCTTAGAAGAATCATGATAACAATATAAACAAATCACAACTTTGCTTTAGAAGTTTCCATAAGACTCTTAAGTTTTTGCGTGAGCATAATATTCCCGGTTATTTTTAATTTCCCACGCATAAATGCCAACTGTGGATTTAATTTCCCCAGTGCCTGCAACAATCACGATATTATTTAGAAGAAAAGGAAATAATATGTTTTTGCGTTGCATAGCTAACTTACGATTTCAACCATATCTTTATCTTCCACAGTTAGCGTCGCGTCTGCTTTCCCAGATTTAGGCTTTCCCTTATGCACTTCACCGTTCTTCAAATCGAGAGCTGTAAAAAAAAGCAAAATTTACTTACGTAGGATGCAGGAATCGTGTTATTATCTTAAATGATATTGATCATCACCATTTCTTTTATTCCCATAATTCAAAATACGTGCAGCTAAATATCGCCGTTTCTTAGATACTTTATTAGAATTTTCTGAAGCTACTTACTCCATTCTGATAATTGTTTCCCGTCGATGGTAATATTGTAAAGAAAGACTGCATTAACTTTCTTAGCTTGATCTTGATTCTGTTTCACTTGTTCGCTGATAGCTGCAAATATAGCATCGCTCTGCAGATCTGTCTTTCCGGAACACGGATTTGCTCGCGGCACTCCCATTTTGACTTCCAATAGATCAATGTAAGCACCTGCAGAGTAAAATTATCTGTTTTCTTCTCACTACTTACAAAATAAATATAGAAATACTGAAATAAAGAATAAAATAATATTTTACATATATTATAATGTTACCTGATTATATACACATAAATGATTATTTGAAAATAAGATAATCTAAAGATATTCACTAACAATAAGTCTTGAAATCTTAAAAAAAATATTCAAATTATGCGCTTCTCAAACGAACGTTTATTATATCTTAACGTGCTGATAATGAATGTAACTGTTTTAGACAGATAATTAGTTTATCCTGTACAATAAAAAAAATCACACTTTTGTACAAATAAATAAATTCTCTGACGACTAACCTGTAACAACCGGTTTTTCAGTCCCGAGGACGGATGTTTGGAAGTGTATTCTGTTACCGTTGCGCCACATATCAGTACGTAGGGTCTGACCTGGTAAAACCGGCTTTGCAAATCTCACCTAAAAGTTTTTTTTTAATTAACATTAAATGAAGATGTCAAGTCTGCGTAGAATATCACTAAAAATCCTCTTTATCACAAATAAAATTGTGTAAATGGAAATCGGAGCTGATAACATGGATGTCACCCACCAAGATAAGCAACGTATATAAAATGGACAGTCATGGTCATTGGTCAAGATAAAAAAAAGTATTGCTTAAGCCTTAGGCCAATTCCTTTTAGTGACACAAGTCGACACAAGGGTCGTTCTGTCTTTGTTATTCATTGAATGCCAAGAAGGATAGAACGATGTTTGTGTCGACTTGTGTCACTAAAAGGAATTGGCCCCTTGTGACTCCACGATGCCAGAAATCTCTCCGAGATCTCGGACGAAGAGAAACAATTAACCAATCGCATTTTGGTCAATTGCCGAATTGTTGAAATGTGATTGGTCAATCTTTTGTTTTTTCTCCGTCCGAGATCTCTTGGAGCGATTTCTACTATCGTGAACATAAGGCTTTAGTTTAGATTAGTCCACGAATTTATCAAATTTCACTGCATTCGTCGTCGCGTTAGTGGATTAAATGAAACAAAAAATTATTTTGCTATGGATTTTGCTGTAACAAAAAAAATTTTTAATATCAAAAGTTTTTTCCTAGAAATCATAATTATATATTTCTCTTATTCGTTATTACGTTTACTGTCATATTATATGTTTGTATACATATTTTTACTTTCTGATGAAAAATACTCAATAAATTACCTAAATTTAATCAATTACGCTGACTTACGTTGATGCGACTGTACAAACGCCTCTCGGCTAAGACGTGTTCACTACTGAATGCCGTATCACGCTTTGCATACTGTTTGCGTTTTGTGTGCTACTTATAACTACATCGTTCTTGCGCAGACCATGAATGCGCAACTTGTATACATTACTATGATAATTAAGTTACGGATAACAAAAGTTCAAGAGATTTTTTATATATAATAAGACTTGTTAAATAAAGTTTCTATTAATATTGAATTTCGTCTTTATGCGTGTCAAAATGTCGAAATAATGAAAAACATGGTTTTTGTTTTCTAAACATTTCTAAAACGAGAATATGAGTTTCAAGATAGAAATCCAGTTTGATAATATTTCTGCCAAAAAAAAAATAAATCTTACATAGACGACTTATTTTAAATACTGTTAATTTCAGTATTGTTTAAAACAGTACTGAACAGTAAAACAATATATTTTTCTCATACTATAGAGAATGACTTCATTAAGTCGAGATTTTCGATGTAATGGTATCTATATTTTTTTTCATGGCTTCAAATTTAAATTTTAAATTAATCGATTTGAACGAAATAACATTTACAGAGGAAAAATGCAAAATATTTCTATACAAGCGTACGGCAATTTTATCTTTTTTAAATTTAGACAAATACCATATTACTTTTACGATAAACGTGCAGATTTGGCTGTGCCACGTGTGCGCACATTGTCACTTCGTACCAAACAAGTCCTTTTTCTATTCTATTACTTGCAAATTGGCTTGCATTTCAAACTATTTTTAGTTCACCTTGAAACTTTGTGAATATCATTTTCTTAATGACTATTGTACCTTAATGGATTTAAATAAACGTGGATCTCCAGCAGCATACGTCTGAAGAACGTGACGGGTAGAGAATCCCAAGGAGCACAGTCCATGCAGTATCGGCCTTTCGAATCCCGCCATCGCGGCGACATTAGGATCAATATGCAAAGGATTAAGATCTCCACTCAATCTGTACAAAGCAGCCTGTGAAGACGATAAAAAGATTGTCGTACATGTAATTTAACGATTTAACGTATACAAAGTAAAACATATTTAAAACAAAACACTTAAATCTTTTCGTTACATTTATGAAAATGCACAAAAAAAATTAAGTTTTCGTAGAGAAAAAAATCCTAATAATAAGTAGGTATTCTTTGGGGGTACATATATTCCTTTTTCGGAATATATGTACCCCCTTCGGTGTATCTTTTAGGGCCCGAACGAACGAGCGACTTCGTATAGCGCTTCTCTGTAGCGCCGCAAAGTGGCTCGTCTGTTCGGGCCCTTAGAACGTAAATACTAGTTTTGATGCAATATACCTAACACGTATACTCTTTCTTTTTTACCTGGTCAACACTAGTCTGTTGCGTAACTGTTACATCTGGATTTCGAGTGGGAGGATTAACGATTGGAATGGTAAATGTCGATGTTCGTTTTCCTTTAAAGCCACCTATGCCAACGATAAATATAGATATCTGGCCGGTCGATAGCTTCTCTTCATTTGCCACATCGTAGGTATCATCTAGAGACACATGAAACGTTACATGTAGCATTTATGTAGGCTAAACATACGCGTTACTGCAAATATTTTTCGTGATTTATACACATCCAAATTACAAATATTTTACTAATGAGAATAATCATTAATATTGTATTCGTATTCGTACCATAAACGATACTCAGTGATGAATATGTACATAAATCAGAATCATTACAATCCAATCGTATCTCATATATATGTAGACTGCAAAATTTACGTACGTTGAACTAAAACAACGGCGCCTGTTTCTTTATCCAAAACATCCTGAACTTTAAAGCGTGTCTCCACCGTAGCTTCCGTAGGTAATTGTTTGAAAACTTCTAGATATTGCTCGCCATGAAGTATCTGCAAATGTCAATGTAACATAAGGGAAACGTTAAGTAAAGTGATACAAAGGTTAAAAAAAAGTCTTCATTCATACTTGTGTTGGATTAACTTGCGTAAATGGAAGAGCGTCTTGCAAGATAGACGAGTTCATGCATCCTACAGGACCAAACAAAACGTAGAAAGTAGGTAAAACGGCAAACTCATCGGCATTCTCATACAAATAACGAATATCAGTCGGTTCCTGAACTGTAGCTCCAACTGAAATACAAAATCTGATAAGTTTACGTAAATTAATACGAATCTATTATGTATTCAGTCTACTTAACGTACCTCCGAGCGCGTACAGTATAATATCACGATTATTATACGTGCTCCTCATGACATGGTCTACCTGTGGACAATGGAAATTATAAGAATAAGAAGTTGTATAATCAAAAAAGATTTGCAGAGCGTAACTTACTTCTTTAGAAGGAGCACCGCTTTTCATGTTCTCAAGAATGCCTAACAGTTCTCCTGTCGCTTCCTAAATAGAGATTGCAAGATAAGAAATCGTCTAAATATACACAGGCATACGTTCTCTTACCTGGATCGACGTGAGTCGCTTTGCCGATGTCATGTCTATTACTTTCGACCAATTTTCTCGTACATTTTCCGGCGTAAGATCGTCCGATAAATTTTGCCGCAAGACGCAACCCGAAGAACGAATTATGTGACCTAAATGTGACAACGTCAAACATGTCATGCTGATTGCAATAAAAAAATCGAAAGTAAAAATAAATGATAAATAGATTATCAATAAGAAGCTTTAAAAACAATTATTCGTTAATAAAGGAGAACTTAATAAAGAAGGTAATACGTGATACTCACATTTGCCAGCCCAACCTAATGCCGCTTCAATTATCGAACCATTTTCTGTACAATCTTCGTGGCACAACCAAAAGACAACAGGTGCTATCAATTCAGGCTTCAACTGCTCAAAGAAATCTGCGAAATGTCACGTAGTTTTCCAGTTTACTCCTTTTAGCAAAACACGTTTGTAGGTGTGCGTATCAGGTTTCGTGAAAAATTTTTATGCGCGTTCTTTCATTGAATACAATATAGCAAAATATTTTGTAACACGTTTACTTATCAATCTCTTAAATATTAAATGATTTAAGGCATAAAATGTCATAGGCCTACAGGGATTACTAGAGAAATACACATTGACGACTCACCCGGTGGAATAATATCTTCTGTTAAACGTGAGCCAGCTGTGGGTACTATAACGTTGGTGTAAATATTCTTCCTTTCGCCTTCAATGGCCAATGTGTTTGCTAATCCTACGAGACCCAGTTTTGCCGAGCTGTAATTGGATTGGCCAAAGTTTCCATACACACCGCTGTTGCTCGATGTAAAAATTACACGGCCGTAATTCTGCTTAATAAAGTACGGCCACGCCGCTTGCGTCGTTTTCATTGCACCTTTCAGATGGACGTCGTGTATGATGTCTGAAACAGATTCATAGAAGACGTTCTGAAAATTGCGGCAGAAACAAGGAAATTAATTAATATTACATTTTATCTCCTGTACACATACCCCATTGAGCATCCGTCATCTTCGCAAATGACACGTCCCGCAGGATACCGGCATTATTAACGACCACGTCAATACGGCCAAATGCGTCGATTGCAGTCTTAATAATTTTGGCACCATCCAACACAGAATCGTAATTCGCGACAGCTTTGCCTCCTAAAAAATTATTATCATTTGCTCGTTATTTTACTACTCTAGAGCTACGTAAATATAAAATGCAAATTTTAAATATTATGTGAAGATGAGAAGAAATCGTACAGAGTGCTATTTGAAATACATTACTTTAATAAAGTCCAGATTCAGAAATGCACTAAAATGTTACATAAAAAATTTTTTACATTTTCTAAAAGTTTTGCACCAAACGTATACAAGTTTTGTATTATTAATTAAGGAAATTACATAAATAATCTCAAAATACTAAACCATTTCGTCGAATTTCCTGGACCACAGTATCCGCACTCTTGCTGCTGCTTCCATCGCCATGTCTGTTGCTTCCTAAATCATTTACAACAACGCTAGCACCCCTGGATGCAAACAGCAATGCATAGGCACGTCCCAACCCTAGAAATTATGTGCACATCGCATATTATCTTAATACACATGAATTATATATATTGAGATCATGCACATCGCGTATTATCCTAATAGTACACGTATAAAAGCTGAATACATAATAGTTAAGTAGATTTTATGCAGACTGTGCATTACTTTCGTATTAAACATTTTTTGAATACGTTTTCCTCTACTGCAAGATCATGTTACAAAGGCTGCGGTCCACTTGACGCTACAAATGCTTTGAAGCGTTCTTCTTCTCCTTCTTTCTTCATTGAAAGAAAGGAGAAGAAGAATGCTTCGAAGCATTTGTATATAGCATCAAGTGGACCGCAGCCAAAGACGTATTATTATATGTTTCTTGCTTTGTTTTTTTTTTCTTTCTTTCCACAAAAATTAACTTTCCTTTAGTATAAATAGAGAATCTTGTTTCTGTTAAAAAAAAATTGTGTTAAATCCATTCTCATCTGATTTATATATTTGACACAAAAGTAATACATGTAAATTAAAGAATACAATAATAAGTACGTGTAAAATACACGCAGAGGCTGATGCCTTGCATATGATGCTAGATGGAAAAAAATTGCGACGAGTAAAAAGAAATACTTGAAAAATTTATTTAAAAAAATATATATATCTACCTGCGCCTGCTCCCGTCACCACAACCACTCGGCCGACGAAGCGTATTTCTTGCATCTTTCAAACCTTTGGAGCGCGTTGTAAGCCACGGGTCAACTTTCGCGGTTCCAAACGTCTCTACAAATGAGAAAAATGACCCGTAATGATGAAGCAGAATTAAATCATTGTAAATCATTCAGGTTAAAGTCCACCGTACACTCGCGCACGGGTACGGGCGCACACACACATGAAGCTTCATGTTTACATATTATCGCCACTAGTGGAAAAATTTAATGTAACTATCTCTTTCTATTCAACACCAATAGAAAGAGATAGTTATATAAAACTTTTCACTGTTTCCGCCCTAGGGGAAAAAATATATGATAGACCCCTAGACTATACTGTATAGAGGCAGGAGCCAATAGAAATATAAGGAAAAAGAAGAAGAATACCCCTAGACCATAGGCGCCATCGATCGAGTCATTCGAGTCGATAGTCGATCAAAACGAGATTAGGTTCATATACGGGATCTACGATAGGCGATTTTTGCCGCGTGTTTGGTATGGTTTGGTACCGATACCAAAAATGGTTTTTACGACTTGTGACTTGTCGTCTTTGCCGACGGAGTTGAACCTCGGTTCTCGCTCGATGAGTTTCGGAATCGCGATACGCCGCGCCGCCGCATTGATTCTCGCAACGCTATTGTCGCTACTCGGCTACTCGTCCTCAACAACGTCTTTACTTTACCGTCCTCACCCGGCTCACCCGACACCCGACTGTCATCGACGAAATCGGAGCATTCGGAGCTCGGAACTCAGACCGGAACGGATTTTGTTCAATGGATTTGGGAACGCGCCGCAATCGTAGACCGCGTGACCGAACGAACGGTCCAAAGCAAAGCTACGATGCAGCGAGACGTTTGCAAAAGAATACGACGTCATTGACAATGAATCACACGGATGGTCGACGAAACCGCGAACACGAATGTTTGCACGTATCCGCTCTTGCACGCTCTCGGTCCTATGACCCCTTTCTCCCTCCCTCCTTTCCCCTCCCCATCCCTCTGACGCGCGTCGCGAGCGTCGAGCACTTTACTTCCACGGCACCTTTTATCTTATTCCTGTTCGGGGGATTTCCGTCTACCGTCTGAACCGACCTCCGTCTCCTTTCTCCTTCGAGTCCGAACTCCGAGGGACGCCAATGCCAATGTCGCGCCAGCATGCAGCATCGCGATGTATTTATCCGTTTATTTCACCTAGATAGCAGTGAGGCGGTAGGGTAGGGATGATGGAGACGGAAACCGGGACGTAAAGCAAAGTCTTTCGACTTCCCTCTACCATTTAACGCTATCCAGCACCCACACATTTCTAGATTTCTACGCCTATGTATGACCCCGATGTAGAGCCTCATCGTAATAGATACGTACGAGATGGGAGAGGAGAGGAGCAGAGGAGGAGTCTCGGATATAGGGTGACTCTCGAACGTATCACCTTGATCACGTCAATACTACCTATCCCATCTTTTTATCTATCGAGATATCGAGAGAAATGGGTCGTGCTGGTTGTGCAGACTGCAGAGTACTGCACAAGTGCAGAGCAGAAGTCGCGTCATTTCGAAAGCGGATACACATCGCGGTAACGACTATCGACATCGACATCGACATCGACGTAACTCCCACAACGACGCGCGACGCTTGTACGGAAGTACTTATTAAAGTGATCGTCGAAAAAGCGAGCACTGCTTCAGAATAAAATATCAGATGTCTCGTTACGTTTATCCTCGTTGATCCTAAACTGACATTTCTGCGCAGGATGCCCAAAAAGATCGATTTCTGCAAATAGCTTCACCCGAAAAACTCCATCCGGATTCCGGAATAAAAGTTACGTCGACTATAGAACGATATTCACGCATGGAGATGATCGAGCCGTTTTTCTCTCCCTCTCTCTCTCTACACTCTACAGATAGGAATAGGAAAATATCGACGCAAGTCAAGCTGGCACGTTCGAACGCCTTTAGTGTATCGGTCGGTTGTCGGTTCATCGGCGTGAACGTTGGTGGGCCGCGCGTTCGAGGAGGCAATGGAGGCATAACGTTTCTCATTGACATCGTGGCATCGGGATACGATGAGTCATCACCACCCTTGGCCGTGCAACGTGCAAAACACGTAGCGTAGGAGATACGTGCAACCGTATCAACCGTATTTACCGCGCGCGATATACCCTCGGAATATCGGGTTTAATCGTTTAACGCTCAGATCCGTACGATCTCCGTTACGTGACACGAAGGGTACATGCATGTATATGGTCGGGCCTCGGGGCCCTCGGGCCGCAGTCACGTTTGACGTTAGACAATAAGTAGACCCGGGTGGCGCGATGCGTGACTAGGTCGAAATTTTCAATGTACGGCACGGCCCGGCCGGCCGCCACTCTACGCCAGCGGGCAGACGGGCCACGGTCGCCACGTACGACCAACGCAACGATGGCAACGATGCCAACGATTCACGATCCACCCGTTCGTGCTTCGTGCGCCGCTGCCGGCTGCGTGGTAACGTGGTTGCGTTGTGCGTCGAGCAGCGCCAAGCGCACCGAGTGGCACCGAGTGCGAACACTGCGAACTGACGGCGCGCCGAAAGCCGAAAGCTTGAACGGCGCGGGGGATCGAGGGAGGAAGGGCGAGAGGGCGCTCGGGGAGACTCGGCCGTCTCCGGCCGGCCACTCGCGTCGCTAGTGGCGCCTCGGCTCGACGTCGACGGCGGTGGGGGTAGAGACGATGCATGGGCCGCGACTAGGAGGCACTCGGGAGGCAGGGAGGGCATGCGAACGACGGTGGAGCGCACAGTTCGGTAGTCGCCATTGCGAGTCTCCCTCGTGTCTCGCGCCGCGCGATCGACGTTTGCGATATACGCGTGGAGCCTGGACTCTATTTTTCGCTTAACCTAATACAATACATCCCCCCCGTCGCGGGCCCCCATGCGCGATACCCCGATGCAGAGATATTGCAGCGAGCTCACCGAAAAATTGTTGAAATCCCTTGACAAGGAATACAATGTAAGTAAAGGCGGAGTATGGAGCGGTGTGTCGCGCGGCGAGATGCACCGCGCCGTCTCCGTGTCCGTACGCGCAAACGGCTATCGGGCCACTCTCGAGCCTCGAGCCCCCGTGCGCCGTGTTGCTGCCTGTACCAGTGACGTGCGCGAGAGTGCCCGCTAGAGTGACAGCGTGTGCGTGTGCGTGTCCGTCTGTGTGTGCGTCCGTGCGCGTTGCTAGCGTGTAGTAGCGCGACGGCCGCGAATGTATGAGTGCCGCCGCGGCCGCGGCCGTCGCCGTCGCCGTCGCCGTCGCCGTCGCCGTCGCCGTCGATGCCGCACCGAGGCCCCACTGCTCGCTACTCCTCTCTCCGCGAATACGCGCCTCTGAATCCTCGGAACCCTCGGATCAGTCGGATGTCGGATCACGGCAATTCGCGCGCCCTACGTATGCCTCGCTCGCTGCTCGCTCTCTCACGCACACACTCGCTCGCTCACCCTTCGCCGCGCCGCGCCGCGCCGCGCCGCTCCGCTCCGCTCCGCCGTCCGCGGGCCGCGAGCCACCGAGTGTACGTACGTACAGTGTACGTGCAAGGGTGGGGGAGAGAAAGAGAGAACGAGCGAGCGAGCGAGCGGGGGAGGGAAAAGGACACCGGCAGAGTCGGGAGTAACGTAACGTAACGACAACGACAACGACGTGCGTGTGAGCGCGTTCTCAGCTACCTGGTCACATAACCTCAATCGAGATGACCAACTCCGGCGCGCGAGCCGATGTGACTATCCGACGTTATGGTACACATCCATCCTCGCTTTCTTTCCTAATTACGTATCATGGTTCGCAACTTGGCGAGTTGCGACGAGGCGAGGGTCTGTCGGATCGCGCGAACGCTACTACTTCCTCCTCAACGAGATACCCTTCTTGATCGCAAATTCGATTGTTAAAAATTATACGACGTTTTCGTCGAGAGAAGCGGGCGGTCGGCACCTCGATGTCGAGGAGTCGAATACGATGCGAGGACGTTCCGCCAGACGGTAATCCCATACGTTCCTGGACGGGGACGGGAACGGGAACGGGAACGGGAACGGTCATGCTGCCTATCTCCGGACTCGATAAACGTGTTCGAGCCTCGAGGATGTCGTGCTTTTCTCATCCCTGGCAATCCTGGCGTACGTCACGTACGCTCGCGCGAGTCCAGCCACCTCGCGCACTTTGTTAACTCTGAAAATATTCGCTCCGAGGAACTTTATTCGCATAAAATCGTCGTTCGGCAACTCCCCCGTGATCGAAAAATTCAATCGTTGGTCGAATTTTTTCGCCGATCAACTTACAATTACTTACAGGCAGCAATTCTGAATACGTTCTTTACGAAAATATGGACGTGCGCGCGCGCGCGCGCGCGGATGTGTATGCATGTGTGTGCGTGTGCCAGTATATATATGTATGTACATGTTCATATGTAGACGTACGTGTGTGTATGTGTGTAGAACTTGCCATGGACGTTTCCCTTGGAAAGTTTCATCTCTCATACATCAAAATTCAATTATACGTCTCGCGCGCTTGTACGTGAGATAAACATATGTTAAAACGTGCTTATCTTTATTCCAGGTCGTCGATATGCGAGCCGTCGTCGATGTCATTTCGGCACTGGAAAAGACGACAGTTACTAAAGAAGTGTTGGAGGTAACGATCAAATAGATAGTTGACAACTTTATAATATATGCGTGTACTTGGTAGCGATATACGTTGCCTTCCTCTCATTCTACGTCATTCTACAATATGTCATTTTACGCTACGTCATCTTCCCGCTTTGTAATATTAGTTTTATTATTATTTTTAGCTGACGTTCTTGTACCGTTCGCGTTCATTTATCTTTTTCTCTCCTGCACGTGAAAAGAAAAAGTGGAAAGATGAACGGTGCGAGTAGTGTTTTGAATTAAAAAGAACATAGACCTATTGTCAATAAATTATAAGAGTATAAGTGCAAATATAAATATGACAGAAACTGCAATAAAAATTTCAAGAGCTATTATTTTGATACTATTTTGCCTTAGTTTAGTTAGATACTAAATATAATTGTAGCTATATAAGTTCTTGTCGAAACTTTTTATATTAATAGGTTATAATTTCTTGTAATGAAATAGATGTTTAACCATACAAGTAACGTACATACTTGTGCATATATGCATCACACTTTTCAACTACTAACAACCATGATACTTGCATCGATATTTATCTTCAACAGGAACGTTCTAACGCGTGTTGCACGGTGTAATAACGTAATCTCTTTTGGTAGATTACGAGACTTGGAAAACACATCAACGAGCTTCGTCGAAAGACGAGTAATGAAGCCTTGGCCAAGCGTGCGAAAGATTTGGTACGCCGCTGGCGAGACATGGTTTTACCGACGGTACAGTCTACGCCACAGCCTACCCTGGCTGACGCGGCACCACCGGCTCTCAATGGCGCGAAAGAGGTGGCTTTGAGGACGTTCAAGCCACAGAGTCCTGCGTTGCGAGGGCTCAAACCTCACAGTCCTTTATTGAAAGATGCCACTCCTCTCAGAGTAAGTCTCAGTTTTTCACTTTTCACACGTTTTTTTAGTGGGTCCGTAGTTTTCATTCCTGCGTACTCTGCGTAGTCTAGCGTAGTGAGTAAACGTCGCAACGTTGTGATTACAGGTTCTCAGTCCGGCACTATCGGTGCACAGTGACCACTCACGATCTCCTAACGCGTCTTCGAATAACAAGCAGTCACGTACCCTTACGAGCACGCACAGGATAAGTTCCTGCTCGAGGAACGCGTCCCCGGTGCTCGGTACCTCGAATCAGAATCATGTAACGGAAGCGGTGCCGCGTACACACAGTTCTAATAAGCGACTACGGAAAGAGGAGAGTAGCAACGACCACGGTCACGACTATCACGCGGCGCCGCATGGAACTGAGTCGACGATAGAACAAGTCAAGAAGAAACGGTTCAACGGCGAGAACATAAGTGGTAATTTAAATTCGCAAGTGCCTAGCCCCACACTGAAGGAACGACGCTCCGCGTGTTTCGCGGAGACAGAGACCTCCCTCGAGACCACGAACGAGGAGTCGGGCCCGAAGAAACGCGGCCGTAAAAAGGGCAGTAAATCCGCGAAGCGACACGCGTTTCTGGAGGACAGCGTGAAAGAGAAACTGGCCAGTATCTCGAGGACGCCGAAGCTCAAGACCACGCAGGAGCTCCTGGCCGATCTGCAGGCGCGCGGAAGTACGTGTAGTCCCGTCGGCAGCGCCAATGCCCTACCTAGTCAAAGCGTCGCGGAACCGCCCAGCATGGAAGATGTTCTGCGAGGCAGCAACAGTCAACAGGTGTCCAAGTATTTGCGTTCGAGCCAGAAGAACTCCCAGAGCCTTCACAGGAGTCTGGTGGGTTCCTCGTCGTCGGAGACGTCCGCTGGCAAAACGCAAAAGGCGGCTCGCGTGAGATCCGCGGTAACGTGTCGCGAGTCCTCGCCCTCGCCCGAGTCGTGTCAAGACAGGCTGCGCGAGGATATCGATAGGTTATCGGGTAGCACCGAGACGTCGACGTGTCGGTCGCCGTTGCAACGGGATCTCACGGTCGAGGAGATATTGGCCAAGTTACCGCCCTTAGATCCCAGTTCGATAGACTGGGGTGAGAACGATCAACGGAACAACGACGTCGAATGTTTTCCGCCACCGCGGCGGGACGTTACCGCCGAGGATCTCGAGAGGTTACACGTGCGGTATGTCGAAGGACTTAACGGCAACTTCCAGCCAAGGCTGTCGACGGCGACCGCGTGTTCCGACGGTGACGAGCGCTCGACGAATGCCAGGGACGGAGGGAACGGAGTGTCGTCAGACGTGTCGAACGTAACGGATAGTGTAAAAAGTGTGCATAACAACAAAACTGACAATGTGGAATTTCGGGAGTGGCATCAGATGCTAGCGAGGCCCAGTTACCAGGGCGAGATCCTCAACATAATGCCTTATGTTATTATCGATTAGTGATTTTATCATCTTATTCTATTATTATCCTCTGCCTCTGCCTCTGCCTCTCCCCCTCCTCTCCTGCCCTTGAGAAAAGAATTGTGAGGCGAATCTACAAAATATAATTAAAAGCATCCACTCGGCCGGTTGGTTTATTAAAACTAACGCGTTCTATTGCGATTTCTGCGTGTGCTCTTCATTTCTATTTACGCTGACGCGCTACTTCATCGCACACATCCTCCTTGTCATCGTCATTCCCATTAACATAGCCGCTGCCTTGCTGATCGTACGTGTACAACCCCGCGCGGCGAATAGCCATCCTTCATACCATCATTGTCGTTATCGACATCTCAACATCGTCATATTATAAGATATTATTATTATTATTATTATATTATAATATTAATATTATAATTTATATAATATTAATATTATTCCTTTTTATTATTATTATTAATATTATTGTTATTAGTATTATTATGTCGATTATTAGTACTGTCCCCGCTTCTATCCCTCTCCCTCTCATACGTATTGTTATTGCCATCACCATTGTCATCCATCATCATCATCATTATTATTAATATCGTTATCAATGTGCTAACGATAAAGAAATTAAGAGACCATTAGAAAAAAGAAATAGAATCAATGCTAAATTATGATTATCGGGGCAAGAGCAACCGCATGATTGATTTTGTAATCGCACTGTACGCGGAACGAGTTGTTAACTGTGAGACATGAATTACATAGATATGAAATAGTGACTATACCGCGGAATACGCCTGCTGCGACACAAGTACCAAGTACATTATTTTTACACAACAATAAAAATAGGCGTCAATGTGGTTTCAGACTTCTGATTTTTGAGTATTCAAATATACCTACATGGTCAATGGGTCGCATCTTTTGCGCGTTACGTGGCGCGAGAAATTTGTTTAGGTACATCTCTTTTTTTCCGTCACACGCCGTGTTCAACCCAGACGTAGAGTTAACTCTAAATTCCATCGAGGAAAAAAAAAGGGAAAAGAAAATAGACGGATGCAAGGATTGCTCTTGCAATGAGAACTCGTGGGAGGACACGCAGATAGCACACAAAGACAGAAATGCAACAAGATTCAAGTACGCGCGTCACGGTCTCCAAGACGTTTGTTGCCCTTTAAATATTTTACAAGACTGTTACACAGGGACTCTGTCGCGCGACTGTAGAAAGCAACGCGCGTTCTTCAAGCTACCAATAAGTTAGGTACACCGGTGCCTTAAATTAAGAAAAGCAAGAGAAAAAGAAGAACGAAAAAAGAGAATATATTTAAGTGCATCAAGAGGTTTTCTACTCAAAATTTGTTTTCGTTTGTTGCACTTTGCGTTGCGATTTACGGCGGACGTGTCGAAAAGTCACATACGCGTACATTATTAGACGGCGGGAACGTGCGTACGTGATATCAAGTATGGACGCGACATATGGATTTTCTCGTGGGTGCAATATCAGAATAGATTCAAATCTGATAATATTCGGGATGCGCAACAAAAACTTGCAGAGAGCTGAGTGACGTACAATAAAACAAAATTCTGAAACGGATATATATGCGTGCCTGACTTGTCTCCCTCGGAGGTGTGATCCCTGTCGAGCTCAATATTACGATAAGGCATCTAGTCCAAGTAAAGAATCGAGAGACGTGTTTTGTATAGAGTTGCGTTCAATACATTTGTTAAAACTATCCGTCTACATTTGGGCGAAAGGACAAGTCCTTTTTAATTCTTTAGCCGTCTTTCTCATTCTCCGTCATCCTCAAAATCCTTTCGAGATTTTCCCCGCGATCGGACGCGCCTGCCTGGAGAAACGTGCGTATCGTCCAAAAGGCTGTATAGCGCGTAGGTCGAAAGCTACGATGAAAGAAACTGTGTTTATACGAGAGTCAAATCTGTTATCTGAAAATTACGAGACGCTTTGGAAGTGGCGAGTCACGACGTTCTTCCAAACTCTTTGTTTTATCATACGCCATTCAGTTTCGAAGCTTTTACGACACGAGTCTTGTACATTTCTTGTGTGAAATAAATCAAGTTGAATATACTCTCATCCGTTGAAGGCATCGCTTATTATTCGCAGCGTGATCTTTTCGTTGTTCCCGGACAGTTAAGGTGATATGATATGCGCTTGTCTCCGTTGTGACAAGAACGTGCGAAGAGCGACGTCGACGAAACGAGGAACAACTTATACTGTATAGATCTGGTTTTTCATCTCGGAGGGATCATTTCCTCACGAAACTTTTTTGGCCTCTTTTTTGTATCGCTGGGAAGATTCGTATAGAACCGGACTTTGCGTCTCGGCTCATAAAAATTTATAATAAAAAATGAATAAAAATATGCTATTATACGTAATTTTTTTTTTTTAAGTATTATAGAACACAATCTAGACAGTTTTTATGCTTCATTTATGTCCGGAATAAATATGTTTCCGTATAATGACAGTACAAACGTAGCAATAGAATGTCTTATAATGGAACCGTTTTTTAGAAACACAACGTAAGTTTTACATGTACGTTTATTTTATTCGAGCACGTTGTCCTATATTTTCTCTGACGAGATCTCAACACTCGTTTTAATTACCTTTTTAAGAAACGTTTACGTTTTATTTTGAACTAAACGAACAAATCTAAAATTTCATTGTAATCTTGTATATGATTTACAGAAATTAATTTTATTATACAATATAATACAGTCTTTTCAAATTGTCACGTATATGTACGTTCATCTTGCACTAGCAGAGTCGGTTATTTGTTCCACAGACTCACCCTGTGCTAGTTTCAATGGTTGTTCGGGCTTTTTTCGTGGTATCAATGCCGCAACGACGTACCTGCCCTCCTCGTTGACGAAATTGAATACCGTGCACGCGTTATACACGGAAAGTATTTCTGTAGCAATATCGAGCTTCTTGACGAGTTTTCGGAGATCTTTTACATAGTCGAAATCATATCGATCGTCCAATCCAATGACCAAGAGATCGGGCTTTGGCTCGAGAACATTGAATAACGAAAGTGATGCGTCATTTATATGTTTGCCGGATTGAACGTTCCAGCAGACGGCGTGTCTGGGAAAGAGCACCGTTGGCCCTATCACTTTCGTGCCAGTGTTTAACGTGAATCCCATCTGAAAAATAGGAAATCATACGTTGGAGTTAACGCACGTTTGCCTGAATGTAAAACATAAACCATGCACGTACCTCGTCGCAGCGAGATATCAAAAGTCGGGTGCCGATCTCCTTGCTGATGAACGTCACGGTGGTTTTACCAGGACCTTCGTACGCATTTTGAATTATACGTGTAGCGTGTAACGTCCTGCGAAACGTGTAGGTGTATTTGAGCAACTTTACGAGCAAGAGCCTTACGAGCGAACGTAGAACGGTAGAAGCAAAAGTGAAAACGTGTGGAAAAGAAAAAGCTTGTCATTTCTTTTATAATTCTACATAGAAAAACGGCTGCTCTCCCCTCTTCGATGTATACTTTATTGGTACGTAAATCACGTTCAACAATCGTTTTAAAATTATTGGTTTAATTAAACGATTATTGAACGTGATTACGCGGTATTTAAGTTCTTAGAATTAACGTCACACGACACTCGGAAATGTTATACAATCGTTAGCGCGAAGTAATCATTTGTTTCTTTACAACCAACACGTGTTTCGCACGTCACGTACCTGTAACCTCGCGGCGTTCGTCTTACGTGACACAACTTGCCGATCACGTTCATTATGTTTTAGCCCGAGGCGAAGTACAGATCTGCAGCAGCGAATAGACTCAGGAGGTTATTGTGCTTTTTATGACTTGTGACGACGTGACAAACCGAGGTTAGGACGTTCCGAGCCGAGCAGTTCCGAGTTTTCCGTCTCTCTTCCTCCCGCTCCCGCCACTCCCTCCGCCGTTGTAGCGCGCAAGAAAATTCGTTTTTGGAAACAATCTCCTCGTTGCTCCTCGTCGAGTCGAGGGTCGAGGGGGTGTTTCCGCCGCCCGACGCCCGACTTTTAGCCGCGACTCGCCGAAGCGGAGATCGTCCCGCGACGTTTCTCCGCACAAAGCTGAACTCGCACGAGCACGCGAGCGAGAATCGAGAAACGGGATCCGTGATCCGTCATCCGTCCAGGGTGCGGGGTGCGGCGATTTAAAACCGCGTCCCGCATCATGGCGATGCGCGGTCGGCGGTCGCCCCTTCCCGTTTTTTCAGTATATTTTTAGCAATATCGCGTATAAATACTCCGTAGAGTAGCGAAGATACGTTATTTCAATGTAACGCCGATGAGCAGCGACTGGATTGAAAATGAGCAAGGGCTGCTGGAAATTCGACGAAGAGGATAAAGGTGAGCGTACGATGGTCTCTCTCTCTTTCGCCCCCGACTCCCAAGAGTCCCGAGAGAAATCAACGAGAACAATCGATATTCCGCCATTTCCACCTCGCCCCTCGCCGCTCGCGCGTTCGCGGCCCGGAAAAGCCGGATGCCCCTCGACGTTACGTTTCAGGTATCTCGCGCACTTGATCTAAAGCTAAAGAGACGCGGTACTCCGCTCGTGCTGTCGCGTATAAATAACACACTTTTGTTCCTGCATAGTTGTGCATAACTTTCCAGTTTCCTCTCGAGTCTCGACGTAATACTTAATACTTGCGAGCACGTATGTGTACGTGTAACGTTACGGTTACGTAGGGAATGCCGGCGCGGCGGCGTGCGGAGTACGTCAGCTCGATGAACGACGAGAGGGAAAACCGCGATTAAAAATCAGGCGTACGTCGTACGCGACGTTAATATCGTCTAAAAATACGTGGCATTCAAGGTAGACATATGTAAAAATAGGAAATCGGTACAAGGCGAGAAAACACATAGCACTGCTCTCGGTAGATACACAAGTTTAATTTCTAGGCTTATAAGGTGGTTCTTATAAAAGCGAATCTTATCTGCCACAAGCCGTGTATATAGATCTGGACGAGGAGGACACGGAAGAGGATAAGCTGTGCAAGGAGTACAGCTCCTGGGATCAGACACCTGATATCCTACTGGAGGAGATATTCTCGTATCTGAGCATTCGCGAGCGTTACTATGCGTCCCTGGTGTGCCGCGCGTGGTATCGCGCCTTCAAGCTGCAGAACGTATGGTCAACGTTTACCCTGGAGGACACCACTCTCACGCGGGGCAAGTTCAACTACTACAGCGGCTGGCAGTACGTCCTGGATCACATAAGAACGTCCACCTGCTTGAACAAAGTCGGGAGGAACTTCCGCACGCTCGTATTCGAGCCCATGCTGAATTTCTACAATCTTTACGAATTCATGAACATGATATCCTGGTACGCCGAACGGCAGGGCTCCGACAACACGTCCGTTGCCGGCGTGGGTACCTATATTCGCAGGCTCAAGTTTACCTTTCCCTGCAACATGGCGAACAGGGATGATCCCGATCGAATCAGAGTTTTCGGCACGGGTGGGAAACTGCTCGAAGCTCTCAAGAGGCTCATGAGAAACCTACAGAATCTTAAATGCCTGGAGCTGATAGATCTAATGCTCGAGAGCAACGAGGCGTTACACTTGATGGACGATATCTGTATGAACTGTACTCAGACCTTGTCGAAATTGATTTTGATAAACACCACACGTTACTATTGTCCGTTATTACATGTAGGAGTATTCGTTAACTTAAATGTAAGTATACGTCAAGTATGTACTGATATTCAGTTGGTAGATATCAATATATTCTTGATATTTCATTTCACATTTAAAATACTTGCAGGTTTTAGTTATTAGTCCCCAAAATTTGCACGAGGATGTAATAGAGCTGATAGGTTACACAAAATTAAGGCACCTTCATATCCTGCAAAATCGATATAGTCCGAAAGACACTACCATAAGATTGGTACGTATAATTCCGTACTCTAGTTAGTACATACTGTGCGCATACATTACGCCTTTTGCATCGACAGATATATTCATTCAGCTTTTTATTTCAGCCAAAAAGATCGTCTTGGATCAAGATGAAAGCAAACAATCCCTATTTAAAAGTACACTTTGAGATAGAGAGTTATAAAGCCACGGATATCCTTTTGCCTATCAACCTGGGCAGAAATCCTATCGATTTATTGGAACACAGTGTCATACCGTGTCATAGTATAGTATTGGATAATCCAAATACTCAAGTTAGCGAGATAATATGCATTTTTATATCGGAGAGCAAAACGTCGAAACGTCTTCATCCTACTAATGTTCCGCAGGTTTCGCCGTCCATGGTGTTCCACGGAACGTTCTTCGAGTCGACGATACGGGTGTACGCTTTCAAGGGAGTAACGAGATACTATCTGCACAGGAGTTTCGCTAAGAGATTGGACGAGCCGTTAGTGCAGTTCTGCCGAATGTGCCCGAATCTGCATACACTGGTAGCATTTTGTATTTGAATCCAAAAAGCTTGTGATAGCTTTCCTAAAACACTGATGTTAACAACGCGACTTTACGACATGCTGGCATGCGTTCGTACCTTTACACATTATGAAAGTCTTTCTTGCTATTGTGTGAGTGTAAGTTCCTCCTAACTATCGTAGGCTTACTTATCCCGATGTTGCGCGTGCTAAATAGTCAGAATGTTAAATGTTCTACAAAACTTTTGTCTTTTTCATCGTAATGTATTCCAAAATGTAGAAATGTTCTTCTTTCTACATTTAGGTAAACAGTTACGTGAATAGCTGTGTATGAGATATGAACCATTCAGAACTCGAACTCGATAAAATTCTAAATCTGCGAAATTCATTTAGATACACGATGTTACCAAGTCGTTAACTATTTAGCTTCTGGACGCCTGATATAACACGAACTAAAAAAAATTTAGAAAAGACGCTGCTGTTCTATCATACGCCGCAAGTTCCTATCGATTTATATATAATATAGCGTACAAATAACACTTCTTCCACAGATGATCCGAGATAAAATATCGACCGCTACGATTTTAGAGATTGTCTCTACCGCGAAATGCTTACGCTGTTTGTACGTTCGGCGAAACGTAGTCCTGAAGAGATTTGATAGAGCCTGGTCGGAAACTCTCGATAGATCATCCGAGTATTATCGATGGATCAAGGTAAATAGCCGTAGTTACGAGAACACGGAAAGGGAAGTGTCCAGAATATTGGGCTATCGATGGCATATGCTGTCTGAGAAAGAATTTAAGGCGCAAATACTCACGTTGCACATATAAGCCGCTTATGAAGCGATTTTATGTGTTACGGTAAAAACAAATCAATATAATCAAATATTAAATAATCGATATAATCAAATCAAGTATTAAATCAATAACAATACTAAAACATACATTGATATTTTTACTGACAAATGTATGTACGTGCTATTCTAATCTAATATAGCAAAAATATACACACGTCGTAGTATCATTTTACGTTGGCCATAAATAAAAACCATATTTCATTAAATAACTGAAACTTGGAGTAAGTATATTTACTAATGAGTATACACGTAGTAAAAATTGTTTTTACCGTAACATGTGCAAATGAGACGTTGCCTATATTTTTTAGTTCTGAAATATTTTTATATATAATTATATATTAATTTATTATATTTATATATATATATATATATTATTTATATATAATGAAATGAGGCTGTAGATTGGTTGCCATGACTGTACGCTTAATATTAGTGGTAAATCCTGTAATTACATGCAACTGTTATTTTTATGTACCACTGTGTTATAATCGTGATTGTAAAAATTGTTATCGCGGATATATCGAAAGAGATTGAAATGTACTTAATTAAAAAGGTATCATTATATGATTTTGTGATTGTTGTACATGACTGTGATCGACATTGTTAACCGCCGAAGATAAAGGGATTTGTTAGACATTTGTTGGACTGTTCTCCAAAGAGAAAGATATAATAATAAAACGGGTAATTTTATGATGACGTTTATCTTTATATAATCTACGTTCTAGTTTAATACGTCATTACACAACTTACATATACGTATGTACAATGCTAATAAATATTTCGTACATCTTGTGTATGTGTTAACTGTTATATACGAAATACGTCCATCAGTTTGCATATTATAATCCATTTTTAAACCAGACGTTATAATTCAATCTATAGGTGTATTATTAATATAAAAAGATTAAAACGTGCAATTTTTCATTACAAAATCAACACATGTATAATATACATATCTAAGAGAAAAACAACAATGATAACAGTTCAAAAGATATCACCGATTCGACATGATCGCGTGATCGAATTGATAAAAACACTTAACACACGTACTGAAATAATTTATGCGAAATGCAATCATTGTTACCAGCATTACAATTGTATATACACATATTTCGACTTGTATATACACGTAGATTTTATTAAATATCACTAAATAAATATAGCCGTTAAAGCGACGACATAAATCACATGTTTACACCGACGGAATTTATGCAAGAAGAAAGAACGTACATCATATGGAATAATTCTGTACAATTTCGACTTGAAAATTGATTGAGAAACAGCAATTTTACGCTATTGAATGTAGCTACAATAAATTAAAAAAAAAAAAAGAAAAAAATTTAAATATACTTGCATTACACTAAAATGAGACAACCAGCATAGGAATAGAAGTGTGATTACGGTGCCATAGCTGCAGATCGTTTGTCGCGATTCTTATTGCGCTGAATGGTGCGTGCCTTGAACGCGGCCGCGTTCATCAATGTCTACAAGTCGAAAAGGGAGGAAATTATATTTAGCGTTATTACTTAAAACGCGAATGATCGCTTTTACTCGGATACTTACTCTCTCTAATTTACTCGTTTTGATCGTGATCGGTGGAGGTAGAACTTTGTTGCCAAGGTGAAAAATCTCGCGCAGGAGTTGATTTTCAGCAAGATGGATATTGATACCGGGGCCTAATAGCCGGCAGCAAGCGTTATACTGAGTCCTCGCGCACCATCCCTCTAAATACAGAGTTTCCTGGCCGAATCTCACGTGCATCTCCGGAACGACGTCTTCCTAGAAGTAAAACGAATCGTGTAGTGTCTCCTTATTTTATCTTGGCATCGGCGATCATCGCGAGTTTCGATTTTAAAACGGACAAACATATTGTTCGAGTAAATAGCGCAATATAACTTACCTCGATATAACGCAGAATATCTCTAAAATTAGCGCGTTGCTGTTTGCGATCTTTCTTAGCGCGGTACTTGTTGGAATCCGTGGCGAGTTCCTTGAGAATTTCGACCAGGTCGAGCGCCCACGTCTGCTCGTAGTCGCAGGAGAACGCGCGACCGAGTTCGAATATCACCGCCAGCGCTTCGCCGGCTGACAAGCGTACGTCGAGATGTGGCGATTCCAGCAATTCGCGCAATCGATTGAGCGAACTGAAAGAGAACGTTTCGCTTGTTTATCGTCGACGTTTGACAACCGCGCGCGCTCCCGATACGTTTCGACGATCGATGACTTACGGCATGTAACTGTTCGTTCTGCCGCTCGCGAGCAAATTGTAGATATCCGCGGAATTCATAACTGTTAGAAGCAGGGTCCACGATGAGATAGCTGCCACGTGGAGCGCCGCCACATCCGTGGATATGTTCGCGATCGCGCCGTTCCCTTTCAAATAGGAGCCCGAAAAGATAGACGACAGTAACTGTGCAATTTCCATGGTGTCGGTCACATCATTGCTTGATAAGAATTGATTCATGGCCAACGCCCAGCAACACTGGAATCATTATATTAATGTAAAAAGTCTGCCATTCCATTAACCATACAAAATGTGAGACGTTAACGATCAAGTATATGCAGTCTAATCTCATATCGAAAAATCGCCAAAAATATTGATTGAAATATTGACCTAGGCTACGTAAGCATCTTTTTATTACTCTTTGCGTACCTCGGCGCGTGCATGGACAGAAGCTGCGTTGTCGTTAGCGATGAAGGTAAGAGTCGACTTTAGATCTCTGCAGACCATCTCGGCGCTCTCGAAGGCGCCCAACTGGACGCACAGCAGGGTGCTCAATCTGGCCGCCGTCGACTGCTCGTCACCACGTCCCTTCTTCAAGCCACGCTCCGTGGCATCCGCAATGGTCATTTTTCTGTCCTCGACGAAATCGGGGATGTACTTGATGGCGAAAATTTTCTCGATGCCCGTGAAGCAGATAGTTCGGCCCTTCGCGCTCTTCTGCGTCAGACCGTCGATCGCCTCCTTCAGCTTCTCCTCGAACGCCTCCTGCTGCGCGAGCTCCTCCACCTCGTTGTCGTTCGCGTCCTCCAGCACGCTACGGTTGTCGGATTGGCCGCTGGTCTCGCTACACGCATCATTGTTGATCGAATCCTCATCGGATGTAAACTCAGCTCTTTTTCCACCTGTCAGCAGAACGCGAAACATACAATATGTTCATACAGACCAGACCTTTATGTGTGGTCTTCTGGGTATACATGTGCACACGCACACACACACACACACGCGCACACATTTCTTTATTTTACGTGGCAACTTGTCAGTAAGATGCCGCATATGGAGTTACGATCTTCGCATGTATTCGTTAATATGTGACAACCATCGGCGTTAATGACGATAAGCGATCTTAATATTCTTGAGTCATTAAGAGGAACGAAGACATTTCTCAGAAATCGGTCGAAAGCGATTTGATAATAGCTTATCTCCGCTAATAATAGATAAACAAAGGTTCGAAGTTTGAAAATCTTACGTCAGTTGGAAACTATGCAGGTCTTAACAAAGCAATGTTAATCCCAAGTTGAGGAAAATAATAACAGCTGCTAAAAGTGAACGTCATAACGTTACATAATGTGAAATCTGTACACAGCTGTACCTGTCTCGTTAGCGGTTAGCGGTATGTGCCACGACAGTACCTTACGGTAATATTCGTTCAAGTATGAACGAAATGTCTAGCTAAAATGAAATATGTTAGTTACATTCTTTATAATTTTCACAATTCTATATTTGCACCAAAAAAAAAATATGCCTAAACACGCCGCCAAAATGATATTAAAATCATCCTACGGAAATTAAATAAATTCCAGTCGTTAAATTCGGTAATTCCCGAATCGCATACGAGTTTTATCGAGTGGAAGAAGATTGTTGCTATCACCGATTCGTCGACGGAGAAGCAAACAAACAAAAAAAAAAGTTGAAAAGCCGCGACTCATCCACGACAAACGCGCAATACGGGAATAATAAAAATCCTCGTGGTTTCTGGTTTCAGCCGAGTCCTTGAGGAAGTTGGGAAAGGCGGGGCAAAGAAAAGGATCCTTTTTTTTTGCGCGCGCTAGTTAAGTCGAATATTCATCAGGCCGAGATAGGACAAACATCGGATAAACATCTGAGGAAGTGTGCGAAACGTCATTAAGCTTGAACAAGGCGACAATCCATTTGCTACCGATTACCATGGATTGCTACCGATTGCGCAAATCCCTGCTCACGCATGCACGCCTATTGCGATCGAGGAAAGGTATCGAGCGAGCCGCGTGCCGCGTGCGACTAAAAATAAAGCGAGACTGCGAGAATAAAGAAAGGGGCGAAAAAACTTTTGTTTCGAGCGCAAAAAAGACAAAGGCAAAAAAGATACGCGTATATCCCACCCCACTCCCACATATATCGCAATCGCGCGAGTCACGTGTCACGTAGGATATCTTCGTCTCGGTCTCGTATGATCGATCATCCCGGTACTCGCTAGTAATTATCGTCGTCGTTACCGTCGAAAACGTGCGCAACCACGTATTGTGACGCACGTATGATTCGCGTATCTCGTCACGCCTCGTGGCTCTTTGCGATATCTCGTATAACCTCTTACGGAAATTGCGCATTTTTTTTTTTCAACCGCGAGCGCGAATGCCCTTCGAAGTTCCCGAAGGTGGACTTGGTTCGTCCGGCTGTCAGGGCCGTCAGAGGCTCAGAGCGCTCAGAGGCATGAGAGTCACATGGGAATATCGCGTCCGCCATGGTCTCGATGGAGCATGGAGCCCGCTCGCGTTTTCGCGCGCCAAAAAGGGCCGCGAGTCGCGATGAGGAACGCGAAGACGGGGAGGAACAAAGAAAGGTGTTTATTAAGACAAAGCGGGCAAGACGAGGCGTCGCGCCGTGACGTAAGTCGACGAAATAAATAAGACTTCCATTCCGGATACGTGAAAATCATTCGGAACGGACAAACGGGCGGACGGGCGGACGGACGGACGGACGGACGGAGGCGCGAATCGATAATTTAATAATGTCGAGCGCGTCACGTGCGCGTTTCTCTCGCCAGATCGTAGGCTCCGGACGAGATAACGACGTTATACGTCATACTCGGCGAAGATGAGCCATAGTCAGTAGTGAGTGGTGCTTACCGTACTTTCCTCTTCTGCCCCCTTTGCCTGGCATCGTTCCTCAGCCTCCTTATCACACAATTGGTACTAGGTAAAAGACTCGATCAAGAGGGTAAATGTCTCGAACTAATGTCTTTCTTTCGTATACTGAATACGCCACGTGAATTTTTCGTTGGGAGCAGACGAAAACTCATTAACATGTTGCGGAGCGTTCAGAACATACACGTCGAGACAGCCTACGATGGCTTTCTCAAGTGCACTGGCCGTCCGTCTCTCTCCCTCAGTCTCCCTGGCGCTGGCCCCGCCGAACGGCCGAACATGCACGAACATTCTCGATCCGCCCACGAGCGCGATCGAAGACGCCCGAAATGCGATCATTGCGCGACTTGCGCGAGCCACGCGGAGCTCATGCAAGCTCACGATTTCCTACGCTTCGTCAAGCCCGCGCAGATGGCGCAGATTCGCGAGCGATTCAAGTTGCGCGCTCGCGTGCGGCTATCGGCGCGGGATTTTCAATCTGTTAACCTTAGCGACTACTTGCACAATATATGTGGACGTGAAATCAATCGACGAGAGTCAACGATATTAAAACGTGTCCTTACCGTTACATCTCGAAGACTTAAATACGTAGATTTTAAATAGAGAGAAAGCATCTTAAAAATTAAAATAAAGATCTTTTGAATATATGGAAAAATCATAAATGCTCCAACATCTGTAAACAGTTTAACCGGTTTAACGTAAAAAGCTCACGACAGCTTGGTTGTAAAAAAGGTACTGAGTTTATTAAATACATTGCCTTAACAAAGTAAATACAAACACTTTGGTACTTATTAAACTATGCGTTAAGATACATTTGCCGTAACTTATATCGCATTTGTATTTCTATAGTACGTGAACACGTGATCGCGTAACATCCACGTGTTTGCATCTTAAATCGGTAAAAATGTCATGCGAGTTTGTTACGTCTAAACTGATCTACAAGCAATACTGCTTTATTCTTCGACCGTACAAAGTAGTAAAAGCTTTTTACGACCTAACATCACACGTTGTTAATTTGTAACGTGTTCTCTAAAAAAATCTATACGTGTAATAAAAATCTGACGTTATTGAAACAAAGATGTCTTATTTGTAAAACGCAAAGTTACCTAAAATCTTATCTAAGGTTTTTGGAACATGTACAAAAAATGTATTCACGTAAACGTGATACTAGTACGACGATTCATCAGATATAATGTAAAATATTTTTTATTTTTTTTTAATCAAACGTATTACTTCACTTGTTACACGTTTTACTTGCATAATGTAGCAAGTAACAGGTGTAAGTAGTTACATAAATATAACCACATAAATAAAAATATTCTTATATATAATAAACGTGGACATATAAAATATATAGCAATATATTCATATTTGTTATATAACTTTGATTTGAGTAGCCATTAAAGGAAAGGGCCTATATACGTGTAAACCGTTTTTGATATTTTTGAGTCAAATATCTAAATTTCCAACTTCTTAGATTTCTCATGCATATATATCAATAAAAAAAACCAGTATTCAATCCCGATTTCAATCCCGGAAAAGATTTACAAAATTATTTGACAAAATCTGGATAAAATTTGAAATGCTGCACGTGTCTCAATATTTGCAACAATACTTGTAGAACGTTAGATTATACAGCAGTAAAACAGCAGTGTTAGGACGTCATCATTTTAGTGCACGTATTGTGAACGTCCTCTCAGTTGAGCGATGTGCACGTATTGTACATTTGCGCACGTGTCCTATCGGGGAATTTAACTTGAATACTTGCATATTAACGTACGTACATTAAGTATTAAACAACGTAACGTATATTACTTTCGAAATAAGAGAAAGTATGTCTATGCGAGAAAAAGACCTCAACGTAAACCTCGTTTTGTAAAAGAATAAGAAAGACTTGTACACGTAGAAAAAAAGCATAAAAATGTAAAGCATAATATATATCCTTGATCCATGGCTACGTATAAACTTTCATATTATCTCTGTTCACCATATCTTCAGGTATTTTGAACATTCTTTATAATGTGTTTATATTGTACGAGCTACTGATAGAGCTACCGTAGCTTGTTACAAGAGACAAAACGATAGATAGAATCGCTATGGTTGAAAGAGCGCCCATATGCGAAGCGCTAGATCCAGACTGTGTGCCGGTAGCAGCAGCGCTTTGTGCTGCGTTGAGTAAATTCTCGCACGGCGTCACTCTCCTGACGAAATTAAATATAGAATCCATTATATTTGCAGGCGTGGGATCCGAGCACTTTTCCAACTCCGCCACAACGCAGCTTTGGAGTACAGTCATGTCCCTGCGCGATGTATCGAGCAAAATATAAGTTTTTCCATCCCGTAGAGAAGAATGTGGTAAAATATCAATATTAACTGTGTTGAACTTCATATCTCATCAAACGTGCAAGATTTTGAATATAAATGTTCAACGTGGTAGGAATATTGGAAAGGAACAAACTCGTAAACTTGGCGCGCGGCTCACCTGCATTCTTTGATACCAAAAGTCAGTGACGGCAGACTCTCTAGTCCCACTAAACCATTTGTAGTTGGATCGGTTCTTGGTACGTAACCACCATATGTACGGTTGGCACAATCCTGAATCGCTTGCTGCTTCGATTGGAAGCATTCTGGTCCTCCAGCTGAGATGAAAACTGCAAAACGTGGGTGATGTAACTCAAACTAATGTAACGTTAGCCATAATACGGCCACGAGAAGCGAGAAGCGTCTAAAAGATACCTCCAGAAAAATCTTTAAAAAGTTTATTTGAAAAGTATAACTTTTTTTTAAGACTCTCTGATTTTAGAAATGTTCCTCAAACGTTTCTTATATACAATAGATGTCTATGGAATTTGATATTATTGTTACAAACGTAATAAAACGTTAAATAAAACCATCGATTCACACATACGAGCGATCCTATCGCCTTCCTTGAAGCAAATGAACTCGAGCAGCGAGTCGGTTATGTTCAGCACTATTTTCTTGTTCTCCCTCTCCTTCTCGTCCAGACACTGTTCCACCGTCTGCGTGAAATTGCTCACGCAAGCTCGCAGAGTGGCGCGCTTGCTGCAGTAGTTCTTGAAGACAATATCCAAATCGCCGGTCGGCTTGTACCTTTCCATCTCCGCCTGGAGTTCCGTAATGTTGATGAGCGACCGAAGACAATCTGCCATATCAATTTGCGCGCGATGAGCATCCTCGAATGCTTTTGGTCCGCCGTTTTTTGTACACTTCTCCTTAAAAAGATTTTTCGCCTCTTCGATGGAGGGTAGCGCCGATGTGTTCACGTTCTTCAATTCTGGGACGTCGCCCACCACGTTGCTGACTTGTTGCAGAACCTCGTCGGCAGATGGTAACGTCTCTTTCTCTTGCGAATGCGTACATCCAATGATACCTGTGAAACAAGGAAACGATATCACATTCAGAAATAAAATTCATTAAAGAATATTTTTCTTTCATATTGTAGCATTATATCGTTACGTTTTTCCGTTGGGATTATACACGATATTACGACTCTGATATGAAATACTTGATAGTGTTGTTGTTTATAGTTTGGAAGTTGATTTGCATTTAGAATAGTACGACGTTGTCGCACGTTAGCATCTAATACTGCACAAGGATATAACGATTTTATATCGGTCGCAAAGAGACGTGATGTTCTATGAGAGCCGCAAAAATTCTTCGTAGATTAACAGCTGAAAACTACATAGTACAATAATATGCATGTATCACGTTTGCCGCGTGATGTTTTTCTGATATTTTGTTCGCGCAATCATCTCGCATTTTTTCGCAAAGCACATTTTGTTGTTGTAGTTTTATCGTAATTTACCAGGCGTGACTTATTCCGTAGATGTATACGATGTGATCTGCAAAAGTATACGCTAGTAAAATAAAGAGGAAAAAACACAGGACAATTTTCATTTTTTATTGCAGTCACGCGCTTGTAGTTAATTACATAATAACTATTCATTATACAAATAACTATTCATTAAATGTAAGAGTGAGATATCAAGCCATTGTTATACATCTACTGTTTTTAAGCTTCAATATTAAATTCGTCGCTATATTTTTAATTTTCTTTAACCCTATGTTATACTCGCGGAGGGTAAAGCATAAGTACTTTAGCCTTAGAAATTTAAATTCAGTGAAATTTTTTTTATTGATCGACGTCTGCATAAATTATTTACACGTTCACAAAGAAGAACTTTTGCACTCATCTTTTAAAAGATACATATGATATTATCAATCTTTATTTGTAAATTATCACAGAGAACAATGAAAATTAAGATATAACGTTAGGGTGTATAATAAATACATTCCACGCGAGTAACGTAAGATTGAAAACGAGCGAGCAGACTTCTCCAAATTTTATCTCCGACGTCTTCACGCGATTAATAGATTTTATCTCTTAAGTTATATATTGTATCGTTCCGATGACGACAGCAAGGCTGCTCAAGAGATCTTTGTTTGGAGCACGCTTCCTTGCGAAGCTTCCTCGTGGCCGCGAGGTCAAAATGCATAATCTATGGACTTTGTATCCGTATTACTCAGCCTTCAATGAGTGGACCCGTTTTATCTTTCTCCCTTGTTGCATTTTTCGCGCAGGAAATGTTCCACGATGGAACACTGCCCAACTATCATACCGACCTTATAAACACGTCTCTTTCAATTTTTGCCGAGTATTTTGATCCGTCGATGTTCGACGTTTCGTATCGACAATACACCGAGGAAGCCGCTGCTGTTTCTCTTTTCATCGCCGTCGTGTAAAGCAGATCTCTCAGATCTCGCCATGATGAGTAATACGGTATTATCAACTATATCTGGGGAAAATAATAAGCCAAGTTTTGAAACCGGACAAAGATGTGTCTAAACGTGAGTCATCGCTAAAGAAAAAAAAAAGAGATAATTATTTCTATTCGATCGGTCTACATTTCTACAAGATAGTAACTAGGTAGCTGCACGTCATATCTCCATGGATTTTGATCTGGCACGTGATAGATCAGGGAATCTTTTTAGATCGAAGACAAAGCGAAGTTTTCTCTTATCTTATTTCAAATTTATTTACGTCAGAACTATCGTGCCGCTTCACGCGGTCTTTTCTCGTTTACCTCTAAACAGAAACGCGCATTGCGTAATCTTATTCAGCGATTCTCAAACATACGTGGAGTTTCTGTGAATATATATCCGTCAGATAAACACAATCGTATTAATTTCAACAAACGTGTACGACGTGTTACGTCGACAAGCGTCTTCTACTATTTGCCGGGCGATCTCTGGAGGGCGTATGGATCCCCGCTGACGACGATAAATCGTTCATATTTCGACTCCTCTTCGCACGTATAACAGTAACAGGTACGTGGCAAACTGTTGCGCAATGAAAGCATCGTGTCGTGCGTTCACCAAAATTTCGCATTCAACGACTTCGTCTTCCGCGCGCGCTAAACCGACAAAGGCTTACATTTTAATAACAAAAAAAATGAATGGATGTAAATCTGCACTGATTTAGTCGAAATAATATCGTAAAGCTCACACGCAGACCAAACGGTTCAGAAGCCTGCACACGCACGCTAACGCATGATCCCGACCTGATCCTGATCCCGATGACGGAAATTCACGGAGACTGGAGAAATAAAGGCAAAACGTTAAGTGTTGACGAACGCGACATTTTCAAATTAATTTAGAAGTAATTTTACGAGGAAATTTTGCTTATCATGTTGAAAAAAGAAATATCGTTCCATTTGATAAAATATTTACCCAGATTCCGTTTCTTAAACGCCTACGTTTAAAAATTTACGATATTTAATAGAGAAGTCGACGGAGATTTAATAAAATGTCAGACTCTCTAACTTGACGGATGATAATACGTATTGCAACCTGATTATTAATATAGTTGGATACGTCGAAGATAACGAGAGAGCTACCCGATGTTTGCTGATATAATGACAAGGTTCGAGCATCACATTTAAATGCGTAATCATGGAGCAAAGTGCGTTGAACACTGTATTAAAAACTTGCCGATCAACGATCAAACGTTATCGTGAACCAATGACGGATCTGATGGAAGAAGACGATCAACGAGTAAGCTTCAATAGCGACGTATACTTAATATCTACGTATCAATAATGATAAGTTTTGAAAACAATTTGGCTAAATAACTTAACGAGCCACCACGCGAGGGTCTATTTTGATTTATTTTCATTTACCTGCGCGACAGGCTGTGAAGTCGGCCATACGTTCGCACGCGCAATACATTCAAATATATGAAAATTACTATCCATCCTTCAACAAACGCCGTTATTTCGATGTAGGAGTAACTAATCGAGTCATTATAGAGTATAAAATGACGATGAGTATCCATTATTCGTTCCATATCTCAAAATTATCTATAATTTCTAAATCACGTACTTCTTATTTCAAAGAGATCACGTTCTAGCCGACGTATCCGATCAATCCCAAGGGTGACTTATAATAAGGGTGATCATAATTCCACGTGGAAATTTCGATCAAGGCCGACACGTTCGTATTCAGCGAATAGCTGAACCGAGCTAAACGTAATACGATTAATCGTCGTTGAAGAAAAAGATGCCAGTGGTGAGTGGTACTCGCGTGCAGATTACGTCATCGCACGAACCGTGTGCCGTGTGTGACCGGCATATACGTAGTACGTAAAAATTATGATAACGACGGTCTGTCTTCGAACCATTTCAGGACAGTGCACGTTAGTTGCTCGTACGCATAATCTGCCCAAGTACGTAAGTCATCCAAGAATAAGATATTTGAATTTACACGTTCCAATTTTAATGTTTCAGAAAATTTTGTTTTGCTTCGCCTAATCATATTTACAGCACGGCATACAACGGACGTGACTTCTGACATCCGATCTATAAACCGACGGCAAAACGATGCTATCAACATCATCGTCTTTTCGCGAGCAGCATCATCATCCCTTCGCAGTTCGCCTTGATAAAGGAACCTAAATAAGAGCACCTACTCTATATCGCATTCGCACGTTGGAGCGTTAACGGATAAACTACCTATTGACGTTCTTTCCAAGTTTCTTGATACCCTACAGTTTGTCTATACAGCGTACTTTGTGTATTATATTATCAAACACGAGGAACGTTCACGGGATATCACAGGCTTGTAATATTACAAGAATTTAAACGTTACGCTCGTTCCCGTTCTTTGATCAACGGTAAGAATGGCATAGGTTTAAAATAATTTTCAAGTGTCTCTCAAGTGCAAGTGGTACGCAACAAAATGGTATATCTTTTATTTTCTACGGTATGTCAAGAAAGCATTTAGACACCTACGTGGACTTCCTCGTGTACTTGACTAACGCGTTCCCGGACGTTCTCCGGATGACGTTTATCATTGTTTCCGCGTGATAGTTGTGACTTTCTCGGTTTATCGTTTCTATGCCACCACGTACCCTTCACGTGCGACAAGCGACTTTCTTATAGACCGTCTAAACGAATCTTTCGCTAAAACTGTGTGCAAAACCATCAATCTAACTCGGCGATTTATAATATCCTGTTAACGTTCAAAGGCGCGGAAATTTCATTCCGCAAATACTTGATCAAGATTATGCTGTATCTGTATCTAATCGAACACATGCATATATGTATTATATTCATTTTTATCAATGCAAATTAATATTTTAATCTCGATTTAATTTAGTTTTTGTCTTCTCCTAATTTTACGACGTAGAAAAAGATAAAAAGTGAGATAAGTTAAATCGAGATTAAAGTTAATCTACACTAGAATAGAACGTAATGAATATTAGCCAAGAAGAAGATAAGACAACAGTGATGAGGGCTGAAAAAATGTCTTATCCGCTGATTGGCACCGATTCTAGTTGACTGGGTTGTAAGATCGCGCCGTTGTAGCCAAGTGAGATTCGGACATAAAAATAAATAAATAAATCCGTGAAATGTGTGAGAATATGACTGGACAAAGTAATTCCAAACGTACCGAGAAGTAACGCTACGGCAGTGAACGTGGTGCACTTCATTTTGGCTGCGGACCTTCGACGACGGCGGGAGAGAGAGAGAGAGAGAGAGGAGGCGACGCGAAGGTATCGCTTGGTATCGCTGTCCGCGGCACGGGGCACCGGTGGCACGGTCGACTGTCGAGTTCACGCGCGCACGCACGTCGCACGTCGCACACCTCGGATGACGCACTGCGCGTGCACTCCCAGCACTCCTCAGTCCTCAGTCCTCGCGCGACACAAAGTACAGCCGTACAGAAATGCCTGCAATGCTTGTACGCGCGGGCGGCCAGCCCACTTCGCGTCACCGATCCTTTATTACGGACGGGCGAGACCGAGACCGAGACCGAGACCGAGACGTGTCCACTTCCACTACTTCGCTCCACCGTTAGCTGGCAACAACAGTGAACAGAGAGAAGGGGTGGAGGTGGATGCAAGGAAAGGGAGATAGATAAACAGAGAGAGGGAGTAAGTGAGAGGCACCGAGAGATAAACGGGGGGAAGAAAGAGATAAGGACAGAACAACACACCTACAACCTACCCTCCACGACGATCACTCTGACTGAACTGAACTGCACACGCACACTGCACTGCCTGCACTGAACTCTCGGTCTCGGCGCGTGTATGTACATACCATTAATTTTATACGCACGCGCCATCTTGCATCCGCGCGATGTACGAACTACGAAATTTCGTTGCTGACCGCGACCAAGGTCGGTAAATGACGCGTCGGTAGCGACGTTACAGTCCGCGACGGATATCTCACCATAATCGCTGTAGGAGTTCCCCGTAAATATATATCAGCATGTTAAATTTATCGAATGATATCAATGTAAATTTAGCATTTGATAAAATTAATCAAGTTTTGTTTATTTTGCGAGCGCTTGATTTTCGTCCCATATGTATCACAACGTGTAGGTACGTTAACGTCAAGTCCTCGGTAGTATAGTGGTCAGTATCCCCGCCTGTCACGCGGGAGACCGGGGTTCGATTCCCCGCCGGGGAGGATTTTTTTTTTTTCAAATTAGCACGTGTAATTTTAATACATATAATGGATAAAGATCGCTATACGTGTATTATAAAATTTTTATTCTAGAAATTTAGAGTCATTTCTAGTTCTGATATTTTTATCTTTTGATTATATATAGACATATTATAGGTACGTTAGCAGGTTCAGACAGAGGATGTTTTAGAGCGAACTGTTAGTCGCGATACAGATTGTAAAAGTTATAAAATGATAAGTACAATATTATAAGCATATATGTGGTAAATTTGAAAATCTAGTTTATGCTACTACTTCTTATGCATGTTGAGTAAGATTCTACATCGCGCATCGGTGGTTCAGTGGTAGAATGCTCGCCTGCCACGCGGGCGGCCCGGGTTCGATTCCCGGCCGATGCAATTTTTTTTTCATGCTGTTACTTTTTTTTGTATCGTGCACTATTAATTGTTAAATAACGCACTGCAAATGTTATTTAATTCAATATACTTCATAATAGTTGTGGACTTTTCGCCTCGTGTACGTGCCACATAAGAGATACATTTTCCCTGATTTATTGTATCTGTAAATTTAAGTACGTGCAGGGATTAAAATACTTTAAGTTTCTATTGAGAAAATATATCGTTATCTTTGCAGGGCGTCCTCCGAAGAGCAGTCCTCAAAGGTATATTTTATTGTAGCAGCTATAGTCGTTGATTTACGTAACGATCGTAAACCAGGTCTCGCGCGTGCTTATCGTTATTGATACCGTGGGTATATAGCAAAGATTGTGTGTGCGTTGCAGTACACGTTCGCACATTTAAACTTCGGTTTCAAACGAAGCCATATCATATACAAATAAAGTGATGAAGAAATTTATTTTATTAAGAAAAAATAATAATAATTTTATTGGCAAGAAAGAATAAATATATACTGCATATACATACATGTATACCGTATTCACATTATGTCTTTTTTTTACAGCCGTTACTTTCGCTTCGATGTTAATTTCGAGAATTTTGCTTAGCGGAACGAATTTCACGGAAGCGTCGCTCTCATTCCCAGAAGAGCGTTGAGCTTATCTGCACTATTACGTGCACAGCCCTACCCTGTTTTTGCCACTCGATATGCTCTTAGTCACAGATAATTACTTTTCATTAACGTAATTTAATTCTTGATTAGATAGATATCATACTTGGCTATTTTTCCTTCCAAAAAGGCACCCATCGCATATTAATACGTATCCGATTTGTTACAAAAACTAATGCGTTTATTTCTAGTTCTTGTTTTACATTTTACTTTTATTGCACCTACAAATTAAATTAAAACCAATCGGATGAATAGAACGCTTCATCTTGAATCCAGTTACATCGAAACCGCAGGGAGTTTAGGCGCGTAAAAAGTCAATCCGTTTCATAATCGCATATAATTTATTCGCAGAAGAATAAACGTAGGATTACAAAGAGGGATGCTTAAAAAGACGCGAGTGTGCGCCGTGTGCGGTCATGCGGTGCGCATCCACCGCGCTTTGCGCTGCAGACGTGGTCCCTATAACCAACTTGTTTTATAAATAGCTAATAAAGCGCGTCAAGGAAGAAGAAGAAAAAGATTGTCAGACACACATATCTCGCTTTTGTTTGCGCAAGTTTGTCATACAAACTTTTCATAGTTCAAAAGTGAAGGAGTTATCGCGCGGTTGTCCAGCGACCAAGTAGCTCGACAAGAGAACAAAAATTAGCGAGGGTATCAGATTAATTTTTAACAAGTCTCCCAAGGTCGATTTCCACGCACTTTTTTTTTCTTCTCCTTGATCGAGAATATTCCGGTGGGTTAACGATTAATGAAGTACATATAGTCAGTTTTATAAATTTGATCATCGGTACTCGCGGACGACTCGCGCGCATTAATATTGAACATAGTATAACATGTTTTTGCTGGATTGCACGTAGTGGAAGTCTAACGAGAATACGAGTGCGAATCTAACGAGAAACTAAGGTCATTTCTGATAACGTAACAACGATATTCATTTATTATACATTAGTTTAGCGGAATAGCAACTTTATGGTTGTTAATGCGCTCGACGACCGCCAGTGGAATAGACAGATGCAGCGGCGTGTTATCTCGCGAAATGCAAATAGAGAGATCAAGATTCACAGCTTATAAGCGTTGCGCACCATCAAGTCGAAATACGCATCGTTATCTATACTCGCGCTCATAGCGCTGTAATAATTCATAAATTCTTCCTCCGTTACCTGTAAAGAGAAAAGAAGAACAATAACGGTAAGCAAATTGTCTGGGGATAAAATAATTTTTTAATATTTTTACGATAAAAAGTATGAAATATATATCTAATGATGAATATAATGAATTAGAAAATGGAGCACTTAAAGAATTAAGAGAACATTGCATATTAATTCAATTTCTAAACGCTGATCACGTTGGCACACGTTATTAATCCTTCGCATTATTGGCTAAGGCTGTTAGCTAAAATATTTATAAGGCATCAAACTTGATTTAAGCGTGTTCGATAGACGCACGTAGGCAAAATTGTAATACACGGTTTGTCGAGCACCTTTATTTGTGCGAACTTAATATGTGAGAAACATCATAAAACATCATAAAACCACTTACGACACCGTCGACATTGCCCCCGACCTCGAAATTCGAGAGAAACTTATTTAAAATACTCTCTTCGCTTTCCTCACCGCTGATATAACGCGGATGACATTTCACGTTGTAAACCGTTCGTAGATCGTCGATGGTGATCCGCCCGTCGCCGGTTTTGTCCAATTTCTGAAACGCTTGCTCTACCACGTCTCTTCGGCTTTGACACATCAGTGGCTAAAAATTATTTTATTACCTTAATTACGTTCTATGATTATGCTACATCCACACGTATTACATATTTTATTGCTCATCCGCACATGTTAAAATCGACAATTTTTAAAAACGATTCTTTGCTTGAATGACGCATTAAATGTTTCTAAATGCAAGTACACGTAGACGATTCTTGCCCGAAGTATTTATAATCAAGTAAAATTAAAGAGTATATAAGCGAACTCACTCTTATGCCGACAAGAAACTCATCGACGCTAATATTTCCATCCTCGTCGGTGTCGAATTTCTGAAAAATTTCATTAATTTCATCGTCGGAAATTTCCATTCCAGTTTCCTCTAAACCCGTTTTAAACTCCTCGAGATTTAGCTTGTTGTTGCCATCCTCGTCCATACGACGGAATACCCTGAAAAAATACAAATAATGCGGGGGATTCAGATGTCTCATTGTCAGCATATCGTTACGCGACGTACGTGACGACATAAAGGTCGAGGACGGCAAGGTTGAGACTGATTCACGTGTGAATCAGGTGAAAACCGTATCATCATTGCACGCACACATATGTGACACTGAATCTTATTCGCGAATACGTAACATTAAATTTTGCATCCACTTTTGATTTCGTTCTACATCTCTTTTATCTCTCTTATCTCGCGTAACTAATATAACGCGAGCTTTGCTTTCTTCGCATTTTTTTTTTGCATTTCACCTTATTAGCGGCACATCGTTTAAATTTAAATGCATTCTATTGAAATTATTGTGCAGTTTAGCTTCTACGTAAAATCTATCGTTGTTCCTCCTTAAACTTGGGATTAATGTTTTAAAATGTATAAAAAATCGACATCCTTTCTTAAATAACAATCTCTCTCTTGAGAAGCACACGTATGCCACGTACAAATTATATTTTTATTATATTATTACGAATGATCAAAGTTGTGTAAAAATACTGATTTTTTTTTTCAAATCCTACTCGAAATGCAGTAAGTTTATCTAGAAAGAAATACCGATTAAAATGTAGCCAATTTTATGAGAAAAAGAATAAAAAAAGAATGATTCAGACATGACCTAGTTAAGAGGAACGTACGAATAAATAGTTTTAACGAGATAAATAGGCTCTATGATTTCGTATAGATTTACTTAATAGCAATGTAAAGGAGTGCTTTTTCGAGACTCACCTACCCAAACCAAGAATGCCATTGGCACCCCTAGCCAGGCAAAGTAGACGCAACTTCTCAATGGAATCCGTGGTGGTGTGTATGGCCCGCTGGGCCTTGTTGATCATTTCAATCTCCTGTCGCGTCGTAGCACTCCGTGGCCTCAAGCTGAACATCGCTGGGAAAAGGAAAAACGTCATTCGCTCACGTGATGAGTATGAGTCAGGTGCGATACGTAGAAAAAAAAGAGAAGGAGAGAGAAAGAACGAGAGCGAGCCACGCGTATTTACATTCCAAAACTGGGCATATTGAGGAAGTTTTAAAAAGAATCAGAAATGTTAAGACGTGCATAAAACATAAGCTTTTTTTATAAATAATATCAGCACGTGAATTTTTACAGATTTTTTTCGCTGGTTAGTCTTTACAAACATTTATAAGGAAGTTTAAGATTTTTTAATGAGTTCTAATGGAAGACTCGATGTTGCCTATCAGTTATAAAAAAAAAACCTGTTAAAAATGTTAAGAACTGAATATATTTTGTACGTTTAATATATGAAGAATATGTACTAAAAGTACCTTTTCAAAGATTTGAAAAATATGACCACATGCAGGTTTTCTTTCACGATCAAGTGACAAACAAATCAAACACCATGAAAAAAAAGCGATCCAAAATAAAGGAACGTACATCGTACATCTATGTATTTACTTAAGTATGGAAGATCGATGAGAAACATTGAATACGTGTTGAATACCTAACGAACAAAGCTACAATTTTGCTTATATGTAGTGAGATACAATGATAAGGTTTTTCACTATCATGCGCACAAAGCTAGATGAAAAGTGGGTTATTGATTAACCGCCTCTGTTGCTTGTCACTTGATGATAATGCACATCAGTTTTCTACATTGCGCGACATCGACGTTCACGTATCCCGTCATCGACCGCCACGTGAAAGCTGTGAAAGCCGACCGCTCGTTAATAGTTTTTAATTATTTCGTGAAATATCTCTTGGCTCGCAATAATGGGAGATTGCAAATCGCACCGGCACTTCTATTCTGAAAGCTTCGTTCGCATAAAAGCCTCGGTCGTTGTTGCTGAACACTCCCTCGACTTTTATCTGCGAAATTCTAAAATACACGAAATCTATACCCGGAATATATATACATAGAAACGAAATTTATCAAATTAAAAACAACTTGCCATTATTTTTTATTGTTTTAACATGGCATTTATATCAAATATATTCAAAAAGTTTGTACGTATTATATTGTGAGAATTACATTATTGCTATAAAAATAATGTATTAAAACTTGTCAAAAGATACTCTCAGATGTTATATAAAAAATCTAAAAGTTTTATGCTTTGTTAATATTACCATTTCAGACGTATGACCGGTATCAAAATCGCGGTTGCTTAGATAATAAAATGATAAGTTATATAAGTTAATATCGTAGATAATATATCGGTGACAAGTTTTTCTACATATAGCATACGGACATACAAAGTATAATAAGGACCTCGTCGTGTAACGATCACGACTTTGCATCTCGCAAAGTCGTGGCCTGCAGAAATACTTGTCATTCCCAAACAAAAAATCGTTTCAAAATAATTATTAAAAATCACTTTAACGCTATTTAACGGTATTTTGATGTTATGACTTTCTGTTCTGTTTGAGTTTTGTTGGTAACCAGAGCGCCGTCGTCGCGATATTAAATATTTGCGAGCGAATGACGTATGCTATGAATATTTGCGAATGTATATATAGCATTTCATCCGGAAATAGAGAGTATATAAAAAGAACAGAATAGAACGTATTTATTATTCATTTTGAAAGCGTGCCTTAATCGTGTGACAATGCTTGACATAATGTTTGACAGTGCTTGACAATGGAAGAAAGATGTTTGCATTAATGAATAGAGGATTACATTTAAAAATTAAGTATGATATAACGTGAAGCACAGAGAGACGTATTGATAATAGAAATAAACTATATAGTACGTTCTTTTAGAAATTTTTTTACTTTTGTAATCATTAGTACGATCAATACCCAAAATAGTGTATAGCGATTATTTTTCGTATTGCCTTGAAAGTTACTAGACCTAAAATTGAACATAAATAAATTTACGTAAACTTTAGTTTTTTAATTAATTAACGACATTCGTAACTTTGAACTGTCATAGATATTTAACAACTGCATTTAAAAATTGCAAAGGTTTTTACATATCCGTTGGTTCGGACAGGAGGTTTGCGTGAGAGAGAAACAATACTTTTCTCCACGTACACCATATAATATATAGTATAGCTAAGAATTATCGTTATTATACATATTATCCAAAATAGCTGCGTAAAACTACAACAAAATACCTGCTATATTATTCTCCGTTTCTGATAATGCAAGGTCTCGTACGTCCGTTGCGATATTCTTGCAAAAGTTACTACGTGCGAAAAATTGTGATTCGCTCGGATAAATAACTCACGACGAAAATCCGCGACGAAAAGATAAATATCCGCAAGAATGTCCGGTTAACATTCTTCCTTCCGCGTTTCGCGCGGCATCACTCACACCTTAACACGCGGCTTTCGGCGAACGTGATAAACGCGATGGAGAACGCGGTGGAGGATCGGGAGGACACGTGCGCGTGTGTGCAATGGAAGACGGTTCACGAGATCACGAGACCAGCAGCGGAAGGAGGCAGAAGAACCGGGGAGGAACTTGGAGATACTTGGTTTACTCTTCGCAAGAGGAGGCGAAGGAGACGAAGGAGGCGGCGGCGGCGGTGGCAGCGCGACGTTTTTTCCAAGAGGACCGGAAAGCGAGTGGCGCGTGGCGTTGGCGGTCCCTCGGCATAGCGGATCGCGTCGTGAATCCTATAGCGCGACGACACACATTATTACGCGTGCACACCCTGGACGGGAAAAGTCTATACCCTGATGGGTTCCCGGTCCCCGGTCCCCGGTCCCCGGCCCGGGCGTCACGATGTATCCATAACGACCGATTTGTCACAACACGCCCATCGCGATATCGCATCCGCTCCGCGAGCCGCAAGCGTGACCGATTGGATTGCGTGATCGATCGCCGATCGCCGATTGTTTCCTCCAGGGGCGAGAGCCAGGCGAGGTCGAAGAAGAATATTGGAGAACGCTCAGGTCATCGTCGTCCGCATATGTATATATGGTCGAGAGAATAATAATAATCGGCGGGATCACGTCGTCATTGTCAATTGTCATTTGACGCTCGATTGCTCCGCGATTTATGAAAGTTAAATATAGTCGCGATCAGCTACTTTTAGTTTTTATTTGTTTCGCAATGCGGAACATAAGCCCATAGATATTATAATGAAATTTGAAACAAATAAATTCCTAGTTTCACGCGTTGAAAAATTAATACACACATATATGTGTTATTCAGTTATTACATTAATAATATATACTTATGTATATTAACGCTTAATATTATAACATTATAATATTACATAAATTTATATACGTGACGTTAGGTTATCGCCCAACTGTTTATTTCAGCGCGGTAATGTTACCTTGACCTCTATATATTGGTCTCGATAGACCTAGATTGATATCAATGGACTTGGACTCTACATCGATAGACCCAGATCAAACGGCATCGTAGTAGAATAAGTAGAAAGCCCGGGAAGTAGAGAACGTACTGTACATATTTAATCGGCCCTAGAGCCCCTTGGATAACACGGTTGCTAGCGTGTTACGTGATGCGGTATACGCGTGTGGTATTATGTAGGGTGTTCCGCGTTCTTGAACTCTTACATTTATTTACTTTTGCGCTTAAACTATAACAATAACTAGCAGTAGGACACAAGATGACAAAATGATACACGTGGCGGCCAAACGGTAAATGTTACTGTATATAAACGACGAATGTATAGTTACAGCAACATTCGCGAACACGGCGACAGCTTGTGAAAATAGACAATGATATTTCTTAAGAACAATATTATCAGTTATGATACTTTATCGACTGCAAGCTGGAAGATAATTATTTTCTAAATTTGATACCGTGGCTTCAAAGAACATTGCGACACTTCGAAAACGCCCCCAAAAATGTCTTAAAATTTCGATGCCGTCTTGTGCGAACGTGTCGAAAGAACATCATTATAATGTTTCTACGTGTAAGACATATATCTTATTTCGGACATCACTTTCAGACATTTGCAGGCAAAGTTATAAGCTGAAATGTGCTAAGAATAAGAGAAACGTGCAAATATATTTCAAAAAAAGAAGAAACACAAAAGAGGAGTTGAACGTACTTAATAAACCAATAGATCAATATCTATTTCTTATACACACATACGTACATAAGAAATAAAGGTTTCTATAAAAATCTACCGTTTACTGCTATTTTGTTTTCAAAGACGCAGGTCATTTTACAATATAGCGTCTGCGCCATGCTAATATTTTCATCATTAGTATTAAACGTAAATCATTATATTAATCTATTTATTAAGTACGTCCAGTTCTTATTTCACGTTCTTCTTTGTTTTCATGAAATTTCATCTTAACCGTGTCGTTGTGACACTGAAATAATAAAAAAATATTAATAGACAGATTACTAAACTTGAACGCAGTAAACATTTTTATAGACCGTATTCTAATCGATAAACGTTGCTGTAATCAATAAATATATGCTATAATAGCTGGATGTGCTTACAAAAAATATCTTATAAAAAATAGCATTCAAATGCTTTTCTCTCCCCAGAAAATCATGAAGATTACTACTCTGTGTGATATATGTCTTTCAATAAAGTTTTAAAAACATATATACCTTTATTAAGACGAGTAATCTTATAACTTTCTTTGTTGTTCCATTTGGCGGGATTTTGTTGCATGTTTACCGGTATATTCCAAGTAAAAAATTGATTTCAAAGGAAAGAAATGATTTTAAAGATAAAGAAGATAGAGAAGTTGAAATCTGTTTTGCCAATGTTTTAACTATAACCACACGTATCGAAACTGATGGAAAAAATGGTCTTTATATATTATAGTCCTTACTTTGCTGCTTGCAAGTTTTCTCACTTATTAACACGTGATAATAAGACATTCCTGTTTTATCAAGCAAAACTTTTTAGCGATAAACGATTCTCTATTATATCTATATATTCTTTATCATCACGTTACATTAACAGATAATCGCCTACATTAGCAGAATAGTTATTTGTAAGAGCAGCGGAACAATCAAAATAAATATGTATGTTTGTTTGGAAAAAAATTGTGTCGCGTTATCTCAATGTGACAAACATGACAATAATATTTAGCCGACAACGACGCGTTTTCGATAGTATCATGCGCTGGGATCATGTACACACATACATACTTCGATTTATAGTTTAGCCGACACGACGTACCATTTTCCATACCATCCGCTCGCCGAGCACGTACTGATAATTTGATTTCCGATTATCATACGTCTACATACGTCGCTCTAACCTACGAGACCTACGTAGCCGTGTCCGGTTCCGGTATTCCGGTACTCCGGACAGTCCGGATCCGGATACTCCGGTGTCGAGCTGGTCGAGCAGCGCCGAGGCTGGCCGAGTGATTCCGAGTGAATCTTCTAGAACGGGATAAGAGACAAACATATGTGGCAGTGGCAACATGTGCGCACATGTGCGCGGCCGAGCCGAGCCAAGCCAAGAGCCAATCGCGTGGCGCCATTTGTACGGGACTGCCGTCGGACACGCGCGGCGCGGCGCCGCGCGTCATTGGCCGACACGTGCTGCGTGGTCCGACGCGATTGGACAGCCGTTCCGCCGGCGTCGTGTATTCGTGTATATCGCGTCGCCGTCGCGACCGTTCCGCGACAGTCGGTGAAGAAACAGCGGTACGTTAGTGCCAGTTGCTAGTGGAGCGAATTTGCTAGGTCGTCGATAATCCCTTTCTCGTTCACAGTCCTTCACGCCGCGGCGACGATGAGGAAACTCTACCTGTTGATCGCAGGATTATTCTTGCTGGCGGGTAAGCGGGGCCTCTCGTGTTACCTCCAACGAGATCGGTTCTCTCTTGGAACAAAACGTGTCTTCGATATTTAACGCGTTTATTTGCTCCCTAGGATTCGTCCGGGCCGAGGATGAGCTCGAGGAAAACACCGTGGAGGATGATCTCGGCGCCAGCCGTGAGGCATCGCGAACAGGTTGCTACCTTACAGTTTAATCCGCGAACAAAGAATCGATTCCCTTATTCCCATGATTTTTGACAATAGTGTTGTAACAGGGCCCGTGGGAAGGGCCCGTTAGAATTCAACATGTAGCCAACGTATTCAAACGTTATTCTATAGAATTTAGAAAAGTACAAGTTTATTTCACCAAAGTAGAATTTCTTTCATGTATAATACGATTTGTCCACGTCTTGAGTTAACCTGAAATTTGTATAATCTGTTGGATAATCATTATAAATTTGAGTCGAGTACATTAACAAGATTTTGTCTAAAAAAATTAAGCTGAATCAAGTCCTTTTTCTTATCTCATTTTTATATAAGTTTCATTTCATATTATTTATAAGAATATAAACTATTGCATTACACATTCAATATTTAAATTCTGTTGCGCAGATCATGAAGCGGTACAAAGAGAAGAAGAAGCGATAAAGATCGATGGTTTAAATCCTGCTCAGATAAAAGAATTAAGGGAAAAGGCCGAGAAATTTGCATTTCAGACCGAGGTCAATCGCATGATGAAACTTATTATCAATTCCCTCTATCGCAACAAAGAGATCTATCTTAGAGAATTGATCTCGAACGCATCTGACGCACTGGACAAAATCAGATTGCTGTCTCTCACAGATAAGAGCGTCCTGGAAACAAATTCTGAATTGGCTATCAGAATAAAAGCTGACAAGGAGAATAAAGTATTGCATATAATGGATTCCGGTATCGGCATGACAAAGCAAGATTTAGTAAATAACCTTGGGACCATCGCAAAGTCTGGCACAGCTGAATTTCTGGGGAAAATGCAGGAAGTCACGAGTACTCAGGACATGAACGATATGATCGGCCAGTTTGGCGTGGGCTTTTATTCCGCGTACTTGGTTGCGAATGTCGTTGTCGTTACTACCAAGCATAATAAGGATAAGCAGTACATTTGGGAATCTGACAGCTCGAACTATAGCATTGTTGAAGATCCACGGGGAGATACGTTAAAGAGAGGAACGACTGTAAGGTATGTCGTACATGTATTCTTAAGCAAATTTATCAAGTTTGAAAGTTTCTCTACAGCCATAATCGTAATATATATTTTTATTTTCTACTAGGTTGTAGAACGAATATTCTAATGTTGCGTTTTTTTTTTTTTTTTTTATAACTTTACAGCTTACATTTGAAGGAAGAAGCCGTGGACTTCCTAGAACCAGATACGATAAAGAACTTGGTGAAGAAATATTCGCAGTTCATCAATTTCCCCATATATTTGTGGAACAGCAAAGTTGTACAAGTCGATGCCGACGAAGTGGAAGAAGATAAGCCTGTGAAGAAGGACGCGGAGAAAGATGATACCGAGGACAAGGAAGATGAGGAGGATGACACTAAAGTGGAAGAGGACGCGGATGAAAAGAAACCTAAGAAAGTGGACAAAACGGTGTGGGATTGGGAATTGTTGAACGATTCGAAACCAATTTGGACCCTAAAGCCAAACGAAGTTGACCAACAGGAATATATTGAATTCTACAAAACACTCACCAAAGATACGCAGGAACCTCTGGCAAAGACACATTTCGTTGCGGAGGGTGAAGTCACATTCAAGTCCGTTCTATTTATTCCGAAGGTTCAGCCGACCGACAGTTTTAATCGTTACGGTACCAAGTCCGACAATATCAAGTTGTACGTCAGGCGAGTCTTCATCACTGACAAGTTCACCGACATGATGCCGAATTACCTGTCCTTCATTCGTGGTATCGTGGACAGCGATGATCTACCGCTCAACGTTTCGCGCGAGAATCTTCAGCAACACAAGTTGATCAAGATCATCAAGAAGAAGCTCATCAGGAAGGTATTGGACATGATCAAGAAGATGCCCAAAGAGGATTATCAGCAATTCTGGAAGGAATTTAGCACAAATATCAAACTAGGCATAATCGAGGACGCTCAGAATCGTGCGAGACTGTCCAAGATGTTACAATTCCACTCGTCGGCGCAGACGGAAATGACCTCTCTACCCGAATATGTCGCCCGCATGAAGCCCACGCAGCAGCATATCTACTACATTGCCGGTTCGTCCGAGGAAGAAGTGAAGAAATCGCCATTTGTCGAACGGCTGGAAAAGAAAGGCTACGAGGTGCTGTATTTGACAGAGGCGGTGGACGAGTACGCGATCTCGTCATTGCCCGAGTTCGATGGTAAGAAGTTCCAGAATGTAGCAAAGGAGGGTTTCACGCTAGACGAGGGTGAACGGGCCAAGGAACGAATGGAGCAAGTGAAGACGACGTTTGAGCCTCTAGTTAAATGGCTGAATGACATCTTGAAGGATCATATCAGCAAGGCGCAAGTGTCCGAGCGTCTGACCGATTCGCCCTGTGCCTTGGTTGCCAGCATGTATGGCTGGACCGGCAATATGGAACGTTTGGCGATCTCGAACGCACATCAAAAGACCGATGATCCACAGAAAAGCTACTATTTAAATCAGAAGAAGATTTTGGAAATTAATCCGAGGCATCCACTCGTCAGAGAACTGCTACGCAGAGTCGAGGTTGACTCGGCCGATCAGACAGCCAAAGACATCACCCTGATGATGTTCCGTACGGCAACTTTGCGATCGGGATACATGCTACGGGAGACCGCGAGTTTCGCGGATAGCGTGGAACAGCTAATGAGGCGGAGCCTGGGCATCTCCTTGGACGAGGTACCCGAGGAGGAGGACGCGCAGGACGATGAATCGGCAAGCAGCGAGAAGGTGTCGGATGTCACGGCCGAGGACGAGAAACAGGAAGAAGAGGAGGAAGACGAGGAGCACAAGAACCACGAGGAGTTGTAATAGAAGAGAATTATAATACAGCGATACATTCGAAAGACTTGTGTTTTAGAAGCGTAGCTATACAATGTATAGTTACCTTAAGCTCTCCTAAGCGGCGACCTTCCGTGTCGCCGAGTTTGTAAACACGTTAGATATGTACAACTTGATGATATATGTACGTTACGTCAATCTGATATCGTGCAAATTTTCGAAATCGTCAATGTTAAAAGGAAAGGTAAAACGTATTTAAATTCTTTTTCTACATGAAACGCCCGTAGTCGCAACATTGTCATCCCAGACATCGACGTGTGTCTATCATCGATATCAGTTAACGTGTAGATTTCGAGAGATTTAAATATTTATTATATATATATATTATCATTTCAATCTTCCATATCTTTTTAGTAACGTGAAGAGAGTATTGACTGAACACGTTACGTATGGTATGTTTGTGATATGTGTGAATGTATTTGTACATGAAACATAAAAATTATATTAAAGAATTAAGTACTATATCTACTGTATTTTGATGTGTATTTCATTAATATTTAAAACCTAAAAGTACGTATATATTTAGCTTTAATAGATCATGTCTAGAGAATGAAAAGGAAAATTTATTAATACATTTGTTATATAAAAATCTTAAAATTCAAGACTAAATTAAGATTAAATAAAAGATGGTTGAGATATTTATAGGCTTATGACAACGTACGTACTGTTTATGCATTATAATTAAAGATGATGCAGACGTTTATCGACGTTCTATAGAGATTGAGAGTCCTATTCCATGTATTAAATATTACAAACTTTATTGCAACATTTATAATACATACATGTATGCAAGATGGCTAAAGTGTTACAGATATCTCGGGAACCATAAAAATGTATGATGTTGTTAAAAAGGTATTCATGTTTGCAAAATGTACGTTTATAAAAGTAGAAAATTTTGTTATACGTTTGATGGTGGAATGAATCACGTAGAGTTAAAGGAAACGATAGACGCTTTAAACAAGAACAAGTACTAGGAACGCCATAACGCAGCGCTTAAAAATTTACGAGATAACACGAAACATAAATTATACAATACACACGTACCCTCGTTCTCGTGCTAGAAAAAATGTCAGCTTTTGTCAAACAGAGTACGTAATTTAACGCAGTCGCGAGCACAAGTGTGTTTGTTAGCTAGGAATAATTTTGGACGCTGACGCGCGTTTTCGCGTTTTGAAACAATGGCGCGTCGCGCAGTTCCGGCCTTCCGGCCGCCATGGGAGCCAGCTGCCCCAGGATCGGCTCTCGGCTCGTGACGTAAGGAGCCGCGACGGGGGCCGGCCAATCGGCGGGACGGACCGCGCGCGACGGCCGCGACGCGTGCCGGGCGGCGGGCGGTCTGGGGCGGTCGCCGCGCGCGCCACCGGTACCGGGGTGGTCATTTCCGTTTTCGATTCCGACGTCATCCAACTCCGAAAGCCCGTGTGTTTTGTGTTTCTTTGGGGCCACGATGATTATCGCTAATTTAACGTAAGTACGCGGCACGTCGCGCTGGCTCGCCCGGACCGTCCGGACGTGTTCGCGCGGCCCCCGGGAACCCGCACGGCCGCACGTCCCGCGTGCTCCGTGACGCTTTACGATCAGCCGCGCGCGACCGATACTCCGTGTCGACCACGGCCAGGACGACCGCTCCGATTCGTCTGTTTGGTGTTTGGTCTCTGTTTACCGGTCGTCTGTCGCGCCCCTCGCGTTTCCGTCGCTCCCGATTCGGCATTTTCATTCGACATATTAACACGAACGGTCCCCGTCCCCGGGGCTGGGTCCGTCCCACCATCATGGGGGACCGGTCCTCTCGCGTGCTCGCGAGAGAGGCCAGCCGGCGCGGAGCGGCGTGAACGCGTGAACGCGTGAACGCGTCAACATCAATCTCCCGACAGTCCCGACGTGCGCGTCAACAAAGTAAATGGCGCCCCGGCTCCGACCGCTCCCTCGAACGTCCGACGCGACGCCTTCTTCGCTGTTCTTCGCCCTTCCGCACGGCCGGTCCACGGGACACGGCCACACGGGGAACGGGGACACAGATGATAGAGATAGAAATTTCTCGCTTGCCATTGTCATTTCGTTGAGAAGGAGTGGGAAAGAACGGGGCGGGGACGTGGAGAGGGGAAGAGGGACGTACGTTACGAGGCAGCGAGTCTTGCGAGCCAAATAAATTATGCCGCTTGATTTCTCCCCCTTTTTTTTTATTTATTAGTACTTGTAAAATGTAAAATCAGGAATGTTAAGCAAATGGAGTTGTCGTTGGTTGTCGTCGTCTAACAGCTGACCGTGATAGAGCTCGTTTGGTCACGGTCGAGACTGTATGGACTCTGGACAATCAAATCTATTAGAAACAGATTTTTCCAAGTATCTGCTACAAATCTTGTTCGACAGAATATTAACAGAAATATAACATAATCTCAAATCTGTTAACGGAAGATGATACGTGCTCCGTGCTCGAGTGCGACAACTGAGCAGAGTTTGCTGTTTCGTAATATTATATTTAAATAGTTTTATCTTGATGGTTACAAAACGATGTATAGAGCGTAGACTTTGCTCGGTTGCCGCTGACAAACTGCTACGAGACTGCTGACTGCCAATACTTTGCTCACTGAGAACGCATGTAACATCGACAACCTCTTTACCAACTTTCTATTGATATCGCTTCTGAGAATACCGTACCACGTCTTTTCTTTTGCAGATTGAAACTTTTGAACGTGGAATTAGGTTTCTTCATGTCTTAAAACATTTCAAAAACATACCGACCATAAAAGAGCAAACATCGTGCTGGTCTTAAGACAGAAAAATAAGCAACCTATAAAGATAGTAAAAAAGCTATTGTGTACATAAAGAAAAACTGAAGCAAACTTAACGTGACTCGTGACTGGAGTATACACGTCGGAAATATTAAAAACATGGGCATTCAAGACTTGCAAACTTTCCTGGACAGCACGTGCGTACAAGGGGGATCTATACCTGTAGACTTGTTGAAAATAGCGCGTATGGTCGCTCAAAAATCACAGCGCACGCGTGTGATTAAAGGACAGCAGCTGCATAATTTCGGTAAATTGAGACTGGTTCTCGACGGAGAATGTTGCTTGGATCGATTGTACGGTGGATTTTTCTCAGGTAAATAATAAAATAACATACTTTGGAAAATTCTTATTCTTGAATTCTTACGAAGAACATTCAGTTTAAATATTAATAATATTATTACTAAAAATACAGATTGGGCTTGTGGTGGACAATGGAACCGTATGCTTCAATTTCTTGCTGTTCTTATACAAGCAATGGAAATGTCGGGTTTGGAGGTAGCTGTATTCTTCAATGGATGTTTCGAACCTCTTCGGAGAGCAGATTGGGTGCAACATCAGTTGCAAGTACGCGCTAAAGTTAATAATGTAAGTTCGTTGCACAGTTGACGTACATTTTCAAATCACGTGTATGTGGACAGCACGTCAAATTTATCAAGTCTTTTTAAAATATTAAGGTCTTGAAACATATAACAACAAAAGGTACGCCGCCACCGAAAATCTGGTGGACTCCTCCTGTATGTTTAAGGACCAGTTTACGTATGGCTCTCAGGCATCTGAATGTCACAGTTGTAAGTTGATAAATATCTGTCTTTGTTTTTTTTTTTTTTATCATATCTTTGCATTTGCAGTTGAAATATTAATTAAAACGTGGTAGAGTAGTGTACGTTGCTTACAATAATTTTAAAAATCTATAAAACGTTACCTAATCCAACATTATTACTATTTTAACAGTTGAGTAGCATGGACGACCATCACCAAGAAGTCATTGCTTATTGTCGTGAGAATACGTACAATGGACTGATAGCTGATGATGCGGAATACGCTGCATTCGATCCTCCACGTTATTTCTCATCCGAACAATTAAAACTTACGTACAAGGTACGGTATTTTTCAGTACGAAAAATAATGTATTTTGTGTGCTACGTTACAGCGTCCAACGACTATATATATATATATATATATATATATTTTTTTTTTATATTATAGGGTTCTCTCGATACAAAAGAATATATGCTTTCTGAACTCACTAAAGCTCTCAACATACCATCTGACAGACTGTGCATATTGGCAGCTTTACTTGGAAATTACATATTGACCGAAAACGACTTGACCGATTTTTACAAAAATAACAATATTAGCACCAACGTGCTGAATAAGACAAGCGTTGAACAAATGATTAAAATAATTGCGACGTTTGTCAAGGAACTTCCATCTGCAGAATTGGACGTGGTCTCGCAAAAGGTGTTTGGTTCCGTCTCCGATCCAAGATGTTCAAAATTGAGACAATCTGTTCAATACTATTTAAACGGAACAAAAGAGGGATTTTTGCATTATAAGCCTGTGAAACCGACAAAAAGTGAGTGCTTTTTAATATTAACGTTTTCTCCAAATACCATCTCATTATTAGATACGTCCAATATATTTCAAACGTGGGATATACTATTGGAGAATATTTTCTATTCATAAACATTGTTTTACACAAAGAAAGTAAACGTTTTAGCTTTTAAAATAGAATTCTAAAAACTGAACATAGAAGTAGATGGTACGTGCATATATATCTATATATTGTTAGCTTTAGTTTTAATGAAGTTTATATTGAAAATAAGTATTAAAAAACTTATTTTTTTCAGTCCATAAACTGGATTCCAAACCGAGCACACAGACTCACGCAAACTTATCCGACATACCATCAGGTTCGGAAGGTGATTCTACGTTGGAGACGTCGAGATTTGCCTCTGAAACTTTGGAAAGCGAACGTGAAAGTTTGAACGCGTACAAACAGGCAACGGCTAATGCAAAGACGGCGCCGCAAATTGTGATCGATCCACCTGGTATTCAAGGTCACGGAGATGTCGATGCCATACGTACAGAGGAAGAGCAAAGTATGTCGGTTTAAAAAAAGAAAAAAAATTCGACGGCTTTTGTCTATGATTTATTAATATTCCATTTTAAATGTCTGGAATTTTTTAAGCAGGCGACGGACATGTCATCAATGGTACTCACAATCTCTTGATAAGCTCGTCAAGTTCGAGTAGTAGCTCCTCGGCGACATCGCCATCTCATGCAACAGCCGCATCTGCGAGACAACCGGAGAACGCGACTAGCATTCCTACTACATCACCAGAAGTTATGCGTACCGCCTCGGAACGTCATCAGAAGGGGCTTATGTCACCGTACATCTATCAAATTCTCATCGCTGGTGAAATCAAATTACCGGTTCTTCTAGAAGACGAGAATCACCGTGAATTTCCTTCTATTCATGTGATTTATAGACCAATTCGACAAATGGTGTACGCAATTCTTTTTAATCTCCATCACCGGATGTATCTAGCTACGAAAAGTAAAGAAAAAGGTGGTAAGTACGATGTTGGTTTTACAAATTATGGAGATTCGCGCGTCTTTTTGTATTAAATTTTTATTTTGCAAATTTATTCAAACAGATAGTGAACAGGTTGAGATACCGGATGTAATAATAAAAGAGTGGGTATGGTCCAAGTCCAATCCATATCAGACTCCTGACGTAGTGAAAGCAGAGCAGATCGGCTGGGGCGTGCCTACGATTCAACGTTTGTGGTTTGGGTAAGTGGTTTTATATCGATTAAATTAGATATACATAATACGATTGTGGATTACGTATAGAATTACGTAACTTTCTGTAGACTCGCATAAGTTTTATAAACTGACAAAGTTTCCTGTTCTTTAGCACAGTCATAGATGATAAGCGGCGGAGACTTAGGGGTTTCCTGACTTGTATGAGATCAGACACGCCTCTCATGCTAAATACTTCATACGTACCGCAACATCTACTGGTCATGGCCTGTGTTTTAAGGTAAACATCAAATGTGCTTATTTCAGTCGCTTTTACCAAAATTTTCTTTTTGAAACTAATGTTGGAATTAATTTGATTAACAAATGTTTTTTTTACGTGTTCTTTTCGTAGATACATTATGTCTTTTTCTGACAAAATAAAAATCTTGCGCCGTCAGGAGTTAGACGCTTTCATTGCGCAAGCCTTTTCACCCGAGCTTATGAATGCTCAGTATTTGCAGGATTTGCAGGTAAAATAAACATATCGTACAATTTTTTTACACTACAGCAATATTGGTTCAGGCAGTGTTTGAATAGGCTGACATTTAATATGTCATCTGTATACAGCTTCCATTAGTGACATCACGCGGTGTACAACTGGCTACTTTATTCATGGCTGGTGTCGAGACCGCATTGTTAGCGAACGATGCTTGTGGCGCGCCGATTCCATGGTTAATGTGCTGTCCTTGGCTTTACTTTGACGGAAAATTGTTCCATCATACGTTGGCTCGTGCTACTATCGCCAAAAACTTATTGGAATTATGCAGCGGTCATATCGACCGCGTTGTAAAGGTCGAGAGGATGAGAAAAGCTATACTTGAGGGAATTAACGTTGTGTTTGCACGACCACCTTTACCCGTCACACCAGGTATATCATATTTTTCTCAGCCATGCATTAATGTTTTCTCCTTCTTTATTTATCCGTCTCTACGTAGGACGTAGTTTTTCGAAACTCTTGACTCTTTACGTTCTCTTATTAATCTCTTTTCTCATAATAATAATACGTATTATTATTAGGGCGCTATAGTCTTTGAGTCTTGGCCTTCTGAATTAAAATCTGAAGGTTTCTTTTCCTCAACAGTTAGGTTACTAACAAATTAAAAGATTGTTAGATTCACACCCAACTTCTATCTTGGAGGATCATTACAAATTTAAAATCCGTATGATAATAGTATGTGAAATGAGAAATCAAATCCGAAACTTTCAATTACACGTACCACATTCACCACTCTCACACAGAGTAACGCGCGGTATCTCTTATCTTTTATAAACCGAGTTAAATATATAAAGTGAGAGTCGGGATTGAATCTCAAGACCTGACGCGTACAAATCGATGTGGAGTACGGCCCCCAGCCATTACGTGAAAAGAAAAAAGTGAAAAAGAGAAAAAGAATTAATATAACAACTTGTATAGATATAGTGCCGATATCACAGTCTCCGCGTAACATGATCCTCCGATTAAACTCACTCTGCATCTCTTTCTAACTGTCTCCCTAGAAAGAGACGAAGAGTGAGTTTAATCGGAGAATCACGTTACGCGGAGACTGTGATATCGGCCCTACGTGGTACAGTTTATTTGATAGGTAAAAGTTCGAGTTATACGTTCGAGTTATACGTACCCTTATCCGATGTTTTTTTCTCTTCATTAAGAACTCTTCCAGTTTCCTTAGCATCCTATGATCTTTCATAATAGGATGTTTTCGGATGGAAGTAGAACAAAGGCAGCTAATGTTGCTTCGTGAGGTTCATCAATATAACCCTACGAATCTCAAAACTGCGATAAAATATCCCGATAATGTGATGCACGTGATAAATTTTTTTATATGAAACAAACGTGCTGTACATAAGAAAATATATTTGTTATATGCACGCAGATTAATATGTAACAAAAAGCAATGCTACGCGTATTAAGAACTACGAATCTCTTTGTAACAAAACGTACTCTTACGTAACATTTTCTTCTTTGTCCATAATATATAATTTTTATCCTCTCGTTTACGTGACATTTATAATAATTTTACTTATTATTATCACAGGTATTCGTGTATCAGTTCCCTCCAATATTTTGCCTGCTAGCTGTACCATTAATGACGGGTTAATGCGCGGTCGTGGCAGTGGCACGTTACCGCAACGCGGTTTAATGCGTCGTCCAATCCCTTCGCGTGGTGGTCAACTGGAAATCGCTGGTGTCGTAGTTGGTCAATGGGGCCCGAATTATGGACAGCCTGGTCGACTTCCGCAACCCTTGCAGGGGCACCCACGTGGGCGAATTCCACCGCAGGTAAGATATAACAACATATTTCAATAGGGTATGTGTCGTGCACGTTCATAACGATGGCTCGATATCGTTGCGTGTATATGGAGTAAGAAGCACACGATGACGATATTCTGGACAGATTTTAGGGGAACGTTCGAGATATTGAGTAGTCCGCTTTCACTATTTAACGTCGCTGGCGTGATCGGATAATACGTGCATTTAGGAGGGACATCACGTAAATCAATTTAATGCAGAGTTACTTGCTTATATAGTTTTTATATAGTTTTTATATGTAGACATTCGACACATCATGGAAATAAATCGACGTATGTATTTGAGAATGTATATTTTAAGCGGAGGATAGATACGTTATCCTCGTTATGCGGCTTTATACGTGTTGCTTTATTAGAATGAAAAAGAACGTATTTTGACATTTATATTTACATAATGTTTTTTTTGTAGATTGCGATTTTGTATTATCGCATGTTTTTTTATATGTAATATGGACACTGTTAAAATAAAGGTTTCTATATATATTTTAATTCAGAGTATTATAACTGGTGTTCCTTTATATATATATATTCTTTTTAGGTAATACATATATTATCTCTTTTCGAGGTAGTCTTTCAATAAAACAAAGCATGTATTTCTGAAGCATGTAGGTATTTAAATAACTAAACGATGTAATAAAATCATATAAAATTGCATATACAGTTATATATAAAATATTGTAGATAAAAACATTACTTATCTATTTTTAAAAATTACGTGTCTTTTCGAGAACGATACGTATAACACTATATATTCTTTTTTTGCCTCGTATTCTTATACCTAATAGATAATTCAAGTTATATACACGTGTGTATTTGTAATTTACGTATTCAACGTATATCGTTATATCGTAACTTTTATCGATATAGAAATATGATTTTACACATATATACCATTATTAAAAACTAAAATTAATATTTGTGAGGAATTTAACAAGGTAAAAGTACGCGCGCGTGTGTATGAGTCGTTTTTCATTTTTTGGAAAATTTTAAGACAAATATTACTTGAATAAAAAAATGCTGAATCTAATGTAAAATAATGAATTTTGGTCATACGTATTGATAAAAAGTAAGTTGTTTCGACTCTTCTGCAGCGTGTTCTCATAAGACGTTAACTTTTGAAATATGACGTTCCACGTTACTTCAGATTAATTTACCTTTTCTGCATTTGACGTGGATTTAGTTTGCGTTATTTCTTGTCAAAATATAAATAACTTTGACGATTTCTTGAGGATACTATATAAGACACGTGTTATACGTCTGTCTAATTTTATTTACGTGAGAAAAAGATAAATTTACATAAATATATATTTTAAAATGTAATTTAAAATGAGAAATAATATAAATTAGACGAGACATGTAACCATTTTAAAAACCTGTAGTATGTATTATGATTTAAATATATCGGACTATATTAAACGTCGCCGTCAGACGTTGGAACATACCATAGCGTGCTTAAGTGGGAAATGAACATTTTGGGCTTTTTTTTTATACAACTCGAAAAATGAAGTTTAAACGATCTGTGTTCATATAACACTTTCTTGTTTTGAATTTCTAGGTTTTCCTTCTGAAACATTGACCTAGAAATCATTCTTAGAGTATATTATAGTATTTTATTTAGACAATGACGTTTATATGTATTATAATTAAGATAACGTGTGTGTTGTAGGTAACTTCTATTGGTGGACTTAAATACGGTCTTCCTCGTGGATTTAATCCGATAAGCCGACCGACGTTTCAAACACGCGGGGCTACCCGTGCTCCGATCGCTGGACGTGGCAAAAAGACTCAAATGAAGGTAAAAATATCTTGTAGGTAAACGAGAAAAATATCGGCGGTGATGAAAACACGAAATCGAATTTGGAATCCTTACCGGAGAACTTAAACCGATAACGTTTTTGCGTGTTGAGTAAAGTTGAACACACGGAAATAACACGCCGAGCTAATCTGACATACATTCACAAATAAACGTAATTTAAACGTAATTTGTAAGGTGACTATAAGTATTTCTGAAATTTTTGTAGGCGTATAAGACGAGAAAAATATCTAGCGCGAGTACGTAGCTTGAAAACTTTATTTATTTTTTGCTTACCGAGAGATTGTTCTTATCATTGAGATGCTCCGGGTCTTATGCACTACGACTCTTCTGCTCGTCTGCGTATTTCTTAATGTACGCTTTTACGAAAATGTGAAATATTACATTTTACAAGAGAACATATATCTAAAAAATATGTGCTTCTTATTATCTTATATTTTATCTATATTGCAGTATATTTAAATCTCATCGAAATCGAGAGAAAGGATACGTTGATATGTTTTCTAGTAATATATAGAAATTTTAAATATATTTTTATTAATTATTTAGGTGTCTAGCAAAAAGAAAACTACTATTAAGAAGACCAAGGAAACTGAGAAGAAAGACAGCAAGGGGCGTGGTATTACTGTTGATGGAATTACTGCGTATAAGTGAGTGTTTGAAGCTTTTTTTTATCCTAAAGTACATCGCCACATGTACTTCATAATCAAATATTTATTGATCTTTGCGGCACAAGAAAATCTTTGGCTTCATCATACTCATTTTATAAAGAACTTGTCTCTCTCTCTCTTTGATAATATATTTTTAATCAATTTAATTTTTATTTAACGAAATACGTGTATAGATTATATAGATGTAATATAACGACTTGTATACGTGTATACTTTGTTTTCAGTGAAACTCAAACCGACAACGCTCGTGCACTACTGACAAAAGACGCACTGCCAGTACCAGGTCAGTTTGATGATGCAGTAGAGAATGGTAAAGGCATGGAAAAGGGACAAGGCGACGCACCGCTCGTTACTGCGGTTGCCACGGAAAATTAGATATAAAAGAAAAACTTCTCGAAAAATGACTGTACGCCCAAATAATGACTCAAGACTGTTAACAATCTACTTATATATTCTGAGCACGTGTGCACCAGTAACATTTAAATATCGATTTTCGAACGTGTTACACAAAAGTTTTTGTTACGTCTTACGTACAAAATTTAATATTATTACATTAAATTAATTATTAATTTAGATCAAAATTTTTTGGCTGATACTTTTCGGGGAAATCTGTATATTATCCGCAGATTATACGGCTTATCAAAAACGTTATTCCAACTAGACTTGATCAAATACTCTGTTACCATTTGATATCAGACAATGTAGAGCAGATTTATAATCGGTAACAGTTATCATGACTTGGAATTATATGAAATTTATTTGCACGTATCTGGCTTTTTTTTTAAATTAAAACTAATATAGAAGTTTAATACATTAATAAGAAATTAATGTAAAATATATTGAAGAAAACAGTTTTTTTATCTTCAAAACATTGATAGCTATTTAAAAACTCTGTCTCTGTCTCTAAATGTTACATGCACACGAGCTCTAAAGCTCTGATGGGTCCAAAATATTGATCTAATAATAGGCGACAAGAAATCTTTACTTACGGTGTCTCGATAGCACGCGGCACGATGTAAAGATTTTACCCGTTATTGACGTATGCGATATATGATGTCCTCACTGCCAAACGTACCACTCTGTATAAGATAGAAAGACAAAAAATCGTGCTTGTGCTAAAAAAAATGCGAGCGAGCTAACCTTGCTCGGCGTACCATGGAATGGAACTCGACTGATTAGTGTATGCGTGCGCTAATTTTACTACTCAGAACAAATCGTCTCAGCTGCTATAAGTATTTAATTCTTAAGAAGTGTGATTATTTTTTTTACATGAAAATATATATTTTCCGGTATTATATGAAATGCTCGCTACGATGTATCTCAGTGCGTCGATCTGATCGACAAGGGAAGTAGTCTGATATACACATGGACACATATATATATACGCCATATTACACATGATAGCGCATACGTGATTTTTGTAGATAAAAACGATGTCAGACGGGACACTGAGATAGTCCGTAGCACATGGAGACTGATGCTTTTCATATAGGTAAAATATATATTTATATATATACATATATTATTTAGATTAGAGTTCTCATGCATATATATTATACGTAAGTTGTGCCTGTGTAAAGCGTGTAAATGTATTGTACCTGAGTACGAGTGCATGAGAGAAAATTGTGCATGATTAGAGCGTGTGCACGTACAAGAATGAATGAGAGAGAAAGAGGGAAAAGGAGAACGAGAGTAAGAGTAAGAATGAGAGCGAGTGAAAGCGAGAGCAAAAGAGAGAGAGAGAGGAGGCGAGAGTGAGAAAGAGAGAGAGAGAGAGAGAGAGCCACGATAATGATGTACATAAACGTGGCAATACATCGTTATTATATCGTTATAAACACGTATAAATACGGATATATTTACCGTATGTATATGTGTGTACGTGATCTAGATCATATATTTATTTGCGTTGGAGACGTGTGCGAACGGGTTTCTCGAATGGAATTTAAGGTTTAGATACGATACTGTTTCTATCTAACAACAGACTTGAGGCTTATCATAAGGGTGTCTAATATAAGAGATTGTTGAGAAGTAATCCTTATAATATGCCTCATATTGTTTAGAAAATATGCTACACTACGGTGCATATATGGTATAATTTGTTAGTTCTAAAACCATTAGAAGCATTTAGTTTATTAAGTTTATATTAACACTATATTATAATATATAACAACATATTATATATATAAAAATTAATTTTATATGATAAACAAGTTTATATTTGTGACGGAAATTGAATGATACACGTTTCATATTATAAATATATAATATTATCATATTATATATAATATTTATATTATAATACGTGTATAATATGAGATGTATATATTAAATCAATTTCGACATTTTAGTTTGATGAAAATTGACATAACACATAAAATGTCACAACGTGGTTGTTAAATAAAATATTTAAGGAAAGAATTAATTTTATTACGTTTAAAAAAGAAAACGAGCTTCTGGGCGCACGTCTAGTGTAGCATATTTCGAAAAACATTTTTCGTTTAATTGTACATATGAACAGTTGCTTTATAAGTGACGTAGTGTGCGTGATATGCTGTATATATACAGAATCTAGATGCGTTGATGTTTATTACGCATCGGAATAGGAGATGATTATGTTAAAAATATGCTATTTATGTGTAGAATAGTCTAAAAGACTTTCTACCAAAGATCATCGGAGTTTAAAAGAGATAAAACGAGGGTTCTTTTATCAATAGAAATGATATATAACAGCGAAATAACAAGACAGCACGACAGAACACGATTATTAAAATAAGTAACAAAGACGAGGCAGACACATGTCTAAGACGTGTGTACGAAGGTGATTAAAGCGAGTAAAAAGAGAAAACCATTTATTGAGATAATATAATGAGATATGATGATAAGATAAAATGTTATATTTTTGTAGATTTGTTATTGCGTAAAATGCATTAGGACAATGAGAACCTTAATATAATTTGAGTAAAGTGACAGTTGACGAGTCTGAGAATAGTTAAAGGAGCAACATCATCCTGTGAGAGAGATGGAGTGAGAGAAAGAGGGGGGAGGGGGTGAAGAAAGACAGACGAAAGTGCTTTAAATGGCATGTTAAGAAAATGACATCCGCGGATAAATTTGCCGAAAAGAAGAAAAAAAAGAAACGAATCCCATGTTCTCCTACATTTCCAAAGCTCTCAGTTTCCTGAGTTGCATGTAGGAACAGGAAAGAAAAAAAAAAAGATATGTAACGTATATATGAATAACAGAGAAATGAATTATAACATAATATAATGTCAGGTTCGATGTGCGCGCAGAGTATAAGTGGAAATACGTCGACTGTTTTACGCGATGCATATGCGAAGTAATCAACGTTTGCTTAACACGTATTTGTCTCGACGAGCGTCTGTAAATCATACGTTTCACGGATAAATGTAATATGATTTTTGTAATCATTCGAGTCTCATAACACGTGCGATTAGCGTACGAACGCTTACGATTACTTTGCAAGGTACGTTGCAATGCACTAAATATCGATCGCCAATACGATGTTCCTTTCTAAAGGTAAATTTCGAGACGTGACAAAGCCGCGTTCGTTTCGAACGCGTACACACATGTTGCACACATAAATACATATAACACGTACTAGAAGCCGACCTTCTTGAATCTGACGAAATACGACGTTGAGAGTAAAACGCCACTTTACGCTTTTACGTAAAGATAGATGATTTTCTTTCTGAGAAATCGAACTCTTATTGATATAATACCGGATATAAAACAAATAAAGACATAAATAACGAACGTATGCAACGTGAACAGTTGCCGCTGCTACTGATACGAGTATGCAACAATAATAATAACGTGAAATAATTTAATGTAAACGCGAAGCGTACGGCAAAAGCCGAAAAAACGAAAAAAAAGAAAAAGAGAATTTACATTTGAATATACAACAGAAAGCAGAAATATTGAAAACAAGGAAACTCGCATAAAGCATTAACGACGTAAAAAACAGGCGCGCAAGCCGCCTGCTTTTTGTTGTACGAAGTAGAAAAGTGGGGCCCACGAAAGTCGTCTATGATAATACCGTAACATACCGTTAAAAGTTATAAATAATCTATCGTATTTATGAAGTAACAATCTATAATGATCTTTGAAACATTGTGTGTTGTGAACAGATAATTAATAACAGGAAAACAAATTTATTGTATACACCAAGTAAATACTAAATTCTCGATAATCTTGCTGGAATGACAAAACGACTGTCGTGTAACGAAGAAACGGTTGATTGAATCGCGCGGACGTCATTTTAGATCGACGTGTCGCGCGCGTTAATATACGAGACGTCGTTGCGAAATATAACGCGCTCGATTTTTCCAAAGGAAACGGCTACGTCTCATTTCGTTTCGACGCTACTTTTCTAGCACGGAGTATTAAACGATGTACCGCCGAGTATAGGATTCACGTTACGTAACACTTGCAAACATGTATTCACAAACAGTTGAATCCTTTATTCAGAAGAAAAAGTCCCGCTTTCTTACACATCTCTATATAAGTTACCGTCCTCTTTCTTTTATACCTTATAGTGCCTTAGGTTGCCCCGCGAGAATCTTGAAAGAAAAAAGATTGATGTTTAATTTCAATAACTTGTTTTAAATGGTAGTTGAGGTTGAGGGGAGGAAAAAGGAAGAAGAAAAAAAAACGTGTATTATATATTACGTTTCGCGTATTCTTTAGATGTGTACGCGACGAGAGAGAGAGACGGGCATCGTGTCACATATATGTATACCCGCGTGTTTTTCCTTATCTTTTAACTTCTAACCGCCGTAGCCTGTACCGAGTAGAATCGATTTTTTCATAGCGATCCGACGTTATAAGCATACGAACGAAAGAGAGGGGCCAGCTTCCGGGTTGCGCCCTCGACACTCTAAAATTTTAAGTTTTCTCCTTAACGTAGCTTTGCTTATATACGTAATATGAGATATAAACTAAAGTAACGAGATAGAGCGAACGCGCAAGTAATAATGTAATAAAGTAAAAAGATTAAAAAAAGAAAAAAAGATATCGATGTAGATGAAGAAAAAAAAACGCATGTGGGCCCCGAGACACACACCTTATAATATTCTTATTAAATATTACATAACGTATAATACTACGCTATTATTTTTCATAGGGGAGGAAAAGATTACCCGCATACGCGCGATAACATGTGTATATTTGATAATCATTAGTACGTTTGTTTTCTCCGTTTTCTTTTCTTTTTTTTTTACTTTCTCTTATATCCGAAGAAAGGAAAAATGTAACGACGCGAAAGCGCATGGGATATATTAATTATATATATATATAAAGATGAACGAAATATACGCCTATTACACATTTATGTGGATGTATCTGTGTGAGAGAAGAGAAACGCCCTTTCAAGCTTTTCAACTTGAGGCACGTGCACCGTGTTTCGGAATAGTCGCCTGTCGCTCGAGTTTCCGGTTTTACGAAGGGGAAAGAAGGGTGGGAGAGGAAGAGGGCGGATGATCGTTCGTTGATCCGAAAGAACTGTACATGCGCTCAGCTGTTATTGATAATTATATAATTTGACTTGGATGGGTCGGTCAGCGGTGGCGATCACGATCTGTGAATTCGTTTCGAATCACACCTTTTTCTGAAGCACCATTCCAGTGCCCCCCGACCGATGTGCTATTATCGGATAGAATCTATCAAGTAGAATGAGAAGCCTTTTTTTTCGCACGAAGAAGAAAATTATATTTGTAGCACGTCGCGTGCCGTGATATAATCGATTAACCGAGGGAGATCGCCACGTCGTACGTAGCCGATCCATTCGCGGTCCTCGCATTTAATATAAACGCAGCTGTATTGATGTATTCTTGTTGGATTATTAATACCATTGTAAACGATTTACTGTTGTAACATATATCCACGTCATGTCTGGTGTCGAGCAGAGCTGATTCTGATGCTTTCGCTAGTTCGAGACGAGTCGAGGGATCGCGCGCGTAAATTTCCGAGTAACTCTATTATTCGTACGACTTCCGTGATCCTGGAAGGGTTGTTGCACGATTTGGGGAAAAAAAAGGAAGCCAAGAGGGGAAAAGAGAACAAAGAGAATCAGTGCTGACGAGAACACGAGGCAGAACCGAAAAAAGAAAAGATTATCGTAACTCTAAAGACACATTTAATCTACTTTTAAAAACTGATACATATTTGGAGAGTAGCAGGTAAAATAATTAATATAAATGTAGTGGCAACTCTATATAATATTACTGCAAAGAGAGAGAAAAAAAAAGATATGTACGAATGATTATTCAAAGTATAAAATGCGAAACGCACTCTTAATGGATGTTATAACGATTTAGAAACTACTTAAATTGCATTATTGATACTCGCTGTAAATCTGACTTTTGGAGCGCAAGTGCTCTGCGCTCTTCTCGTGCCTCGCGAGCCATCGCATCGGCTAACGTGCGGAAATTTTCCCGGGAGAGAAAGCGAGAGCAGAGCACGTGATCCAATTGGCAGATAAATTCAAGTTTCCTCCTTTTTTTCAAGAGCATAATATTTAACCCTTTATTTATCTTCTACGAACGCAACCTCTCACAACACACATACACACGCGAAATTAGAATATTTAAAGTTTTGTAGAGTCCTCCGCGTTCAGTTTATAAAGTAGCCCTGCGCGGCATGTTGTGCAGCTTTTGTAAAAGATAACAAACTTTCAATCGAGTCCTGTAAGAAAGCTCTTAGCACGAGTAGGGAGGAGAGAGAGAGAGAGAGAGAGAGAGAGAGAGAGGGAGGCGAGAGATTCGGATATGGTTGGCTGATATTTTCGAAAGTTTAATGATTTATTGAAAACGTGTTGTCATGTCTTAAATACAATTAAAAGAATATGAAAAAATTACATCCTGAGCGAGTACTTTACTTCCTGAGAGCGTACGTCCTCCTATATTATTGCAACTACAGATTATCCGCTTACAATGCTCCATCGCGCGATGTTGATACAAATAATATAATTTCTTTTGAAATCTTCGTTTGATTCTTCTCGATGTGAGGAAGAATCCTTTTTGACCCAGTTCTGTCGCTCCTCCAGAATTAAACTGTCCTTTTTTTTCATTTGTAAATAGTTTATGTTCTATAGTTATATATCACGCGTACGTTCTTTCGGAACATATGTCATATATTTATTTTCTTAATTATCTACGTATATTTATCCCGTCTTGTATGATATATCATTCGAGTGTTTGAAATTCACAAATTCTTTCTCCTTCAATTCATATAATTTTTCATTACGCATTTGTTTTGCAGCACATATTCTATGTCTGTGTTTCACTTTACGTGTTCAATGAGATGAATATTGAGGACAACGTCACAACGTGTTCCTTACGTCGCGGAAAAACAATCATCTTTTGATATATCTTTGCATTCGAATTTTTTTATACTTAATATCGCATAGTTTTAATTTATCTATTTATACATTTAATGTCGACGTTGATGTGTTTTTCCGTACGTTGTGTCTCGCTTGTGCAACGTATATTTTCACTTTATTGATTTCGAATCATCCATGTTGCAAAGTGCAAAATATTCTTAATAATGTCAACTATTATAATATGGTTTATCGGAAGGAATGTAGAGGCAATAAGTCCAGAGTGTTACATGAAAAGCTACGTGTAACGTCTCATTTTATTGTGTTATTATAATAGTATAGAGAGTTAGTATAATAAATAAAAAAAGAACTTTATTATCAGGCAGCACGATTTGCACGATCATTTTTATTATCAATATACTATTTTTTAAGTATCATTTATTTAGCATTTTGAGAGGATTAATCCCCTCACTCACTGGATAGGCGCAGAGTTTTTTCTTGTACGCTTCTACGTCAGTAATATAATGATCTTGCGTTTCCTTACGCTGGTCGTCAGTTATGTATTCCAAGGAGAAGTACTGTGCTTTCTTGTTCGCCTCTGCAGTATCTATAACATACGTAATTTTTTTAAATTTTGTTTTTAGGAACTTAAGCCGACGTCAACAGTGCCAGGATAAAATGATGGCAAATCAACACCCTTCGCTCTGATCGAACGTACAAGAGAAGGGACCGTCTCCGGACTATTCTTACATTTCCGTCTCAACGTAAATTTAATTTATTCAAACAGCACGTCGTACCACGACAGATATTATCATGCAGATGACGATACGTGAGACAACGACTATCGAAACGTGTCATCTACTCACCACTCGCTTTCTCAACTGCCCTTTCCTTCGGATCAGTTCCTACCACGTGCACGCTCAATTTTCTAAAGTTACTTCCATTCAGTGTGTGCCGTGCAGACCATTCTCTCAGCCAGTTGATCGTTATGTTTTTTATCGCAAGCACTTCCCTCTCGAGTCTGTCAAACATGTATCGCCACTTTGTGATCTCAGTCCAATTTCTGCTAACTTCTTCTTCCAAATCGATATCGGCACACTGCTTCAATTTTCTTAGTGCCTCTTTGACATCGTCCAATTCCTCTTCCGAGAAATCTTCCAAAATCTTATTAAACGATTTCAGAAATTCTTCGATCCGCTGGTCCACGTGCTCGGTTGTGTATTTGTCTGCCTGAGTGTGAACGGTAATGGAATATCCTAAAATTCCGTTGGTATCTTGAAGATTACAGAAGACCAAGTAACCAAGCTGTTCTTGAGTTCTTAACCGATGGAATAACGGTTCTTCCATTATCATCTGTGAAAAGAAGTGCGGATGAAATCGATCGCGACACGTAGATATATTATTCATGTTTACGTTACTATATTTAACGTTGAATATGTGACACACATTTAAAAAATTTACATGTTTTAAATACCTACGAATAAATACGAATATAAATGAATATAAACCAAGGATTCTATGCATTCTAAATATACGAAACAATGTTACTTACGATCATCAGATCGATTAACACTGATAACTCAATCGATGTGACATCGGCTTGATAATAATTTGTCACTACGGAATTTGCATCGATTTTGTTGATATTTCTCAACTTGCACGAGCATGTGCCCAAGGGTATCTGCATGACTCTCACTTGCGGTATCGTATCAAAGAGAAAAGGACCGCAATTAATTATTTTGATACATTGTTGTACACTCTCGATCGCAGCATCCTGCGTCACGTTGCCTTGCACAAGGCACTGAATGTATAGTTGATCGGTGAAGATTTTCACAAAGTCCTGGAAGTCTTCAAACGTGATATTACGTAGAGCAGCATGGGTATCAACGTGTGTATAATGGACGAGCTTCAATATGCATAATCTCACGTCCCTGCAGAAAAGAACAAAGATACAAATGTTATTGCGTACGTGGTAGAAATGTACGTTGACATACGTGACGTTACAATATTACGTGTTATACGTAATATGTATCACTGTTTCTTTTATGTATGTAAAAATTTTAGACGTATCGCACGTAATGCTGGATAATAAATAGTCAGTACTTGACAAGTTTTCCAGGTTTTACAAATGTGTTGTAATATGTCTTAAGCTGTTGCACTTTCACAATTTCAAACAATTCCTTCAACTCCTGTACTCCTGTAACAAGGGTTGGATAATCCACTATGTATTTTGCAATAGTCATCAATAAGAGCTGCAAAATATAAGTAAAATAATATGTATCTCGAACGTGTATTTATAACTCCAACGCGCACTTTGAACGTATACTTACCGGTAGTTTTTCGTTAAATCCATTTATTTTTATTGTAATACCTTTCTCACTACTACTGATATTATAGTCAAACCCGACCGCTATAGCTGGATATAATTCTTCAATCAATAACAATTTCAATACATTGCAGTACATTTCCATGAGAGCTGTACTGAAATATCATATTAAAATGTAAACATTTTTTTTTTAATAAGATACAAATACGTATATAAAAATCATAATATTGATACGCAAGTAAAAATTAATAACGTCCATGATCCTGCGTATCACATTTTTCATGCTCGTACTTACTTCTTTGGCGACTGAACCCCGAGGGAGGAAACAAAATGGAAATTCATATAACATTCCGGCAAACGAAACTTGGGATCCGCGCGATACCAAATCTCCGATATATGATCCGTGTGTAATTTTACAGGATATTTGGGAACCTCCGCTGGTATCGGTATTAAGGAGAAGTCGCTGGGAAGGAATGTATTCGCTAATGGTAAATGAAAATCTGGCAATGGTTCGATGGATTTCCAGCGTTCGATCCATTCTTTTGGTATTTCGCTGTCTGTATACTTGGTTTGGAACCACGGCTCGACTTTCGTCAGTTCAACCCCGTCAAATTCCTCGTTGAAGATCATGATATTCGCATTCTCTGGTACCAGATAATCCAAACACTTTTGTATAGCTTCTGGATTATATTCAAAATAAAGCTCGTTTCCAGTTATATAATCGCGGGGCGGATAGAAATGCATACTCTCACACAAATCTTCCACAAAATCTGCTGGATCCTCCTCATCGGCAAATCTGGAAAAAAAAAGTCTTAAGTATGAGCACGATCTCACACATGTTTTGACGGTTTGTCTCTTTCTCACGCAATCATTTAAACACGTATTTATTCCTAAAATTAGTTTACCTAAAATTATTTTCTTCAATCTTTGAAATTTCATCGTAAATTCTTTTCTGTGGACCCTCTTTTTTCATTAAATTGATATAGGAGAATATCGCATCTAGAACTTGCTCCAAATGTTGTTGTCCCTCGTAGGAAAGTACTATGGTAAGCTTTAATAAAGCATACATGGAGCTGTGTTCAAAACCACTTTCATTGTTACCACTGAACATATCGAGACTCCACTTCTTCTTGCGTAGATAACTAATTAAAGAACCTTTTCCTTCATGTCCAATAATCCATGAGACATACTGATGTGGTTTACTTTTGTACAGATCAAGTAACGAAGGCATTGTCCATGTTACTTCTAGCTGCAAAAGACACGTTTTATTTTATATATTTCGTCAGTATATAAAGACAGTTTCTTTTTTGACTGAAAGTTTTTGTTTAGCTTTATATGTAATATTACATTTTAAATATATAAATACACGCATAATATTACAAAGACAAGACGAACAAAATAAAATTTAGTAAATTTGTGACATACAAAGCCACCACAGAAACATACGAACGAAGGAAAAGATTATAAAGATGTCGAACGTTAATATTCTTATATATTTATGGTCCGTGAAAATTTGTTAATCCACCGTTCTCGTAAAAAGAATACAAGTTCTCGGTTGAAAGTATTATCCAGTGCAAAAGTAAAATGTTTCCATGCGACTTGATTTCGTATCGTAAACTCGTGCGTTGTTGGAAGTTTTAGTCACATACCTGGCTGACATCTTTGAAAGGCTTAACTTTATACATTTTTCGGAAAGCAGGAGTATCGAAAGAAACACCGCCTTTAAACTCGGTAAAATCATCGGGAGGCAACGCGTTATTCGGTACATCGGCAAAGCAAGTTGTAACATGATTTTCCAATGTATCCAGCGGTAGTCTCGCCTATAAAGAAACGTATCTCGTTGAAACGTTATATTAATATTTATTATCAAGTACGGCGTCTCGCGTCGCACGTTGAAACCAACGTACCTGTATAGCTAACTTCATTCTGTGAGCGCTATAATGGCGTTTTCTGAATTTGTGAAGTTCTTCGTACAATTTTTCGTCATCCACATTATCGCGCAACGTCACTAAATTACCCCAAATAAACTTGTTGGCTGGATGACCAGTTTGTGCAAAGGAGGAGAACAATTGTTCCTTTCTATTATCGTCACAAGGTAAGGCCAACTGAAACTCTATATAAGCGTGATGTATCAAAAGTGCAAGTTGCGGCAACAGTCGTACGCGTATGATTTATATACCGCTTTCTACAGCCTCTCGCTCCCGTGTAATAGCATCTTTCTTCATCAGGGGCTTAATGAAAAATTGAGCAAAACGATCGAGTGCTGCGAACAAGTGTTTCTCTTGGATATCAAAGTAAAATGTTGTATGTTCGCAATCCGTTGAGGCATTGGTAAAGCCACCACGCTTACTGATAAATGCATCAAAATCGTTTTCCTGCAGGTGAGATAATGCTTAAATATTTAAATGTACACGCAAGTACGAGTTGACGTCACGCATCATGTTTCAATACTTGTGGATATTTTTCGGATCCCATGAAAACCATGTGTTCGAGAAAATGTGCCATGCCTGGAACTTGCGGTGGATCGCTAAAACTGCCTACTCCCACACATAAGCCACATGCTGCCTATTTAAAAAAAGTGTATATTATATATACATATATATATATATAAAACTGAATAACGTATTTGAGAGAAACATATGTGTCGTGATACACATATGCACGCACGGTATTTGCGTTGATCTGTTCGAGTCAATATATGAAATATGGTATGTTAAATAGAGAAATAAACGTAGGACACGCACGGGAATGATCCCAAATAGAAATACGTTCAATTTGAGTCACACACTTGGACGTAAATCTATGGAAACCCTCCTGAAGATGGGGAGAGAATATAAATTTTTCAAACAAAAACTTGTGATAAAACTGACAGGTTTTTTTAGGTCTCTTATCTTCGTGTTAGTACGAGAGATACTCTTAGGTCTTGAGAAGACATTTTATGATTTTGTTGGTCCATCTTCGATATTACAACCTCACGGAATTTTTGATAATAGATTATGTAAAAAAAAAAAGTGACGCAAAGTATCGTCCGCAAAGTGCAAACCACATCGTTTTGTTTGTACCTTCTTTTCATCTCTCTTAACTCGTTTAAGTGTTGAAAAATCTTCATCGTCATCACTGGTATCGTCATCGTCATCTATGTCATTCTCTTCTTCCTCTTCATCTTCTTCGTTACTTTCCTCATCCTCAGTTTCATCTTCGCTAGATTCTATACCCATTAAAAAATGACACAAACATCTTTATAAATACGTATTCATATGAATGTACACATACATTTATATGTTATTTGTTACATATCCTATTTTTCAACGTAATATATTTGGATCCATGGCTTATACCTTTATCCCGATCATCTTCATCTTGAGCCGCACACGTTTTTGAATGTACATCGGATATTAGCAAAGCTGTTAAACCATTTGGTAATCTGATGACTCTAACGTTGGAAGAGAAAACAAATGATAATAGAATAAATGGAAGTCAGTGAAACGTGGTAAAATATATTATATTTAATATATATTATTCAACACGTTCGTAAACAAATAAAGAAATGGACTCTTACTCAAATGGACTCTCAAAAATATATCAAGATAATAAAAAATAATATACATCTTAAATAACGTACAAACGTGCGTGCCACAAAAGTTGATATATCTTATTCGTACATAAAATTAAAGAGACAAGCACGCCTGATTCTATCTAAGCTATATACGCGTGATGATAAAACACAACAAAGAGCATAACGTCGTTTCCAAACAAATGGAGCAACGTGGAGAACTGAAACTATCAGTAATATGTTACACGTGTTTACACTAGTAGGCGCGTGTCTACAGTATATTTCAACGTAGATAACACAGTCACAAAATAATATTTCCAGGAAAATCTGATCGGAGTCAACGGTCTCCCTGCGACGTGGAGCAACCATCAGTTTGTGACAAACAAATCCTATCCCGGAAAAAAAGGGTCATGGAGTTTCTCTCAAAAAATAAAAGATACGTTCGATCGAACGTATGTTTGTTACTGGGCAGTCCGGGTCTAGGCCCGAGGCCAGAGGCCCGAGGCCCGACGCCACGCCGGCTCTCAGGCTCTCACCTATATTCCTTCTCGTCGTTCTCCGACTTGACCGGCGTCTCCAGATATTCAACCTGGCAACGCTCATCGTCCCCGCCGTCCTCGGTCGTACGCTCCACCTCTGGCATTATATCGACGCGTAGGATTTCAGGCGTGAACGTAGATCGATCGTCGTAATACGAACCGATCGGAAAACATGCACGAGGCGTACGAATCGTTTTCTGCTTCCTTTTCAATGAACTGGACACAGTATTCTTCAGCACTCTACTCGATACAAATCTAGACACGTATCTGGCAATGTTGAACCGTCGTTGAAAGAAATAAAGACCACATATCACACACGCTTCCGCACACGCCGTACGTGTCAATACGTGTCAGTCGTGTCACACGACTCACACCTCACACCGCTCACCGCTCACACCGCGACGCCGAACAAAGCTCGAAAAACCATAGATATATTAATGACTATAGATTGCGCATTCTCTGGCCAGTTTCAGAATGACCGCATTTGGACGCGTTCAGCATTGACCAATAGAAATGAATCCACCCTGCTTTCTATTGGTCAATCCTGCTAACTACTGTGGTTGGTGAAATTGGCCCTTAGGCTGAGTTTCCACTGAGCGCGTCACGCGTCGCGTCGTCACAAGTTAACCAATCCAAACATCCCATTTCATTACATTCTTGTGACGGAATCGAAATGGGATGTTTTGATTGGTTCAACTAGGACGACGCGACGCGTGACGCGCTCAGTGGAAACTCAGCCTTACCACGCACGCGTGACGCGTGGTCATTTTCAATGGACTACGCGGCCAAGTCTGTGACGTCTGTGTTTGCGCGCAGTCGCGGCCGTCGCGCAGTGTGCACTGTGCGAGTGTGCGCCGCGTAGTGCCGAGTGCCGAGTGCGTGTGCGACCACGTGCGACATGCGGGACGACTGTAGCTAACCTCTATTCCTTCGATTTTTTTTCCGATCCGTTCGATGATCGAAACTCGCCGAGGACCGAGGACGGCGAGCATCATTCAGCATCCGTGTTTGCGACGTCGAACGTCGATCAGTCTCCGTTCTGGGTCCTGGCTAGTCGAACGCGACCCGCAAGTTAGAAGAGTTGGAGACGAGGTGAAAGCGAGAGAAACGTAAGATTAAGATAGAGATGGGCAAGCTGGCGCCTCGTTTGGCAAGTAGAAAGAAGGCAAAGCGATGGGCAAGAGGCCAGAGTTCCAGTTCCAATCCGGCGACGACCAAGTATCGCGAGCAAGCGACTGGCATGTTTTTCAAGGACCTCCCCGGCTCCGGCACGTCAGGTATCACGAAGGAGGACCTACGGAAGCACGACGCCATCCAAGGTATTCAGCCTGGGTTCGCGAAGCTCGACCTGGACGCGGACCGAGAGGACCGAGAGGATGGGAGGACGACGATCACGTGCGACACGTTCGCCACCACGTACAGCGCGTGCTCCAACCTTTCCTTCGGCAGGTTCCTCGCCCGCTTTCAATCGAGCTCGATCGTCCACAAGGAGATGCTGGCGGTGCTCGCGGCCGTGACAGAGGTCATCAAGCAGAACGGTGGTAACGAGACTTCGACCGAGTACTTTGCCGCGTTGATGAGCACTTTGGAGGCGATAGAGGACGACACCTCCGTAGCCGCGACCCTCTCGCTGCTCGGGATGTGTCTGAGAACGGTGCCGAGGAACGTCCTCAACTTGCAATTCGGCCCGACGAGTCAGGCCCTCCTGCGGATTCTCGAGCGGTCAGCGATCGTAAGCGAGAACCATCTCGTTCTGCGACATTGCATAGGCTGCCTCTCGGTGTTGCTGAGAGCGCAGGAGGCTGCCGTTTGGATCGCGCCCTCGACGACGCAGCTGCTCAACGCTATCCTGTCCTTGGTCACACACGCCAAGCCGAAGGTCCGCAAGTCCGCCCAGCACGGGATATGCGCCATTCTACGGGGCAGCGACGTGATGAGGAGCGAGGCGCCCGCGCCGCCGACTCACCATCCGGCCGCGGGACATATCGCGACGCACTGCGTCGCGCAGCTCGACGCCGCTTGCGAGCCAGGCTCCTCGCTCGGAGCCACCACTATTCTGCATATCCTCACCCTGTTGAAAGATATTATGTCGCAGTTGCCCAAGTCACACGTAAGGACCATCTGCGAACGTCTGTTGAGCATCATGACGTTGAACAACGTTCTGATAACGTCGTGCTGCCTGCAAACGCTGCACGGGCTGTTGGTCGCGAGGCCGTCGGAGGCGACCTTACCTTTCCCGCAAAACGCAAGTATCATTAAGGCCCTTTACGCGTATCAGCCGTCCGCGGACGACACGCAGCCGACTTTGGCGTGGTTGGCCGTCATGCGGGAGGCTCACTGCAACCTGGTGCGCCTGGCCGTCGGGACCTGGGCCTCCCCGCAGTCGGGGACCGCGGTCGACGTCCTCGCGACGCTCCATCACCTTACGCCGGAAATGTTCGACAGGTGCGTCGGGCTCTTGCTGTCCAACAGGACGGAGATCGTCGCCGGCGCGTCGCACACCGTCGAGGCCATTCTACGGGACGGCGTGGCACGCCTGTGCGAGGACGAGGAGCGAGTCGGCAGATACGAGCCCATCCTGAGGCGCGTCGTCGAGACGTTGCGCGAGGCGCTGAGCTATCGCTATCTCGGAGCCTGGCGCCACGTCCTTCATCTTACAGCCGTACTCTTCGAAGTCGCCGGTAAGCTCGCCGCCCGCGCCGGAAGACTCGAGCAACTCGGCAACCTCGTCGAGACCCTGGGCACGCTGCGAGATTTCCACGCGTTCGCGTACAACCGTGAGGCGGAGTACGCCATCGGGGCGGCGATCCGGGCGATGGGGCCTCGGCTCGTGTTGAACATCCTCCCTCTTCGAACCGACGAAAACCAACCACCAGCTCCTTGTCAGCAGATAAATCTCAGACGCGCGAGCTGGATGATCCCGCTGCTCAAGGATTGCGTAACGACGGCCGGTGGCACCATCGCCCTCTTCAAGGACGTCTTGCTGCCGATCGCTCGGCACTGCGAGGAAAAAGCGAACGAGACGAGTAGCGCGTCTACCGCGGACGGAAAGACGTACGAGTGCTTGGTAACGCAGATCTGGTCCATCTTGCCGAGCATATGCAACGACGCCAGCGACGTCAAGGACAACTTTAAACACGTCGCCAAGCTGTTGGGTATAGCCATCAACGACCGGAGGGACCTCAGGCTACCCGCGATGGCGGCCCTGAGAAAACTGATTGTCAAGGCGGCGGCCGACGATCGCGCCGAGCTCGCTCGCTTCGCCAAAAACTACCTGCCGATCCTCTTCAATCTGTACACCACGAGACCAAGCGGCACGGACGAGGAGGGAGTGCGCCTCGCCGCGTACGACACGATCAAGACCTACGTGACGATCGCGAGCAGCGACTTGGCGAACGAGCTGTTCGATCGAGCGCTGAGCAAGCTCGACGAGCCCGACGCGGATGACTTCTTCAAGGAGAGCGTTTACGATCTGACGAGAGCGCTGATCGGCTATACGGACGTCGACAGGCTGAGCAAGTACTACGACGCGTGCGTGCCGGTCTTGAAGAACGCGACCAAGCGGAAGGAGCAGAAGAAGGCTTACCGTTTCCTCGAGGAGATATGCGGCAGCGAGAGGGAGATCTGCGAGCGGTTCCTGCACGAGCACCGGCGCCGGATTCAAAAGACGCTGATCGCCTCGGCGAGTAGCGTCGTCCGGACGAGTAGAGGAGCGCGTCTGCGGTGCCTCGCGCATCTCGTCAGACGACACCCGCAGCTCGAGGGGACCAAGTTCCTCGAGGCCGTCGTGCCGGAAGCTGTGCTCTGCGTCAAGGATATAAACGAGAGGTGTCGCGACGCGGCGTATCAGCTGCTCAACGCGATCGCCGAGAGATTCCTCAACGAGCCCGCGCACCTCAAAGACTACGCGGATATGCTGATGGTGGGCCTGAGCGGCGAACGAGCCTACGTTAGCGCCAGTCTCCTCGCTCTGGCGTCTGTCACCTATCGTCACAACGACTCTCTCGGCACGGAGATCGTCGCTGAGATCCTGGGACACGCTTGCACCATTCTGACCAGTCCTACGAGGGAGATTGCCGAGTCCGCCTTGTCCTACGTCAAGGTCTACCTCAACGTCACGCCGTCCGACGTGATAGCGCCGACGTTGCCGCGGATAGTCGACGCTCTGTCGCGAATGACCGAGGACTGTAAGCGCCACTTTCGACAAAAGGTGCGAGACATCTTTACCAAACTGATAAGGAAGTACGGCTTCGGACCGATCGCGAGCATGGTGCCAGCCTCGGACGTGACCCTGCATAAGAGACTAAAGAATATCAACAAGATCGAAGACGCCAAGAGGAGGAAGCGGGAGCTCGAAAGAGCGAGGAAGCTGGAGCAGGAGACGGCTGACGAGGACGTTGACCTCGTCAGGAGGGGACCTAAAAGTATAGAGGAGATATTGGCCGACAGCGACGAGGAGTTTCAGGCTACGGAGAACGAAGAAGAAGCGAGGAGAAGCAAGAAAAGAACCCCAGGAAAGGACGCTTGGATTCAGGAAACCGAAGATGATATAGTCGATCTCGCGGATCCCGCAGCTGCTAGAAATATCACAAGTTGGTTTACGGCGAATATTTGCACGCTCCCTCCCTCCCATCGGCGTCAGCTGGTTTCGTCACGTTTCCAAGTTTTCCTTTAGTTCTCCCTTTGACCGATCGATCGATGAAACAGTCAAACTTTGGATTTATAAAATCGACCGTCTCCGTCGATCGAGAGAGTTTATTTTTAATTTATATCAATGTACACGATGTTCCCTCTGTCTCCGTCTAGAAACCTAAAACCTAAAAAAGACGCGAGAATAAAGTTCAAACTTAAAGAACGCGTTGTAGCTGACGTTCGTGGGTCTTGCGATAATCGATTTCGTTTCTTTTGTACGCTTTAGCTACGCAACCGGGTGTGTCGAATCTAAAGATTCCAGAGAAGAAGGTAAAGGATCGTGGCTTTGCGACTGCACCCGATGGTCGTCTCATCATTAGGGACGATAACGAGAGAGACAGCGACGCGGAGGAAAGGACGAAGAAGAAGAAGAGAAAGACTTCTTTCTCCCAGAGTGATTCGGAAGACGATTACAGTAAGTTCTTGAAACACGTACTTTGTTCAGACATGAAAAAAGTGCACGTATCATCCGGGGATATACGAGTGTATATGTATATGTTTCTACTTTGTAGAAGACGAAGATGATGTATCGGTAGTGACCACAAAGACCGCTGGCAAAAAACGTAAATACAGCTCAAGTACATTGGATGCGATGAGCTTAAAGAGTCGGTCAACGTCGAGATATCGAGGTAAATTTAAAAGGTTTCGCATTACAGAGTATCCCAAGACACTTGACTTTACGTGACTTGAAGAAAAGTGTCGCTTGTATAAATCTTTAAAGACAATCTTTTGGAAATTTAAGAAATAAAAGACAATGTTTGACACGTTAATGGGATAAACGAGAACGTGGATTTGCGACTTGTATAATAGTATCGCCACGAAGATCTGGCAGAAAACATGTCGTTGTAAAGAGAAAATAGCACGAAATCATTCGTCATTTGTGTTGCAATAAATGACGAATGATTTCTTGCTCGTACGCTAGCTAAATATTAGTTGTATTGATTTTTCTGTTGAATTTCAGCCGGTGGATCGGGTATTCATCGACCGCTAAAAGCGACGAAAGTAGACTGTGAACCCGGTTCGGAATATCGTGCGACCAAGGCCAGGGGAGATATTAAGAGAAAGGGTAAACCAGATCCCTACGCATATGTACCCTTGACGAGATCTATATTGAACAAAAGGTAACAATAACAGATTTTAGGTCTTTAGTATTAAGTACATTGTACTTTGTACATATATATATATATATATATATATATATATTATTCTCACGTTGTTCTTAATATATTAATAACGTGATACATTTGCACTTTACAGAAAGAAGAAGAAAAATGCGGGCAAATTTCAGAGTATAGTTTCTGGGACGAAAAAGGGCGCCCGCGCAGGTTTACGCAATAAACGAAGAAAGCGTTAGAAACGGATAACAATCCTACGTGTTAATAATCATAATATTGTCCAACGATAGACGTATCGATTATTATTATTATTATTACGTACGTATTTTCAAATACATGGTTAAACGTAACCACTATTTCCCAATCTAATTCAGTCCACGTGGGATATATGCGAGTGTGATATACCAAAAGGGTTAAAGGATAACTTTAATCCTTTACCGTCGTTACTCTCAATGCTCCGATTATACATAAAGGACACAGAATCTCTGGTTTAGAAGTGTGGGGTAACATGTTTCCTAAATACTGCGATGTACATGGAAGAGTTAACGACGGAGATGTTAATAATTCAGTTTCCATCGTCGGGATAACATCTGCTTCGTATAGAGAGATTGGAAAGTGGTGTCCGCAAGTAAATATCATCGTGTCTTCTTCCGTTGTGAGCAAGTGATTTATAGTATCCGAGTCCTGTTTTAATGTTAAAAAGATTCAACTACACGTAGTCAATTACAATTGAATTTGATGAAACTAATGGAAACCAATTATACGTAGCCTAATGAAAATCTCGTCTGACACGGAGATCTCGGTAAAATATTTTATTTACCTTAATGTGTGTAAATAATCTGGAATCTTCCATTTCGGAAAATATCGTGCTGACGATACCTTCCATCATTTGTTCTGGATCATTATTTCTACTTGTACCTGGATATCCGTTTAAAGGTGCTCCGTACGTGTCCGCCATTAAAGAGGAGAAAATTTTAATGTATTCCGGCATAATATCATCTGAAATGTAAGAGTTATCGTTCCGTTATGCTAATCAATTTTAGAAGCTCTTCACTTTGAAAGATGAAAGATATCAAGCTAAGCAACCTTCATCTATACGCTGCATCAACATCGCGAGCACTCGAAGACAAAATTTGATTGAGAATAAGCTGTTCGCGCAGCACGCCTTTCCTTCGTCGTCGTACGTTTTGCTTACATTCAAGTATCTTCCTGTCGCATTCTGACTGTAAAGTGAGCGAATGATGGAAAAGTGAAAAAAATGTTGTACATCACGCCGTCTCGTCTCCGTCCAATATTCATGCCCAGTCAGGGATTCCTAAACTTTTTCTTTTTACCAATACTTGATCTGTAGTCAGCGTGCAGTTTTAGTGCACAGCATCATGGATCTTGTGTATATTTTTTACCTTCTTTTGTTCTCTAATTCGGAAAGATGCTTAATGTTAGAGTTGAGCAAATTTGAGCTTTTAAACTGACACGAGTCTTGGAATCCCTGTGTGTGCATCATAAAAAATAAACGAAATCACACTCAAGAGAGTATACAGTACGCGATAAGAGAAAAACACGAGGAAAATCCTGCTCGCGTAATGCAGCAAAGTGCAATATTGACTTACCAAAAAAGTAATAATCCAAGAGGGTAATAAACGATATGTATATGTTCGAGAAAAACGTTCTCCAAGCTTTGCATCGGTAAATTGTGCACGATCCAAAAACCAATTGCACTTTGCAACATTTCACATTTTACGGTATTTGCTTCATTCGTAATACTTTTTAAATAGAACTTTAATGCTCTTATGGTTTCATTGATTACGTAATTCCTTTGAGAACGCGAGGACACCTTGTCCAAGAACACAGTCTTCTCTTCATTCACGTCGCAACGATCGTCATTCACAATCGACAGCGTTGCTTTCGTGCAGACCGATCGAGATGACGTTTGCGCAGAGTTACGTAGAGTGACGTCTTTATGCTGCAACAGCGACGTTGCGTTTTCATTAAAAATAAGATCTTCGATCCATTCGTGTGGATGTTGTTTGTCTTCGTTCGTAGCGTAATGTTCGGTGTCGGAGTGGTCAGTGTTAATGTTAACGTTCAGCGAGAGACCGTCGTCGTCTTTTCGAGTTCCGCATAATTCTTCCAAACCACCTTGACAATCGAAAGAGTATAATTCTTGCGCGAGTGTTTGCAAATTATTCAACGATCTACTCGTCGAAATTTTCGTCCAGCTTCGAGCAACGCTGTTTTCCAAGGATTCCATGAGATTCTTCTCCGCTTGTCTATTAAATAATTCAGTGTTCCTCTTGATATCTCGGGACAGCATGGAATCCCTCGTCATATCAACGTTTGGTGAGCTAGTCTCGAGGGTTGAGTTTATTTTCTCATGTGGAACTTGTCTCTCTGATATTTGATAATTTCTGGATGACTGAAGGCTCAATTTATGCAACATTTTCAATTGATAAGTGAAAGCGGCTGGAACGTTATTTTCTAATGCTGCTATTTTAGAACAAGCTTGATAATTCTCCAATTCGATACACTGGAACGGAAAAATTTTACCTTACAAAACTGTCGTTTTTAGCAACAGTATCGTTGCGTGCCACACATTTTGCTTCGAATTAAAAATTTAAACATACACGTTAACACCGTTGATCGTAAATGTGGCGGTCAGCTGTCCGCCACGTGCGCGCGACCGTACATACGCTACACGAATAGTATGACGGAAGGCGCGCGGCGCGCAGCACGGATAGTAGCGTAATATCGATCGGCGCGCGGCACGTGGCGGACAGCTGACCGCCACAGTAAAGTTAGCAGTGTCACATATATCACTTCGCAAAAAAAGAAATGAGGAGGACTCGACGATATCTCGCGTCTTGTGTTTCTTCCGATGGAAGACGCGGACAACGCGGTACAAATATAAGATTAATCTGAACGATTAAAACGATAAATAAACGTTTTCTTTTTCTTCTCCTTCCTCTTCCTTTAAATTTCATTGTGCCGCATCTCGTATCGATCGCCCGATAAAGCGGATCAACTCACCTTTTCTATAATATTGGCAGAATTGTATAAACCGTGGAAATGTTCCAGAATATAATGAAGTGTCACGTCCCCAGGTGATCTTTCGATAACGCTCAAAGGACGGACGGATCCGGCGAGAGAAAATGCGTCGTTGGCACGATAAGATATCACTGGGGTAGAAATGCCAGGTACTTGACTAGGGATGTCCAGAGCTATGTGCAGCGCATTAGGGAGCCGTACTATTCGCTTCGATGATTTCAGCAATACAAGTTTATCGTCGGCATCACGTGCCTCTTTCGCAGGAATGCGACCCAATTGCGCTCTGCTGTTATTACCCCAAGCTAACACCGTACCCCCTAAAAGATAAACCACATTGAAATATATATTTATAATGCTAGAAATTTTTATTTTCAAAAACCACATTAAAAGCCACCGTGCCGTGTGTATGTGCGTAAGAGAGAAGAGCGGTTAATATAAAAATTCACGTAAATCTTCGCTCAATTTGGAATACCATATTAAATACGTAGTAACTTGATTAACGTAGTTTGAATTCGAAAGATTCGAGACTATTTGTGTGCCACATATTTTAGCTTAAGATAGATAATACTATTTAAACAGCTCTATCAAGAATATTGTGTGTGAGTATGCAAGAGCGCGCTCGTATATATACATATATATTTGTTCCTTTGTAACCTGGTTGTATCGCCACCGTATAATCATATCCACAAGCAATACCAACAGCATTAATTATAGGATTGATTCTCTCTTTATTCAGGCCAGCATTTCCTGTACGCACAGTAGAGTCACTGATGTTCCCATTGTTTTCAGACGCCGTTCCATTATTTATCAGTGAGTTCGTCGACTTGGCGCCAGTGTCCAAGTCCCATTGATTTTGCATTCTTTTAAAATCATTGTGTCTAGGGGGTATTTGTGCAAAAATACAGGCGGAATTGTAATATAAAGGCGTTGGACGTGACACTTCTCGCCGCGTGCCGTTACCTATCTGACCATCTAGATTACGGCCCCATGTATATAAAGAGCCATCCTTTGTTATCACGGCATTATGATGACACCCAGCTGATATCTGCACAAGTGACCACACAGGTTACATCATATCTACATAAAGTATGCAGGATTCTTTTATACTGTACTAACACGACGATACTAACGTCACGAACTAATATTCTCCGCGTCTACGTTGAAGATAAAAATATTTGTAAATGTAAATATTACTACCGTACTGCTACATCGTCATCATTCGTATTATTATTATTATTATTACAAGCGCAACGTCTAAATTTCAGGCGTTATTACGAACCTCATTATATTACGAACCTGATTAATTTGTCCTTTTACCAAACTTGTATCGACAACACATGGCTTCAAATGTGCTTGACTCTCTTCGGTCAAACCGAAGTTGAAGCCTTTCAAATCTGCGTTTTCAGTCTCAGGTCTCTTTTGTGTTTCTATATCGGAAGTACGCGCTTTTGTTTGAGCAGACTCGGTTTGTACACCATCCACCAAAACGTCTTCCTTTATTTCTTCGTTTAGATTTGTAATTTTCTCCGACTCCTCCAAAGTTTTACTCTTTTTCTCCGTAGCATCTCGTTGCTCTAGTATACGCGTTTTTTTTTGCGCTTGTGCTTGCAATCTGAGAACCTGAGGACTCGCGCCCCATATGTATACGTTGTTCGCGTTAGTGACAGCTAGCTGCAAACATGAGAATAAAATACGCGTATGAAATCGCTTTTGCTATTCATCAATGGTTACAGAGACACGGAGATTTATTCTATTTATTTATTTTTTCTTTTTACAAAAAGTAACGAGCGCATACACGGGCCGTCATTTTGCAGTGAAAGAGAAAAGAAATAAAACGATTAAATGTATTTAACTATACATCATGCAAGTCACGCATGTTGTTGTCTAGCGACTTACATTATGAAAGTATCCGGTACTTATAAGCGTTATCCCGTCGGGTAACGCGACTTTTGTCGGGATAGAACTTTTGGCCGTGTCACCTGTTCCCAATTGACCGAGAACATTACATCCGAAGGCGTACACAACACCGTCTACCGATAGTGCCAAAGTGTGCGCGTATCCAGCGCTAATATAACACACGACTACGCCAAGCAGAGTTTTCACCATAGATGGTGTAGCTTTTTCGTCGGTGTTACCGTGGCCCAGTTGTCCGTGAACACCCCAACCCCACGTAAATATTCTGCCATCCGCGGTTAGTGCTACAGAATGATATTGTCCAGCTACTGCGTCGATAATAATCTCTTGCGCTAACGAAGTAATTAATTCCGGACTCGAACATTGTAGCACCTTGCCGAGTCCTAACTGGCCAAATTGACTAGCTCCCCAAGCGTATATTCCATTGTTAGTAACTGCCAGGGTGTGGCAATGTCCACACGATACACTGAAAACTTCAATCTTCATACTTTTGAAGAAGCATATGGCATGCGGTGCCCCATATCGCAAAACACTAGAGCCCGTACCTAGACAATTTATTAACGACGTGTTAATCAATGAAAGAATTGGATAACTATATTGTGAAGAAACTTGATGAGACTGAGTGAGATCAGGCAAGGGAAATCCGCGAGCATATGTAATACAAGAAGGTGCGTCAATCTTCAATCATCTTCAATCTGTACATGCACGTTGTACGCAAATGGAATTTTTTAGATGTAAAATACAGCAGAGCTGCTAGAAAATCTTGAAAAATTATATATCAATTAACGGAATTTGCTCATCTCGATGCGAAGCTATAAGAAGCTAAACATTCAATATTTGAGATTAGACATTTTTCTCAAGTAGAAAAACAATTTTTTGAGTTGTTTTCTATGCGCTCTTCTCGCTGTTTTTTTCCATTTATCTATAAGAAAAATTGAAGATAATGGAAGATGGCCGATGTGTGTGTGTGTGTGTGTGTGTTATTACATTTATTTAATTTTTGACAACGTTGTGATGTAGCCGTACGCTTTAAATACCCTGCAAATATACGTACCTAGACAACCTTGCACCGAACTTCCCCAAGTGTAGATATTACCATTTCTAACAAGCGCAACGTGAGAAAATCCAGTACTTAACGATCTCCTCTTAAAATCAACGTGCGGAGTCACTTCCGAATAATCCTGTACAGATCAAAGTGTAAAGTTATAATTCAGTTTCATTAGGCCAACCTGATAATTTCGCAGAGATACGTGATTTTCGGCAAATAACAAGCGAGATCGTATGATCCTTCCTCGTTCCTTCACAAATATTTGAATATCCGAATCGGATAAATAGCACGATGGTATTACGCTTTATCCTCACGCACGTTGACGCAGACTGGATTTCATCGTTACTTTTATTAGAGATTAGTTTGCGTACAAACATATATAGAGTCAAGTTTGATTAATATCTGAAAATAAGAATTTCCCTGAGGAAGACTTTGATAAGATGTTTTGAAATATGTGGAACAGGAAGTTAACGCGAATTCCTCAGTAATCTTTCGCTACTTGAAAAAGCTTTTCTGGAGCTGGACCGACAATCTCGTTTCCCCTTTACCAAATGCAGACGTATACCTAGATTAGGATTAGGATTTACCCGTGCTTACCTTCGGCACGTGCACGTCGTACAAAAAAGCATATTTGCCATTTGGGTTTAACAATCGTTTTTTATGAATAAGAGTCAACAAAACTAGAATAAACGTTTCTATTATCTCTTCCACGAGGGTATCAGGCTGATCCTATAAAATGTTTTCGTTATATGATGAAAAATGTTCTACGACCACTTTTAAAAGATGTCCTTTTACCAAAGATAACTGATTTAGAATCAAATCTTTTCTTCGCGGAAAAGTTGCGGAAAACCACTTGACTCTCTTTCGAGTACGTAACTATGAGGAATAAGGGGAATTAATTCCGACCACGTAAGTTTATATAAGTTTCAATAGAGAAAATAGATAACAAAATATAAGCTTCATTACGAGCTTCAAAAAGGAATGGTAATAAAAGGCAGACAACCTTTTTAAAGTATAGAAAGTTGAGTGCAATGTTAAAACCTTTTACCATATCTCTCGACATTCTCGCAAAAAAAATCACGTGGCTAAATATCTGTCACGTTAAAAGGACATTGTTTAAAACAACCTGTGTTGGGATATCGCGTATGGGTAACATTCCAAAATTCGCTCGATTTTCCCCCAATGAAATTTTTATCCGGAGCTATTTGTCTTAACAATTTCTTAAAATCCAAACGCAGTTTCTCATTCTTGGTCAACGTGGTACAACTAAAAATTTGTTCAAGTAAAGCACATCTGATGTAAAAAAAAAAAAAAAAAAAAAAAAAAAAAAAAACACCTTTTGTATACCTGTAATTTTAAAATTTGCAAAAATTTCTTTCTATTCCAATCAACATTGAGCACGTCGACAACTAGTACTTTACGGCATGAATGATTAGCGTGCGAATCTTGAGAACATCTCATACACCAGAAACTCAATACTACTCACCATATTATCCATAGAATCTATAGAATGACACTGCGTAGATCGTAGATTGCACGCTATCACTTTATGACGTGCTTTACATTGTACTAATTTAGGTCGTAATACTGGATTTGTTGGATCATACAATGTTACTAGTCTCTGTGGAATATTTCAAGCTGTTGAGCATAATCGTAGTTGAAACATGTTCTAAAACTCTATTTCGATTCCATGAAACGTACCAAACGTTAAAACTCAAGTACTCGCGTTTGATTAACTTGATCGAGACAATTTTTCTTGTGTTTTCATGCAAATTCTATGAACGTAGAGAAGCAAAGTATACCCAATATACAAATTTTTATATCGCTTTCTCTCTCTTATTTTCGATTTTTTAATTTTTATATTTGTTATTAATTTAATTTGTTGAGCAAACATTTGTGTAACTTGACAAGTGAATACTCGCGTGTTAAGGTTCACACTCACCTGAAGCACAAAGATCTGAGAATCTCGCAGATTACTGCGCACAAATGACACGTGAGATCTAGCTAAATCGTAATTCAATAACATCGATTGCATTAAATCAGATTCACTTAAACATATGAGTAAACCATCTAAAATAAAAACACACATTCACATATTTGTAACTACTATTTGGAAAATTATACGTATATGTATGTATGCGCATAACGTTACACATGTATAACGTACATGATTTCGGATAAATGTCGTTTGTGCCAAATATTTGTATTGCCTTTACAAGAATATCCAACATTTGACTGTACAGACTTCTTTGTGTAGCCAAGTGATGCACGACCTCCCAGAGGTAAGTTTGACCAGCTATATTAATAGCTAATAATTCGTCGTAGAATGTATTTGTGGACAAAAAGTATCTAAAAATGGAAAATTTTAGATTAAAATATAATTTTACATACAACATGATCTATATACACGCGCGCTACTTCTATGATATCTTTTTGAAATCTTCAAGATAGAAAAAATAAAAGCGAGAAAAGAGTTGAAGGACGCTTTGAATTGACAAAAAATCGCGTCAAGTATACCGAACGTATGTAAGGAAGCGGATATCGCGTAAGAGGGAAACATTTCGTTCCGCGAAGCCATTATTCCGAGATTTTAAAATCATCGAACGTGTTGTTAATAAATATATTTAGATATCCGATTAAAGATGTCTCGTTACACCGGGAAACGTAATATGTTTTGTAAATGTACGTGTAAGATGTGACTTACAAGAACTCCTTATAGATCGCTTTAGATTGTTCCGACCGAACCCTCAGTGTCATTTCAATAAAGGAAAGTACACATAAATTAGACAAATGTATCCTTGTTGCAATAGGCATCTCAGTAATGACAGGTGTCAGTAAACAATGAGTTAGACAACTTAATAATTCTGAAGTATGGCCGATCGATGCAAACTTTAACACGCTCTTCAATAATTTACACTGAAATAGAAATTTTGAACAATGATCAAATTATTTATGATCGATAAGTAAAAAAACATTTTGATCTAAGAACATTTAAAATTTCCTAACAAATCTCTGACGTTATTGATAGCTTGTCGTCAAGTACACGGGTATTCTGTTTGGAATATCTTGGAAGAAAAAAATATTTTGTCATCTCTCTCCACCGCCTCTCTCTCTCTCTCTCTCTCTCTCTCTCGGATATATCCAATATGGCCAATATCTACCTTAGATATCTTATATGAAGCTACTGCACGTGAGAATTCTTTATTCGATAGAAATATATCGCCTACATATTCCAACAAGTGTTGTCCATTTAGTCCAAAAACCATTGCTAATTTTCCCGCTTTTTGCAGCTCGTTTTTCTTCAGTACCAATTCCATGAAAACTGATAGAAGAGATTTTCTAAAGTAAAAAACAATAATTTAGTAACACACTCAGTGTATGGTAGCAAAAAAATTATATACAAATATTTAGAAATTAATTAGTATTAGAATTGTGCACGGCCATCAATGGCTGAGACAAAAATATGACATACATATTACAATGAACTTTAAACTGACCTTAAAACAACTTGGTATACACAGCGATTTGTAACAATTATACATGTATCCAAACTAAGCGGTTCGATTTTAATATCTCTTACATTCTTAGGTAAGGTACATTTACTCTCGATCTCCTCAGAGACTTTTCTCGGTACTATATTATCGAATTTTGTTACTTTGTATACCTCGCGTATCAGTTCCTTACTGTTTTTAAAAGAAAATGTCCCGATAACAGACTCGGGATTAAATTGATAGTCTCTGTTTATACGAGTCTCAGACAATTGATCGGATATTATATATATCGCACGTTGATTAACGTCGGTAATAAAAAATAATCTGTGCGCTACGAGAACAGTTTTGCACTCGAATATTTTGTGCATTGACAAGGGTACCACAGTTAGATCTGGACCGTGTATCTGAAACAGAGATCATTATATTGGAAGACTAACGTATTAAATGCTATGTGCGCTCAACGCTAGGGAGGCAAACCTGAAAGAGAGACAAGTTGAACGTTCACAAAAGATCTTACCGTGATGTACGTAGTGACAGGATGATAGCATGTATATAATTGTCGATCTTCCCTGTCATATTGCAAAGATAGGAAGGTATCTCTCGATATTGGTTCTGGACTGATAAAACCTACGTTAGATTCCGATATTTCCAGGTTGACGGGACGTCCCGTACCGCTTTCTCCAATACTTGCAGCAGCATCTGTGATATCAATATATGTCACGTTTAAAGTTTTATGGATCTTTTGGGGGATGGTACGGATGCGCGATCAGATAAACATGCACCCAGAATGTATTTATCATTGAATCGGGTCTAGTGGTCCTTTCCTCGGTCACGTTTCTTCAGCAAGTCCGCGGCAAAAGTATCGCGCAAAAGTGACGATATACGTAACTATGTACGTCTTTTTTCACGCAGATATATAAATTAAGAGGAGGGAGGGGAAAAAACATTGTACGCGCATGTTATATCGCATCGTACAACGATGTATTTATTTACGAAGGGTAAATTGAAAGAAAAAACTACGTTGTCTGCTTCTTTAATTAAAAATTCGAAATGTTCTTTTACCATAAATAAAAAAAAAAAAGTAATACAAATGTTCCCGTGCTTTTCCCTTGAAAGATACTTAATATTACATTTTAAATATTTTTCTAAATATATTTAACGTGTATACCTACCATGGCACTGCAAACTCTCCCCCAATGGTTGATTTTTGGTATCGCGTATCTTTTGCTTAAGAATAGCCAGTTTTTCAACAGAGAGTTGTTTAAGTTCTTGTAATTTAGACTTCGTAGGAACAGAATCTCCCACGTTCGTATCATGAACATGAATAGTGCCATTTGAATTTAGTTGGTTCGTATTAGGTTCTTTGTTTTCAAACGTGGGCAAAAGATTGAAAGACATGTGTTCCAAAGGCAAACGCCATTGCTGCTGAAATTTACTGGTTATCAAAAGAGACGCAACGTCGTTGTATTCATTTCGACAAATATGTAGTCCACTTATACTTTCATTAATATATGTTATGCCTAGCTGTTGTCCATTTAGAAGATTTATAAATATAGTTGCTCCACATTCCGTTCCTACAATGCCTATATCCATAGACATTTTCATATCCTTCCACCATGTAACAGCTCGTGGTCTGAAAACAATGGTATACATGACGTTAAAGAAATCTTATGTAACTGTAAACGTATATATTTACGAGATGAACACGAGATATGGGAATAGAACGTTGTATAGAAAACAGCAAATGCAGAAGAGACGAGAATGTATGTTATACCGTTATATAACACAGAAAGTACTGGGAACTTGAAACGTACTGCCGACTCGAGACGTATTTTGTTCATGTAACGTACCTGAAATGAGAAAGCTGAGACGTCACAAAAGGAATATATGTCGCATCGTCAGTCTTCCATCTCTCGTCAACGATGCACGTTTCATCGACTAAAGTTAAAGCAGGTAATATGTACAACGAACCGTCTAAAGTTACACATAACAACCAACGACCGCTTGAATCAAAGCAAAAAGCAGCTATTTGTTTATGTGGTCCTTGAAACCAAGGTATTTTTTTAACAACGGGTAGGCAAGAGGACGCTCTTTTGAAATAAAGAATAATTTCGGCGTTCGTGGTTGCCAGTGCGAGAAATAATGTTCCTTCAAGTTTGCACTGCACACTATGCTGTATCTCAGTGGTTTTAATTAAACATTGCAGCTTAAATAAATTTTCGTTGGTCACTATTGCCCGGAGATCCATGCTGAATATTTATCTGTTTCTTCTGAAATAATAAATGAATATGTTAAATATGTATGTCACTTTACACACACACACACACACACAAACGTCACTTGTAAAAATATAATTTTTGGCAACAGATTAAGATTAATTTATACATTGAGTTTTATTAAGTAAATAATAATATAATATTACTTCTTTTTCTTTTTGTTAAATATTTCGAATATTTATGTCATCAAGCTCGGTCCGTCAGAAACCTCTTATGAGGTTATGTATGTATGTACACATACATAACCTATTATAAATTATTATAATGTTAGAATCTGGAGAGGGTACGTATGTGTATAGGCACATGCGTAAATTTATGCCCCATATATTACGCGCAACACGTTTTCATATCTACTACTGTTATTTTTTGCAGAATGTCAAAATGGTCAGAAATTCAAGCACGTTCAAGGTTACATTTCAAGAAAACCGGAATGACAGCGTTCAAAAACTCCATCGATAAGGTTGAGTTTCCACTGAACCCACTGAACCAAATGGAACTCAGCCTAGGGTGCGTTCCGATTCCCCACCCGAGTGCCGAAAATCTATAGTGCACGTGACATATACTATAGGGTTTTTAGCACTCGGGTGGGGAATCCGAACGCAGCCCTACGTGGGCGCGTTCAGCAGACCAAGCCGCTGAGTAGCAGTCGAACGTGATTGGCTCCTACTTTTAGAACCAACCAATCAACGCAGAGTGTTGATAAGACGAACTCAACAGTTGTGTCTGCTGAACGCGGCCATTGCTACAGAGACAGGCTACTAGCTCAGTGAGCAGTGAGCGCCGTGTGGCGCCGGCAAAATCACCATACTAGTAACACCCCTCTCAAGCAATCTTCACACGCAGTGGACTACGTTGGCCATCGTGCTCTCTGGAAAGTGGCAGGAGCCAATAAAAAACAAAGAAGAAGAAGAAGCCGTGTGGCGCCGTGAACGGTCGTGCTCAGTCGGGCAGGTTAGAGGTTAGGTGCCTCGTGATTTTATTTCAAGTAATTTTATTTAGACATTTTGCAGTGATTAAACTTGATTAAACTGTAGTGCATAGCTGCATATATCACAGTGACCAGTATCCACACAATGTGTGGAATATTTTGTTCCATATATCAACCCGAACAAGACTCTGAATCCACTAAACAGGTATTACTTGCGTTAAAAATATAAGATGCAAGATTATTTGTTTAGAAACTCTATTAGCCAGAAAAGTGTATGTATGTACAAAGCGTAGGATGTAGAAAGCCAAAAGGAACAGATTTTTGCAGAAACTTTATAAAGAAAAATTTATATAATACGTGTTATTGTAATATCTCATCTCTTATGGAAGGAAGGGAATAGCAGAAATTTTTGTTGGCAACGTTAGCATCTATGCATCTATAAATTACATAAAATGTGCAACTTAAAAAAAAATTGATGAGTTTGATACTGCATTTTTCGAAAAGTTGATTAATTTAACAAGAGCTGAGCAAAGAGAGACTCATCTTGTGTCTACTACATTTATTGTAGTAAACCGTAACGTACATAAACTTTTTTCAAATTGTTTTAAAGTGGAATATTTGCAAGGATGCGATAGCTGCACGAGGCCCTGATTATTTAATGGAGAAACGTTTGACGTTAAGTCGTGACTGGCTTGGACATTTTGCTGCTGCAGTGTTATGGATGCAAGGACCTAGAGTAACGACGCAGCCAAGTTTAGATGATAATGAAAACTTGTTACTTTGGAACGGAGATCTTTTCTCCGGTCATTTGGTACGTAACGCATGTGTGCGGAATATTCCGATAAAATACTTTGAATGAATGTCATTATTAAAAATAGTTAATACGTTAATATAGTGTGCGGAATATCCAATAAATGATAGCGCATAAAAATAGAAATAGGTAAAGCTGAGTTTGTACTTGATTAAAATTCTAAAAAGTCAATCCTTTGGACCCTTTGGGCGAGAGACGTAATGTAGAGAAATATACACGTAAGAAATATCTATATATATTTTAACACACGTGCACAACAAACTACAATACGTACATTTGTTTTAGGCAAGAGACGATGTTTGCGATACAAATATTATATTGACTGAATTACAATCGACCAAGGATGTCGTGTCTGTGCTTCGGAAGATCGAAGGCCCTTATTGTTTAGTGTACTATCAAAAGTCGAGCAATACGTTATACTTTGGACGAGATATTATCGGACGGCACAGTTTACTATTGAAAGTGGATAACAAGGCTAATTCATTGACTTTAGCTTCGGTTGCGAATAAAAAAATAAAAGGGATTGTAGAAGTGCCGGCTATAGGTATCTTTGCGATGAATTTAAATATGTCACGGATAAATTTAGCATGTTATCCGTGGAAAGAACCTGACTTGAGGTTCACGGATATTATCCAAGTACTGGAGACAACGTTACGTGTGGATATTGACATTAAAGACACTATATTGGGCGCTTGTTCGTCGGCGTGGACAACGTTGCATCTGCATCCTAGTCGAAAAGATGTGGAATATCTAGAGAATGTACCGTGTAGTAAAGATTTTAACGAGGTATTGCATCATCTGTTGAAATATGAAGAGGTAGATGAAAGAGTCGAACGTTTGACAAAACTGTTGCATGAATCAGTGAAAATCAGAGTAAAGAAGAAACCAAATTATTGCAAGACGTGCATAAGGATCATACTAAGCGGTGGAAGTGTTACTTGCACTCATTCCAAAATCGGCATATTATTTTCTGGTGGCCTAGACTCGGCAATTTTAACAGTAATCGCCGACAAATACGTTCCGGAAGACGAAAGCATCGATCTCATTAATGTCGCGTTTGAAAGACCTGCGAGCAAAAACCAGAACGCGAGTCACGCAAACAATGAAAAAGGGACGGCAACGCAAAAATATGACGTACCGGATCGAAAAACGGGACGGCAAACGTATTCTGAATTGTTGCGAATTTGTCCCACGAGGAAATGGAATTTTATACAGGTATAGTTTTCTTATATTCGCGTGCGTTTTATCTCTTATTTATATCTTTCGATATTTTTCCGAGAAAAGATGGAAGGAACGAAAGATTGTCGTGTCATTATTTTTCTGATTACAATGTAACGTGCTTATTTCAGTGTAACGTTGCACAAGTGGAACTACAATTGTATCGTGCGTCGCGAATTTGTGATCTCGTGCATCCACTACGTACAATTCTGGATGATAGTCTAGGATGCGCAATGTGGTTCGCGAGTCGAGCGAAAGGCATTCTCTACCCAGTTAACGAAGCGTACGAATCGCCGTGCAGGATATTGCTTTTAGGGATAGGCGCGGATGAATTATTTGGCGGATACATGAGACATAGAACCATATTGAGGCACAGAGGATGGGACGCACTGGTGCAAGAATTAAGTATTGAATTGGCCAGGATTTCCGAGAGAAATTTAGGTCGAGACGACCGGATTGTTTCTGATCACGGGAAACAATCCCGTTTACCGTATCTGGACGAAAATCTGGTGAAATATGTGCAGCGTATAAAACCGTGGGAGAGGTAAATTTACATAACATTTACATAAACACGTAATGGATTAAAACGAATGAGCGATTGACGATAAAATCATTGGCAGATGCTATCCGACTGAGAAAATGCCAAGTGGATTGGGAGATAAGTTACTGTTACGTTTACTAGCCTGCAAGATTGGTTTTCAATGTACGGCTACGTTTCCTAAAAGAGCTTTCCAATTTGGCTCACGAATTGCAAATGGTAAAGAAAATGCTACGGATGTATCAAATAGGTTGTAAGACGTAAGTATCATATCATTATATCGTTATAACATGGGTATTCGCCAATATTTAATCTCTAAGCCGTAAGAACGTGACCACGTACAGTCGAGTATTCTCTTTACATTTCCTTTTTGTGCGTAGTCACGTTCTTACGGCTTAAGCGGAAAACACAGACTTTTGCATAACGCACAAGTGCTGGTCTACAACCTTGCTTTAAAAAATATTTAAGCTCTAAGCCGTAAGAAATTGACCAATCACAATGGAATGTGAGGAGAATACTCGACCGTGCGTGGTTAATTTTTTACGGCTTAGAGCTTAAATATCCTTTAAAGCAAGGTTGTAGACCAGTACTTGAGCATAAGCATAAGGAAATTGATTGGTCTATTTCCTTATGCACATGTATATGGACCAATCAATGGCTTTATCCAGATAAACTTGCATAGGTGCATAAGCATATGCACATATACATTTTGCACGTGTAAATAATTTAATTGGTATATTATTTGCCGTATAACAGAGAGAGAGAGAGAGAAAGAAAGCACCCGAGAGCAGCTACGCCGGCGTTTTGCGTGAGACCGTTTTACTCGACTGCTCGGGAGTGCTTGGTACGTTACTCAAGACCGCGACAACCCTGATGGGTAAACATTTGTGACCACCAAAGGGGCCCCAGGGGCACGGCCTGACTGAAGAGTGCTGACATTATCAACCGTTTGGGCTGTTCCAAAGATGAATTAATTATCAGAAACTAGAAACGTACAAATCTTAAGCTGGATTCAGACAGGACGTGTCAAGCGTCGAACAGCGAGCAGCAACCACGCAGCGAGGCGATATTTTCTACGCCACTGCTGATTTCACCTCGCTGAATGGGTTGCTGCTTATTGCTTGACGCTTGACACGTTTTGTCTGAATCCAGGTTTTAAAGATTTGTACACGTATGGACTTTTTTTATCATCAGAAATGTATAAACCTTAAGATTTGTATATTAACTATCACGAGGTCCATATATTTGGCCCCTCATCTACAACAAAATACAAAAACATTAATATATTCGGATGTAATACATCGTTCGTCCATGAATGTATTGTGATTTTTAGTGTTTGTACATTCTTGGTTACAAATTACAGTTTATTGTGCTTAATCGTTTGTACATCATTTGTAGTACATTATTCTTAATAATTTATTTTTTATTTAAATATATCTTTTTTAATATATAAATAAATACGTGTTATTCGAATTCGGCGGGTAAATCTTTAAAGTGCGTTTACATTGGGGTCAATTCTACTAATGTCGAGACAGTATAATGCTGCGTTCCCACAATACGCGTCACGACGCCGCGTCATGAGTAAGGCTGAGTTTCCACTGAGCGCGTCACGCGTCGCGTCGTCCGAGTTGAACCAATCAAAACATCCCATTTCGATCCCGTCACAAGAATGTAATGAAATGGGATGTTTTGATTGGTTAACTTGTGACGACGCGACGCGTGACGCGCTCAGTGGAAACTCAGCCTTAAGGTGAAATTTCATGGGCAGTGAAAAGCAGCAGCAGATCGTACTGATTGGCTATAAAATAGAGGAGTTCTAGAAACTCGAGAACTTCTCTATTTTGTAGCCAATCAATACGATCTGCTGCTGCTTTTCACTGCCCATGAAATTTCACCTTTATCCAAAACGTTTCATTTTATGACGTCATTTCCGACGCGAGATCTTGTCGGAAATGACGTCATAAAATGAAACGTTTTGATTGGATAACTCATGACGCGGCGTCGTGACGCGTGCGCGGCGTGCGTATAGTGGGAACGCAGCATAAGTATGTATCTTTTCTCAGATTTACTAGATTTCGACCAATAGGCTTGTTCGCGTTGCTTGAAATCACCAAACATTTTTGCACTTGAAATGAGATAAATATATATTCGGCCGTTGGAGAGAGAGAAAGCGAAGATGCTGAGTGCAAAAAGTGCAAGCAACGCGAACAGACCCAATGAAATTGTAGATACTCTAGTGAATTTTCTCACTTTCGAGAACTCAACAGTTGTGTCTGCTGAACGCGGCCATTGTAGAACCGACCTTATCGGAAGAGCCAGTCAAACGTCAAACCGAGTGTCGCAAAGTGTCGTAAAGTGTAGTCGGGCGTGTTCTTTTGATTCGTATCAGAGTCTGTTTACTTACTATTAAATATAATACGTCATTCAAATAAAATTACTCCAAATAAAAAAAGAAGATCTGATTACGTTGTAACATTTGGGTGTTGTAAAGAATAATCTTTTAAATGTAATACCGCACAGATATGTGCTATAACTTGGATAGACGTGGTAGGTTATAACAATCTGTGTCAATGATTAACCTTAATGTCGTATAAATCTTTCGTGCATAGGCATTCCATTTGTGTTTTGCTCAATGTTTCGCTCAATAAAGTAACGCAATAAAATTTTTATTTATTTTTCATTATTTTTTCCGTCGTTATTTACAAGATTTCAGAGATCGAGGACACTGAGGTACATGTTTTCAACGTCGATCAAACGTGATTATAATAATAATTTAGCAACGATGATAAAAGGCTCTTTATCATCGAACGTATGTTATAGAAGGAAAAGGATATAAGAGAGGATCACACAAGAGAACGACGACAAGTCACGTTTCGAGTGACCGTGACATAAAAAAAAATAAAGAAACAATGTTTATATTCCTGTGTGTACATACATACGCGGCAGTTTTTGTCAGTTTTTGTTTTGTCTTTCGTATAATAACTATTTAACTAGTTTCATTAGGTACCTTTGATAGAAATAGTTATTTGACGTACACAAGATAATGTCACTGCTTAGATTTATTACACACTTGCAAGAAAGTAATTAAAACTATGTATTTTTGTGCGCATATTACGATGGTACGGAATACACACACACACACACGTGTATGCATATACATATACATATTTACTGTAACGTAATACAAGATTGTCGCTACACGTATTGTTTGCAGATCTATTATATGGAGCCGTGGCATTGATTACGTTGGAAACCATGAGCGAAAGGCATGGCTGAACGCAGCAGCGATCTTTACGAACAGCAGCTTCTTGCTGTATTTAAAAGCTGTTTGACAAAAGGAGAGGACGAACTCGATGAGAATGATCTACTTTCCATTTGCACGAAATTGCACCTCGACGAATTGATCGAGGAATTGAAATTGTGCATCTGCAAACATCGTCCGAATAAACAAACGATATCCTTTCAGGAATTCCGAGATGGCTTGTTACTCTTGTTGAGAAAATTTCAAGGATTAATAACCGATAAACAACATATCGTACAACCATATCATAATTTAAACATATGCTCTCTCGATATCGAAAAAGATCAAGCTTTACCACTGGTCACGAGTACTTCGAGTACGGTTCGTCTTCGAGATATGAAAGCTAACGTTATCATGGATGAGAATAGATTGATACGCCTATGGGAGAGAGTTAAGGTTTATTTAAGGGGAAACACAGATTCTGCGACGATGCACTTTATATCGAGTTGCTTAGAAATTCCTGAGCTCCCGAAACAGATAACGGAATCTATCTTTGAAAGTCTCGATCACAATTGCGATGGATTGATAAGCTTCGACGAGTTTGTAGTTATATTTCAAAAGAGAACAAGTATGAAGGCGTTGCAACGCGAGGATACCGCGTTGTCTCGTAACAGTATCGTAGATGTAAACTATGATGTAGATACGTTAGATTTTAATACACGCACGTCTTGTGAAATTAATCCGATGCGGACTAATAGAGATTCGGACAAGTCGGAAAAGGAAAAGGTCGTCGCTAGTGTTTCTGACGCAATCGCAGTATCGTCCAGCAGAGATCTCGATGCTTTGGATACGAGCCTCGCGGAAATAGCAAATATCATATGCGACGAACTCAAGAGTTTGAATGAATCGTTAGGTAATAGCACGATTCAAACTCACATACGTTTATTACGAGAAATGATGATTGTCCATCAGGATGAGCAACGTACGTTAACCGCTACGATAGACAACATGAAGGTGGAAAGAGAAAAGATGCGGATTGACATGTTGGAAGCTAATGAACGGGCGAATTTATTGGCACAGGAGATTGATGAATATCATGTTCACGTGGAAAAGACGAAGAAGGATTTACAGAGGCAGAGCGAACAACGTTATGCTGAAATCACGAAGGAATTGTCGGATCAGCTCACGATCGAACGGGAGATGGATGCCGCGACTCTAAAATCAAAGGAGGATCAGTTACTGGCGCTGCAAAAGGAGAACCACGATATGAGGAATAAAGTCGTAGATATTTTGCAAGAGAGTCAAATGCTCGAAGCGGAAAATAAAATGCTTCTTAGCCAGATCGAAAAGTTGCGGCAGTCTAATAACGATTTGCTAACACAAATAAAAGTATTAGACGCGGAGCACGATGAGATACAAAGCATAGAGGCGAAGCAACAGGAACAAGTCAACTTCTTCGTCGATCGTATTAAACAGTTGCAATCCGAAGTGACTCTCTTGCGAGATCAAAATGATGAACTTGGCGCGGAATTGGAAAACTTGAGATGTTACGGCAAGGATACGAGATACGAGATACTCGCGTCGTCGTTGGCGTACGATTTACAGCTGGATGAGAACTCTTGCCACATGGCGCAAGAGTTTCAAGTGGATCGGCAAATCAAGCACGAGGGAGCGTCGTACGATGGCTTTGGTACATCGATGAATGGCCAAGGTCAAACCGATACGTCGCTTGGGGATATGATTGTAAAGGATTTGGAAAATGTCGTGTCAACGAGTGCGAAATGCCTGCCAGAAAAGTGCGCTTTGAGAGATGGTATATCGAGCGTGATCACTGGCCTGCGATCGAGCTTTGCGTTACAACGTTGTCCCTCACGGGAGAACGTTCCTTTCGGAAAAAGTATTGCATCTGAGCTTGAAGTCGACGGTGAGGAACGAGCCAACGAGTCCTCGCGAGACTTGGTCGTTTCGAAAATACCGAAGCCACCTTCCGCGAAACGCACAACACGGTCCACGAGCGCGGAAGATTTGGATACGTTTGCTGGTCAAGATGCAAAAAATCTAACGCAAACCAAGGCAACGAGTCTTAGAGATTATCCACCGCGAAAAGAAGAACATTTCGTGGATCAGTGCAAGGCTAACAAGGAGAGACATAGTCACCCAAATGTTACCAAAGTCGAAAGTGTTGGACCAAACGTAGACGTGTTAGAGCGTGAGAAGAAGCACGTGACCGAACGTTGTCGGGAACTCGAACAAAGTTTAGATCTATTGAAAGCGGAATACGAAGAATGTGAGGATTATTGGGCTGCCAAATTAGAAGAAGAGAGACAGCTCTTTGAGCAAGAACAAAAAATAAGCGATGACAAGCTTGCCGAGCTTATTACGAAGATAACAGAGTACGAAGAATTAATTAGTCCCTCGGATAAATCAAAAAGTACGGGACGATTGTCTCCTATAGAAGAAAAGTTTAACTTGGAACAACAGGTACAGGACAGAATCTTATCATTTGCGTAAATTTATGTTTATTTTTTGTTTTCGATATACCAAATCAAATGTTTCGTTATATCCTCATCACATGCACGCGCGCCGTCGTATCATTTTATTTTAAAAACTAAAAATATTTTCCATCTTTTTAACGTTTCAGTATATAGAGCTCGAAGAAGAATTTGAGAAATGGAAAGTAAAAACTGATGTTGATATCTCGCAGAAGAATCTTGAAATTGGACATCTCCGTGAAAAGTTAAGACTGATGGAACAACCACGTACAAATGATTCCTACGTACAAGTACCGGATGAACGTTCCTTAGCAACCTTCTCGGATTCGTCGCCGTGCAACGCTTCCAGTACGTCTAGTATTCCGTCAACGAACGAAATGTTCGCGAATATGGATTTATGTGGTACAAACGTGCAAACGTGTCATACCTCGGCGGACGTTCCATTGTCCAACACGCTTAACGGGTTGTTGAAACAAAACGATCACATCGATGGACATAATCTGTATAATACAGGGCATACCGAATGCCCTATAAAAGTAATGAAAGGTATAAGTCGAGATCAAAAGATGTATCACACGAACTCACATGTTGCTGCTAAAATTATGTTAGCGATGAAAGAGGAAGATGAGGAAGGCGACGCGGACGTCAACGTGATACGTGACGTAATGAAAGAAACCAGCTGTACATGCTCGCAGAGTACGAACCAGCGGCAAGTAGGTTGCGTCGATCTAAACATTTTTCAAAACTTGAAAGTGAAACTTTACGCACAAGAACGCAAGAAACGGCACTTGCAGCGTTATATTAAACAGCAGCGGCAGTACATTGAAAAATTGTTGCAACGTAAGTTTTTTTCATTTTATCATTTCGTCATTTACGATAAAATACGTGTTGATAAATCTTTACGATACACAACATATATATTTGTGTAAAAAAAACATGTTACTCTACTCTACGTGAAGGAAAAAAAACTATTGCAAAACTATTGTTGTTATAGGTATTATGGTGCAGCACCAGACGGAAGTATGCGAATTACAGTGCCTTCTCCGTGATACCCAAGAAAGACTTCAGATACAAGTTCAAACAACTGTCGATCAGGTACTGATCACGTTTCAAATCACGTTCTCTTACGCATGAACGTCCGATAAGAGAATACAATATAGTGTATAGAATATGGTGTAGTTACGACACCTTGTTGCTTAAAAAAAATATGCATCAATTTTGCGAAATACTAAAAATCATACAGAATGATTACGCAAAGCTAAAATCATAAGCATTAATAATAAAGATTTAAAATAATGCACAAGATCTAGTAAAATAACAGTTTTTATCATTATGATTTATCCCAATAGGCTGATAAATTAGCGAGTGCTGATATATTGGTGAAGGATTTGTACATAGAAAACGCATGTATAACGTCACATATGAAGCGCTTGCAAGAACGATGTCTCGTCTTAACGGGCCTTGATGTAGGGTCGACTTCGATGTGATGTCTACAAACAGCTGTTATTTATATACAGTTGTACGAAAAATCAACGTCTCTTTGTACGTATTGAATAATGTATATTTATTTTATTATATAAAATTATTACGTAACGATATAAAGGTGATATCATAAGGCCACGATATAACTCAGGGATACGAACGGTCAGATGACGTATGTTGTAACACGGGTGCCTTCAGTTTTTACGTTGACATCAAACTAAAGTGAGAGATTTGGCTTTAATATATATCGAGATATCATAGACGTAATGATTAATCTACGATTTACGAACGATTGTTACGATAAATAGCAGAAAAATGTATGTAGGCAGAATTAATCTACTATATATATCTTTAATACAATAATGGCACGATGGTTTTTTGTATAGTACGATGTAAGTGGATAAAACATGAAGCACGGTAACACGCTGATATTTGTTATGTTGAGATTTTATGTATATGTGTATAATATTAAAACCATTGTATATGATTTTAATCGCATTATATCTTATATATAATGGTACGTCATTGCAGTATTCTGTGCCATAATGTTTATAGATAAACAACAGTTGGAATGTTTGTATCGTAATGATATTAGAATCTTCCTTCGCGTTAAACGTGCTTCAAGCTTAACAAGTTGCACGATAAAATACTATATATTTCACTACGTATCTTATCAATAAGATGTTTAGAATAAGCCAAGTATTTCTATAGCAAGTTGTTAAACACTTGGAAGAATGTAACGTACGTTTGTAAAAGAAATGTCGCCGTCTTCAAAAGGACTAGCTGTCAAGAATCATGTTTATTATATTTTGTGCATAAGCACAGACTTGAATCCGGTTGCACGAGTTTTTTAACGTAAAACCGAGCGGGCATACTCTGATACACGTATTTCATTTTGTATAGTTGTAGTAAAAGTATATCTTAATATGGAATATATACTAAAATCGTATGATAAATCTCACTTGTTTGTATATGAATATAAATATAATTGATCAGCGTGTGTGCATAGATGAACTAATAGCGTGTGTGTGTGTGTGTGTGTGTGTTTTACTACGTATTTAATGTCTGAAAGTTACAAAAAAAAATCATATTTGTCAAAAAATTTTTTATTAAAAAAGCAACCTTTAACACTTGCAGAAATTTTTATTAATATGTAACAAAATTCAACTAGTCCGTTTTTGTTTTGATATACATCTCTTATTCACCGTATCGCTTGTCGTGAAAAGTACACGTTGCCATACAAGTGTATAAAACACGAAAAAACATATAAAAATATGAAACGTGAATAATTTTTAAAAGAAAAATAAGATATGTTTCACGTGTTATTGAATTCACGCACATGTGAATAGCACGAGTGGAGTATTGCAACACCGATATACGCTAGCTGCGTACCGCAGGGGGGCGACGAAAGCGCTATCTGGGCGGCACAATTTTACAGTTTTTGGGTCTTTTCGCCCTAGATACGTACCGCAGCGGGGGTAGAGGGGACGATGAAAGCGCTATCTGGGCGGCACAATTATACAACTTTTGGGTCTTTTCGTCGCCCCCCTGAGGTACGCATCTAGCGTATACATTCGAATATATTTTCTTTTATTACCGTAATTTGTTCAATAATGCTAGGTCTACAATGCGAGTCGTAAAGTCGTGAGTCGTAAGAATTGACCAATCACAGTCGATTATTCTCCTCAAATTCGATTGTGATTGGTCAATTCTTACGACTCGCGACTTTACAATTCGCATTGTAGACCTAGCATAATGGGCGCGTTCAGCAGACACAACCGATGAATTTGTCTTATCAACACTCTGCGTTGATTCGTTGGTTCTAAAAGTAAGAACCACGCACATTCGACTGTGATGCTAGGTCTACAATGCGAGTCATAAAGTCGTGAGTCGTAAGAATTGACCAATCACAATCTAATTTGAGGAGAATAATCGACTGTGATTGGTCAATTCTTACGACTCACGACTTTACGACTCGCATTGTAGACCTAGCATGACTCTGCATTTTTCTGTCGTTTTCAAGACGCCCCTAATTTACACCGTTAACTTGATACGCGTATTAAATAGTAATCAACTAGTAACGTAGTATGATTATTGTAGATATTCGTAAAAAAATACGTACGAGGCCCCTAGATTTTCTTTCGTAGCATAGCATAAAACCGCTAAACCAATGAGCATCCAGCATAAAGCCGCCATATTGATTTACATCTATGTAAATTAATATGGCGACTTTATGCTGCAGGAGTGCAGGATGCTCATTGGTTTTATGCTACGCTTATGCTGCGTTTCCACTACACGCGTCGCGCGTCGCGTCCAATCAAAACGTTTCATTTTATGACGTCATTTCCGACGCAAGATTTTGTCGGAAATGACGTCATAAAATGAAACGTTTTGATTGGATAACTCATGACGCGGCGTCGTGACGCGTCGCGCGTCGCGTCGTTTGTCGTTAACCAATCAAAATATCCCATTTTATTACATTATTTGTGACGGGATGTTTAGATTGGTTAACGACAGACGACGCGACGCGCGACGCGTATAATGGGAACGCAGCCGTAAGGCTGAGTTTCCACTGAGCGCGTCACGCGTCGCGTCGTCACAGTACAATCAAAACATCCCATTTCGATTCCGTCACAAGAATGTATGAAATGGGATGTTTGGATTGGTTAACTTGTGACGACGCGACGCGTGACGCGCTCAGTGGAACTCAGCCTAAGGCTGAGTTTCCACTGAGCGCGTCACGCGTCGCGTCGTCACAAGTTAACCAATCCAAACATCCCATTTCATTACATTCTTGTGACGGAATCGAAATGGGATGTTTTGATTGGATGACGCGACGCGTGACGCGCTCAGTGGAAATTCAGCCTTAAGAATACCGGTCCGAGAGAGTGATTTTTGGAACGCAGCCCTTGAGTGTCAAGATAGGTTAAATTTTGCTGGAAACTGGAAACGCTCATCAAAAGGCTCGAAAGCAGGACTTGAAAATAAAAAAGAAAAAAAATTAACCGAAATTCTGTGCGCGTCATTATTTATAACGTATATTGTAAATTAACCGTCTTTGTTGAGCGCGGTGCCTGAACCTTTTGATACGTGGGAGATGTATATATGTGCTACGTACGCTACACGCGTGCATGCATTTATCTACTAGAGACACGAAAGACACAAAAAAATAATAAGATTACATATATATAAACACGTAAAACGTGCGTGGAGATTAAAGATTCACGTGAATAGGAAAACGAAGAGAGAAAGAAAAAACAAGAAAGCCCACACGCACGTACGCCGCGAGACACGCCATATCGGTGCTTACATATCATTATGAGTGAAATTTCAGAAACGCAAAGTAAAGACAGCGTCTCTGTTATAACTGAACAAGAGCGTGAATTGGCTCAAAATATACTGTTAGAATTTCAAAAGAGTTCTTACGCGTCGTGCTTATCATACTTGAATAAGCTGGAGAGTCTCAGGCCTACCGATCTTAAAGTTACGCATAACAAAGTTGTGGTGGAATATTATAAAAGTGACTTGAAGAAAACCGAGCTGACACGGAAGAGTTTGAACGCTATATGCGGCCAGATATTAACTACGGATTCTAACGAGACTATCGATGACGTCGAAAAGTGCGTTATGAGATATAATCAAGCCGTTTTATTATATCATACTAAACAGTATAATGCTGCGCTTCAAATCATGACTAGGCTGTTTGCCTTTATCGAGCCAATGGGTACGTACGACATACCAATGATACGTTCACATACCAAGTTTTTAAAGGTTAGACGTTATAGCAGCCAAATGCTCCAGTACATACGTGCCAAGTATTTGCCAACGTGTTTGGTTCAATTTTGATAAACAGTCTTTATTTGAGATTATATACGTGAAACTTGGCTTATATATATATAGTATCTCCATTTTTTTTAAAATAATATTTATACATATTTTTTTCTCGATCGTAGAAGAAACTTTAGCGCATAAAGTTTGTCTGCTACTGATCGAATTGTACATAGTAACGGAGCAACCAGACGCAGCTCTGTCAATATTAACGTATGTGGAGAGTCAATTTATATCGACTACTGACAGTTCCAAGATATCCGTTGACAAGGATGGAGTAATGAAATCTATTAAGGAGCAAAGAGAGCAAAAGAAAGATGTTGGCGATACAATGACGGATACATTTAAGATTAAACTCTTGAAATATAAAGCGAGAATATATCTTTTGACTCATCAACTGAAACTCTGTAAAAAAGAATGGAAGACATTAGTTTCATTGGGCATAGTGGTAACGTTATTACAAATTATAACTTGATTTAAATTCAAAGTTATTCAAGACCCCGTGAAGATATTGAGAATGATCTCTGATATATGTATAACATACCGTTTCTATTAAGCTACTTGATTCTTTCAGAATACATCGACAATTTTTTTGAAGGCTAATCTGGAATATTTGCGAGGAAATTACGAAAAGGCACGACAATTTTTGACGTCTAAAATGAAAGAAAATTTAGATTTTAAGTATGTTACATATATCAACTAAATTAAATACAAATGCATGAAGCAAAGCCAAAAATTTGTAAATATTAATATTTGTTATACAACGTGAAACGATATACGTCCATCTACCTTGAACATTTTTACTTTTTCTCAACACGACGACGAGCACGATAGCTGTGCGTTATATCCGTCAAAGGGAACATAACAAACGAAAACATAAGTTAATAGACGAGTGGATTCGTGAGAAAAAAAATGCACGTACATTTTTCAATCGCTCCACCGTAGACACCTGTGAAAACACGTGGTTCATACGCCATTTCAGTTTCAATCCATTAGTTTTTCCATCTTTACTTGGAAAAAAAGTCTAAATCTGCTGTTTAAGATGAGCAAAAATGTTCAAGTAGATGTCAGCTCGATTCTAAAACACCGTGTATCGATGTACTTACGATTTACAGATTATGTGGGGAATCTTCGGCTGTTTTGTTTTATAACAATATGGCATGTCTGCATCTCGCGATGGGTAAACCTATTCTGGCTTGTTCTTATCTTCAGAGAGCTTTGCGCGCAAATAAATGTGCGTTGGAGAGCATGCAAGTCAAAGACATTGGTACGTTTTAGAATTATTAAATGTAAATTTAAATACAACGCACGTAAACGTGTCTCTTTTTTATCTTTATTTTTTAAATGGTTACGTTTTGTTTCGTCCCTACGACGGTTGAATATTCACGAAGAGTGCGAAAAGTAAGATCATGTTTCCGTAAAATATCACCAAGACTAATATTACGGTACACTTGGATCTAAGCAAGCATTTATAGCGTGAAAAAAGAGTTGTTCATATTTTTGGCATTCGTCTAAATGACGTATGCACATATGATGCCAATATTAATAATTAATAAAACTTGATTACAGATCCTTTGTCTTCTCAACCATTATACACGCTTGGTGGCAATAAACATTACGAGTTAATGTACAGTTTAGGTGTCGCGTTGTTGTACGCTGGTAAAGCGTCCAAAGCTTTTGATTGCTTCACAGAAGTAGCACAGAAGGTACACAATAATCCTAAACTCTTGCTCAGAATGGCAGAATGTTGTATCTACAGTCATAAATATGTAAGTTGCACGTGTGATATTGGTTTCACATACTCTTTCAACGTATATACTTCTTAACCACGATCAACATCATTTTGGAAACATTTACTATTTGCTGCACGTACTATCGTTCGTCACGGAATATGTAAAATAAACGCACACATGTGCGTTCTTATCTACGGCGCATAATAATACACGTGTACCGTGCTTCTGTCCTATATATTTTTTAGTCAAACGAGGTCGATTTCAATATTCCAAAACGGCGTAAAGATTTGGTGCAGAAGATAATAGGTTCTGGTATCCATAAAAAAATTATATTAGCCACATCTCTTTCGAAAGACCGTAGATATCATTCGGAAGGACTATCCTATGCAATCCCACAACCAACATTGGAATTTGGTTATTTATGTCTGAAAAATGCATTACTTTTACTACCGAACACGACGGAGCCAAACGTACCTGTAACAACTATGACGACGTCAGTGTCACTATCCGTAATATCTGGTCACACGTTAGGTATAGCGTATAATTTACACCGCATATATATATGATATTCCGCTCGCACAACGCTACCTTGTATATACGTATTTCAGGTATCCAGCATGTAACATTAATGTCACGAGCTACAGCTATCGAATCTTTTAACTTAAAAATTAGTGTCTTGGCTGCTAGCGCTTATGTCTCTTTGTGTCTTGGAGATTATATACTTTCTCTGGAACATGCAAAAACTCTATTAAGCTTTAACAAGTTACCTGGAGCATATAAAATGCTAGGCAACTTGTACGCCGCTGAAAGTTTAATATTCATGGACAAAATTAGCGAGGCACTAGAGTACCTTAAGCTAGAAAATCTTCAAGATTTAAATACATTTATATCCATGCCAGAAATTCAAGAGAAGGATAAAGAAAAGGTGGAGGAAATTACGGTAAAGCCTGTAAGAGGTAAATTTAGAAAATTATATACAGAGTGTGTGTGTGTGTGTGCGCGCGCGCGCGCGCGTGCGTGCGTTGAAAATTAAAAAGAGAGGGACATCCGAGACCATTTTCATGGTCTGCTAGGTTGTATTTATTTTTCTTTACTTATTTCTTTTAAATACAAGATTCAGCAAAAAATTGATTACAAATCGTGGAAAAAAATTGACAGATTTGTCTTTTTCTAAGACAAATCTGTGTACTTTTGATCATTTTGGATTATTTTGTATCAAACATCGATAGAGATAAAACGTAGATAAGAGTTTCAAAAAATTATATTTATTGTAAAAGATATATGATATATATGATTTGAATCTTTTTCACCGTATTACTTCTTTTTCATATCTATATTGTTATTATTTTTTTCATTCGGTTATATTTTTTTCACCGTTTACGTGATATTTCGATGGTTCCTTTCGCGAAAGATATTCAACCTGTCCATTTACTACGCCACCTTCCTTTTACCTAATCACTTTTTCCAGATTTTCAATAATATTTAGTGTTAATAATAATAATAATACGAACGTTTAAATAAAATATCTCGGAAATAAATATTTTGTTGCTTTGACGTATAGCATGGTATCCCACAACAGTTTCTACTGGCATTGCTGTAATACGTTACAACTTGGCTGTGGCTTATGCCATACGAGGCGAACTAGACAAATCTGGAGAAACTTTGAAACAAGCAAGTATATTTATATCAAGATTAATGTAATACATAATGTATAAGATATATTTTTTCTATTATACGTTAACGTTTTACTATACTTAGTGTCCCGTTGAAACCTTCACATTCTGATTTCGTTTATAATATTAAGAGATTAAGACAATAATAAAAAAGAACACATTAATGATACATGAAATTTTTTTTCATTTGCCTTTCATATGAAACGCTATTTCTATCACGTAATTTTTATTTCAGATATGGATGTCAAAAGAACCAGCGTGTGATATACCTATACAAGTGATAATGTTGGCCTTGTATATAGAGCTACAATTAGGTAATATCTTTTTTTAGTATTATAAACGTAAAATTTATTTAAAACTTGGAACACGCGGTGGATAAGACGATCTTTTTTTATTTACTTACATCTCTTTGATTTGTATACGTAGCCAACGTCTTTTATTTTTTAAACCGCGTGCAAAGCACGAAGTTACTTTTGTCCAAATACTTTTCTTAGTTGTACATTCGTTCAATGTTTCGATAAGCAGGTGTATGCACTATAGATACGTTTGTTGTCAAGTCATCACGCACATATGTTATGGGAAATGCATTTTATATTTTTTAATTTCAGGTCACGCTGACATTTCAAAATCGATAATAAAACAGCATTGTTCACAGTATCGTTAGGAATGCAAGATATATGTCTCGTTAGAACATATGCATATAAATATTTAGGTATTTTTAATTTATAGATGCAAAGATATGTCTGAATCTTTTACATCTCTTTCTACATGATTATATATTTCTACAAGTAGTGAAAGAAAGAAGGAAAATTTTTCAACGTGTATAAGTAGTTTTGTTTCGAGATGGACATTTTACGATCGACATAATTATTTTAGATGGTATCACACTTTACGCGTATTATAATAAAATATTGGTTTAAAGCAAAAACAATTCTTTATTACGTATAAAATTAGACGTTTATTCATCGCTCATTCTTCAAAATACAAGGGTTATCTTTGTTTTCTTATTTAAAGGTTTAAAAGTGAAGCGCCTCGTGGCGCTTTTTCATTCAACGTGACTCTTTTCATTACGCATACCATTTTTTTTTTAAATACATTTGTCTTTTATGTATAATAATAATGTTGACGTGCTTATCTATGCAACGTCATCATTCCTCAATTAATTTTTCTAAAAACTTGCAATAATGTTTTTATACGTAGAATGAAATGACGAAAAGAATCGATCTACGTAGCGTTATGTCGTTTTGTTTTTCCTCCCACGTCTTTCACTCTTCTCCTTCGTTAATCTCTTCAGTCAAGACCAAGGTTATCTCACCCTGCTCTTTTAAAATAATCCGGCTCTTGACTCTTGGTGCGCGCGCGGTGCGACGCGAGTGCGCGAGGCCTGAAGAGTCGAATGGGACCGTAGGGGTCCGTAAGGGGCCGCGTGGAACTCCGTGGAAGGTCGAAGTTTTGCGTTTGCCTTTAGGAGCCAAGCCTTAGGGGCTTTAGAGGCCTGGACGCGAGGGAGACCGTAGCCTTTCATTTCGACGACTTACTCAGAGTTCGCTTCGTCGTCCTTCATGGCCATATATGTGGCCAGCCGGACTTGACCTATATATTATTATGCCATTGGCGTACAAATGCAACGCGCGTCGTTCGCGCGAGTGTACCCCCAGGGCTTTACCGAGGTTAAGTCTGGTTAAGTTTGTCTCGTAACTCATCTCGTAAGTCCTTGCCTGCCTGCCGGTGACCAGCAGTGACCATCACGTCTGTGCGACACGGTCTGACGTTTGACAGTTTGACGTACTCTACGATAGATTCGATTCGAGATGCGTAACGTAACGTTGTAAACAGCTCATGCGTAGCGATAGTAGGGAGTAGGGTATCGATATAAATTTTTTATACTTTTACGTTTAAAATTTAAATATTTGACGCGTGTTCGAGATTATTATATAAATTGACTTTTATCACTTAAATTATCAATTAAACCATTATTCCCGTATTTGTGCGTGCGTGTGACTAAAAAAAATACGTTCACGTCTCTCTCTCTCTCTCGTCGCGGAGGCACGTCTTTGTATTATAAACTCCCTTTCCTTCGCTCAAGGTTCACGTCGAGTGCCCTTCGGTCATTCGCCGAATGTCTCATTCTTGACCGGTATTCAAGAAGGCCACGAGCGGCCACGAGACCCGTGTAGCTTCACTACGCACCGAACTTGGCCGCGGCTATAAAACGGATCGCGCGCAGAACGGAAGGTCAGTGTGAGCGACAAGCACGCGCTCGTCGGTCGTTCAATTTTTATGCTTGTGTTTTCGCACAACTCTTTTCTTCAATACTGACAATAAAACATATCAGTGTTACAAAGAAGAGAATACGATATTATATACATATGGCACGGGCCAAATATATATTATATGTATATATTCTTGATGTAACACACGACGAAACGTTTGTAAACGCCAAAGAGAGAATATAATCTTCATTAAAAAAAGCGCGTGGTTACAAACTATAAGTTGCTTTTTTACAATCTCTCGGATAGAGATATAGTCGCTTTACTTTGATAAAAATATGGAGTTGGAAGTATCTCAAGATTTAAAGGAGCGGATCACGAACGATCTGCCATCCTCACCAGCTCCCCGCATGAAGAAATCTGAAACAAAGGACAGCATTTCCTCCGTAGACAGCGACTTGAGTCTTTCTTTCGACAGAAGAGGTTCCAAGAGCGACGAGGCCGACTTGTCGGATTACGATAGCGAGATCAGGTTCGTAAAGGGACGTGATATTGAACAAGATTCGGGTGCGGACTCTGTGGATGATGTTGCGTCGAAAGAAGTTATACAAGTGGAGAGACGAGTGGATGTACCGTCGGACGCTCCAACGGAATCAACGGACGTAACGGAATCAGCGAAATCAACGGTTGAGAAAACGACGAATACGTTCGTGATGCCGACGGACGAGTTAGCCGACAAGATATGCGCCCAGGTGGAATATTACTTTTCCGACGAAAATATCATAAAGGATGCGTTTTTATTGAAACACGTGAAAAGAAACAAAGAAGGTTACGTATCCCTTAAATTGATATCCAGCTTTAAAAAGGTGAAGCATCTCAGCAGGGATTGGAGAGCAGTCGGAGCGGCTTTAACGAGATCTAAGAAGCTCGAGGTTAATCCACAAGGGACTAAATTGCGTAGAGTGAATCCTTTACCACCTTTTGATCAGACAGCTCCTTCCAGGACCATTTTAGCGGCTGGATTACCGATAGAGAAATTAACGGTTGAATCTGTCGCTGAGATTTTTAAACCTTGTGGTGAGATAGCGCTGATAAGGGTTCTCAAACCTGGACGTCCCATACCTCCTGAGGTAAAACGTTTTCTCTCTCTCTCTCTCTAACTGGACGCACATCGTTGATGCGAATAACGAATAGCAAAATATTTTACTCTTTTACTGTGAGTCCTACTCTGCAACGCGATATTTGTTCAATTTAAGTTTTCTGTTTAGGTGCATTTTCAAATATAAATTTAACAGATATACGTTATCATATGTAATATATAGATTTAGGCTGTTTTGTGCGCTATTTTGAGTGTGTTCTGTCCTGTTCTGTCCTTGTTCAACTTTATGAAAGTAACAGATAAAACAACGCTCGCGAGCGTTAAAAACGTGGTTCTGGACGTGCAGCCTTAAATAATTAGATTTATAGTTTTAATTTTTGCAGACACGGTTTTTCATTTTTTAGATATAACTCGTAAAGTGTCCATTCAACTCTTCGGCTAAGAAAAAGATAATGTAGCTGCGCACGAATCAGTCGAAGAATATACCTACGAATTTCAATGGTTTTTACACTTTAGAGTTAGAGAATTTATCTATGTACATGCGTAGAGATGTGACACAAAGTATACGTATATTTTGAAATATTATACTCACATCGCGTTAATGTTACGTCTTTTTCTCCCCTCTTCGCACACCGTTATGATATCTTTTTGGATCGTCGTTCTTATGTTCTCTAGAAGATGCATGAGGTAAAAACGCGCATAAAGGAGGCTACTAATTATCGATAGAAAAATTAATGTAATTTGCGAAATTCCTAGTGTCACACGTTCCTCACGTACTGTCGACAATTCCACAGACTGGAACATTACCGAGTTCTTTGATAATAACCGGTAACACGGGTAATGCTTATTTATTACGTTTCCATCCTGTCGCCCGTCAAATTTTCCACACGTGCACTCTATCGTGACATAATCACGGCACATGGCCTAACTCACTGTGACGTAACGTTCGTACATGTTGTACATAATCAATTTATCACACCTAATAACAAGCTACAGTTGATCCATAGAAAACTACATAAGGTTTCCACCGCAGTAGTAGATTATTCAATCGTTACGTCAGCTATTATCAAACACATAATCTATACATTTATATTTACAATATTTTTTTATATCTTTGGAAAAAACTATCTTTTCCAGTTGTATTACCAGTATGAGACATGTACGTCGTACCACCTGCAATTCACTAGAATTTAAATTTTCCTTATTAATTATTAGTTTCGATTAAATGTTTTTACCTAAACAGATGAATGACTGTTAAATCTTGGTCGTACAAGTACAAAAGTATCCTATTTTTTGCAAACATCACGTTGCAGCGTTATAATATATGTATATGTGTATAGATTGTATACATACACACACACACACATTATGGCGCGCGCATGTGTGTGTGATGTGTGTTGTAAATAATCAGTCGCGGATAGGCATTATGTGTGCATAAATCTCGTTTTGCATAATATTCTTGAGAGTCGATGATGTCGAACCAGATCTAACGATATCGAAATAGAAAATAAAATTTTTACACGCGTTATTTAGGTGCGACAGGCAATCGCCAAAAGACCAGACGTGGTTTCCATCGAGGAGTGTGCCATGGTCGAGTTCACGGATTCAGCTTCCACGCGAATCGCCATGCAAATGGCCTTGGGCGATGCGAAAGTATTTGAATTACGACCGTCGGTTGACAAGAGAAGAAAGCACCAGCCTGCGAAGAAATGTAGTCTCAATAGAGTAGCGAGGGAAGACACGCACAACTCGTCCAGTTGTCCCAGTGGATCCGAGCCAGAGGATGGGAGAGTAAGGCTTCAGAGAGGCTTTCAGGGGTATCCAATGTGTCACGTTCATACGACGAGTTATCCCTTCCAAGGTATCATATCGTAAGAAAATATCGTGTACTACTATATATACAGGATATCATAGACCAATCGTTGATCTATATTTATTTGATTAATTTTAAATAGCTCTTTCTTTGTTAATCTTTCATCGTTTTATTACCATTTCTTTGGTTTTTAAAATTAGATTTCTCCGAACGATTAATTTTTAAATCTTAAATAAGGGTTTTGTCGCAGCAAAAAATTGTTTTCTTTCCCTCGCGCGCTTGCGTACGGGAAAGTCTGCGTGTAAGTAGTACGAAATTAAAAAATACGCGGCGTTTTAAGATCTTTTTCGTTAGAAAAAAAAAAAGAAAAGTACAATTAATTTTTATAGGATTTATTAATAATTGTAATTTCTGTACTATTAAACTTTTCAATCAACAATGCCTTGAACACGCAATCATCTGTCTTATTATAGCAGGGCCACCATCACCGGACACGTGTTTATCTCGTAAGCTCTCTTCCTGCTCCATATCCAGTTCCGAGAACGGTTTTGTGTTTCGGCGTCTGTCTTCCTGTTCCGGTTCTGGTTCTAGTTCAGACTCTGGTAGACGTTACTCCACCTGCTCGTCTGGTTCCGAAGCAGCTTTCTTTCATCCAAGTTACTCGAATACGTTCTATCATCATGAAAATCGCCGTTACTCTTGCTGTTCTGCCACTGGTTAGTAATCATATATAGCGTATATACGATATATCGTTACGCAATGGACATGTCGATCGCGGGACAATCAATTTTTGCCCGTGGTACATTCTATCACGTAGATTTTTTTACGTGTTGCGCAACATATCAACATATGTTTACTCGAAATGATACAATCATTTATTTATCACTTATTACTTATCACAGGTTCTCCGATGGAGTGCCGGGGAAGTTGCTATATCGCAAATCGTCGTGGATCGGCCGATTATGGACCGTTATCAAGAAGACTCTCGACATACAGTCGCGATTACGATACGAACATCAGGAGAGGATCCTTGTGCTCTTCAACGTCGGAACAGAATGTATTCTATCGATCGAGAAGCAATAACAGCATCGCGATAATGCACGTGCCTGAGAACGTGATGAGAATGCCATCAGGACCCGATGGTACTCGTGGCTTTTTCGGTCGTTCCGCAAGAATAACGTCTGTGGAACCTATCCATTGAATGAATAATATAAAAGGACTCGTCGATAGCGATAGGACTCAAAAACCGAAAGCAACTACAATATTGATCAATATACTCGAGGCGTGCTCGATAGAGCTAGGCTTACAAGATTCGAGCAGATTCTGACCGATATTTATATGTAGTTTGTTTCAGTCAATTATATACTATACTGAAATGTGAAATCTAATGCGCTGGAAAGCGATATACATTCGTCTCTTGTCACACGTTATCCTCAAGACGGTACAATAATGAAATGTCAGTGAAAATTATTAAACAGATCAAAACCGTTTTAATCGACATCTTATTGGCGTCTATTTTTCTATTCGGTATAATACAATTTTTCCAATTCCTTCGATGACCTAAATTAAATACACTAGTGCGAAATTTTATAATAACATCAATGGAGTAATATTTAATTTAAATTTTAAGCTACGTATCGTGGCGCCGATTTGTTATTCTGCAGGCTCGCGAGAGTTATATTTAATTGAAATTTTAAGCGCCGCGTATCGCTACGCCGATTGGTTGTTTTGCAGGCCCCTAGGGAGTTAGATCTAATTTCAACTTTAAGCGCAGCGTATTGCTACGCCGATTGGTTGTTCTACAGGCCCCTAGGGAGTTAGATCTAATTTAAACTTTAAGCGCAGCGTATCGCTACGCCGATTGGTTGACTGCAGGCCCCTAGGGAGTTAGATCTAATTTAAACTTTGAGCGCCGCGTATCGCTGCGCTGATTGGTTGTTCTGCAGGCTCGCGGGAGTTATATTTAATTTAAACTTTAAGCGCCGCGTATCGCTGCGCCGGTGACCCCCCATTTTATCTCAGCCCAAAACATATCAGCAAAAATATCTTGTCTATAATATCTCAGTCCAAAATGTCTTAGTCCAAAAATATCTCAGTCTAAAATGTCTCAGTCCAAAAATATCTCAGTCCAAAAATATCTCAGTCCAAAAATATCTCAGTCCAAAAATATCTCAGTCCAAAAATATCTCTTGTGCTGCAGGTTCCTAGGGAGTTAGATCTAATTTAAACTTTAAGCGCAGCGTATCGCTACGCCGATTGGTTGTTCTACAGGCCCCTAGGGAGTTAGATCTAATTTAAACTTTAAGCGCAGCGTATCGCTACGCCGATTGGTTGTTCTACAGGCCCCTAGGGAGTCAGATCTAATTTCAACTTTAAGCGCAGCGTATCGCTGCGCCGATTGGTTGTTCTGCAGGCCCCTAGGGAGTTAGATCTAATTTCAACTTTAAGCGCAGCGTATCGCTGCGCCGATTGGTTGTTCTGCAGGCCCCTAGGGAGTTAGATCTAATTTCAACTTTAAGCGCAGCGTATCGCTACGCCGATTGGTTGTTCTACAGGCCATTAGGGAGTTAGATCTAATTTAAACTTTAAGCGCCGCGTATCGCTGCGCCGATTCGTTGTTCTGCAGGCCCCTAGGGAGTTAGATCTAATTTAAACTTTAAGCGCAGCGTATCGCTACGCCGATTGGTTGTTCCTGCAGGCTCTTGTGAGCTGGACTTAATTTCAATTTTAAGCAGCGCCGATTGGTTGTTCCTGCCGGCCCTTGTGAGCTGGACTTAATTTCAAATTTAAGCAGCGCCGATTGGTTGTTCCTGCAGGCCCTTGTGAGCTGGACTTAATTTCAATTTTAACCAGCGCCGCTTATCTCGGCCCCGATTGGTTGTTCCTGCAGGTCATTGTGAGTTGGACTTAATTTCAATTTTAACCAGCGCCGTTTATCTCGGCCCCGATTGGTTGTTCCTCCAGACCATTGTGAGTTGGACTTAATTTCAATTTTAACCAACGCCGTTTATCTCGGCCCCGATTGGTTGTTCCTCCAGACCATTGTGAGTTGGACTTAATTTCAATTTTAACCAGCGCCGATTGGTTGTTCCTGCAGGCCCTTGTGAGCTGGACTTAATTTCAATTTTAACCAGCGCCGCTTATCTCGGCCCCGATTGGTTGTTCCTGCAGGTCATTGTGAGTTGGACTTAATTTCAATTTTAACCAGCGCCGTTTATCTCGGCCCCGATTGGTTGTTCCTGCAGGTCATTGTGAGTTAGGCTTAATTTCAATTTTAAGAAGCGCCGATTGGTGGTTTCTGCAAGCCCTTGTGAGTTGGACTTAATTTCAATTTTAAGCAGCGCCGATTGGTTGTTAGTGCAGGCCCTTGTGAGCTGGATTTAATTTCAATCATAAGCAGCGCCGATTGGTTGTTCCTGCAGGCCCTTGTGAGCTGGACTTAATTTCAATCATAAGCAGCGCCGATTGGTTGTTCCTGCAGGCCCTTGTGAGCTGGACTTAATTTCAATTTTAACCAGCGCCGCTTATCTCGGCCTCGATTGGTTGTTCCTGCAGGCCCTGGTGAGCTGGACTTAATTTCAATTTTAACCAGCGCCGCTTATCTCGGCCCGATTGGTTGTTCTCCAGGCCATTGTGAGTTGGACTTAATTTCAATTTTAACCAGCGCCGCTTATCTCGGCCCCGATTGGTTGTTCCTGCAGGTCATTGTGAGTTGGACTTAATTTCAATTTTAACCAGCGCCGTTTATCTCGGCCCCGATTGGTTGTTCCTCCAGACCATTGTGAGTTGGACTTAATTTCAATTTTAACCAGCGCCGCTTATCTCGGCCCCGATTGGTTGTTCCTGCAGGCCTTGTGAGCTGGACTTAATTTCAATTTTAACCAGCGCCGCTTATCTCGGCCCCGATTGGTTGTTCCTGCAGGCCCTTGTGAGCTGGACTTAATTTCAATTTTAAGAAGCGCCGATTGGTTGTTCCTGCAGGCCCTTGTGAGTTGGACTTAATTTCAATGTTAAGCAGCGCCGATTGGTTGTTACTGCAGGCCCTTGTGAGCTGGACTTAATTTCAATCATAAGCAGTGCCGATTGGTTGTTCCTGCAGGCCCTTGTGAGCTGGACTTAATTTCAATCATAAGCAGCGC